>NW_028139107.1:0-486245 GCF_964270905.1 Leucopleurus acutus
CCCTATTCCTGTTCATCTTCCGCAGAAATTGCAAACTGGGCCAAACAGGAGGTTAAAGGCACTGACTCTCCAAGTCGGGAGAGTGTTAGTAAAGCGTCTGGAATGTTGCACCCGAGTACCAGGGGACGAGAACTGAGACATATTGGAACACGTCTCCCGATCACACGGTTGATCATACTCTGGGTTCCACGTGCATGTTTTAGCTGAAGGAAGAATCCCTTAAACCTGGAGAGTTGAGACCCGTGGAATGGGTACCATGCAATATGACTTCAAAGGGTCTTCATTTGCTCACCGAACCTCTCCAATCCTATCACTGCTGCGTTTGTGCCCCTGTACACACGCTTGATTTTCTTTCAGAGACATAGCAATCCATAGGTTTTAAGATACTTACTAGTCAGGTACATTCTTAGGCGTTTAATATGGGGTGTTGAGTCCATTTCGTTGAGCAAGGAGTAGTTCTTGTCTATTCCATATTTGGCTTAAGGAACTTTATCTGTGCTCATTTCAATCTCTGGTTTGATGCAGCACCCCAACTCACCTTTCCCCTTAAGCAAGCATAAGTTGGTTTTCTAAATTTGAGACCCTGTTCTGTTTTGTAATCCAGTTCCTGTGTAGCCAAGTTTACATTCCGTGTATTAGTGATATCTTATGATGTTTCTTTTTCTGTGTGACTTATTTCAGTTAGAATCATCATACCTGAATCCACTCATTATGCTGCTATGGGCCTGATGACATAGATTTCATTGCTGAGTGATATTGCATTGTACGTAAGTACCACAACTTCTTTATCCATTTTTCACTTTCTGCGATATTGAACTTGTACCGTAAACGAGGTTCTTGTAAACAGAGCCGTCCCAAACTTTGGGGTGGCTGTGTCTTTTTGATTTTAATTTCCCTAAGCTATAGGACCATAAGTGGAAGTGCCCTAGGCTCTGTTGCTTTGTTTTTTAGATGTTTCAGGAAACACCATACACCTCTCCCGAGTGGCTGTTGGCAATTTACATCCCGCCCATCAGCATAACAAGGCTCCCAGTTCTCCATGGCCTGTCCTGCCTTTCTGGATTTTACACTTTTTTCAGATGGCCCTTTTGACCGGGGGGAAGTGAGACTTCATTGTAGTGCAGATTTCCTTTGCAAGCTTGCTTGGTTGGCCAAAAAGGGCGTATGCGTTTTTTCCTGAAAGGAAAAAACGCATACGCCCTTTTTGGCCAAGCGCATCATTGTGGTCGTTCTGCCTCTTTTCCTATGCTTTAAATGCAATTCCAGTCTACCTCCTGAAATCGGTTTCCTGCAATTCTGCCCCGCTTTCAAGTCCTCTTGGCAGCCTTACTTCAGTATATTTTTGGACGATAGCTGTCATTTATAACTCTGCAGGTTTGTGAATTACAGTGCCCCTGAGCTCCTTTCTTCAACTCGCTTTCTTGTGAGCTGGCCGCAACACCGCAGGATTGCTTCAGGCCCTATTCTGGTTCCGGCACGGCACGCTGAGCTTTTGGTTAATTCCTCTTCCTGGTGGGAAATGAGAGTTAAATTTGCCCGTCCAGACACCTCCAGCTAGTCTCTCATTGGTTCTCCCTATTCCTGTTCATCTTCCTCAGAAATTGCAAATGGGCCAAACAGGAGGATAAAGGCACTGACTCTCCAAGTCGGGAGAGTGTTAGTAAAGCGTGTGGAATGTTGCACCCGAGTACCAGGGGACGAGAACTGAGACATATTGGAACACGTCTCCCGATCACACGGTTGATCATACTCTGGGTTCCACGTGCATGTTTTACCTGAAGGCAGAATCCCTTAAACCTGGAGAGTTGAGACCCGTGGAATGGGTACCATGCAATATGACTTCAAAGGGTCTTCATTTGCTCACCGAACCTCTCCAATCCTATCACTGCTGCGTTTATGCCCCTGTACACACGCTTGATTTTCTTTCAGCGACATAGCAATCCATAGGTTTTAAGATACTTACTAGTCAGGTACATTCTTAGGCGTTTAATATGGGGTGTTGAGTCCATTTCGTTGAGCAAGGAGTAGTTCTTGTCTATTCTATATTTGGCTTAAGGAACTTTATCTGTGTTCATTTAAATCTCTGGTTTTATGCAGCACCCCAACTCACCTTTCCCCTTAAGCAAGCATAAGTTGGTTTTCTAAATTTGAGACCCTGTTCTGTTTTGTAATCCAGTTCCTGTGTAGCCAAGTTTACATCCCGTGTATTAGTGATATCTTATGATGTTTCTTTTTCTGTGTGACTTATTTCAGTTAGAATCATCATACCTGAATCCACTCATTATGCTGCTACGGGCCTGATGACATAGATTTCATTGCTGAGTGATATTGCATTGTACGTAAGTACCACAACTTCTTTATCCATTTTTCACTTTCTGCGATATTGAACTTGTACCGTAAACGAGGTTCTTGTAAACAGAGCTGTCCCAAACTTTGGGGTGGCTGTGTCTTTTTGATTTTAATTTCCCTAAGCTATAGGACCATAAGTGGAAGTGCCCTAGGCTCTGTTGCTTTGTTTTTTAGATGTTTCAGGAAACACCATACACCTCTCCCGAGTGGCTGTTGGCAATTTACATCCCGCCCATCAGCATAACAAGGCTCCCAGTTCTCCATGGCCTGTCCTGCCTTTCTGGATTTTACACTTTTTTCAGTTGGCCCTTTTGACCGGGGGGAAGTGAGACTTCATTGTAGTGCAGATTTCCTTTTCAAGCTTGCTTGGTTGGCCAAAAAGGGCGTATGCGTTTTTTCCTGAATATATTCAGGAAAAAACGCATACGCCCTTTTTGGCCAAGTGCATCATTGTGGAGGTTCTGCCTCTTTTCCTATGCTTTAAATGCAATTCCAGTCTACCTCCTGAAATCGGTTTCCTGCAATTCTGCCCCGCTTTCAAGTCCTCTTGGCAGCCTTACTTCAGTATATTTTTGGATGATAGCTGTCATTTATAACTCTGCAGGTTTGTGAATTACAGTGCCCCTGAGCTCCTTTCTTCAACTCGCTTTCTTGTGAGCTGGCCGCAACACCGCAGGATTGCTTCAGGCCCTAATCTGGTTCCGGCACGGCACGCTGAGCCTTTGGTTAATTCCTCTTCCTGGTGGGAAATGAGAGTTAAATTTGCCCGTCCAGACACCTCCAGCTAGTCTCTCATTGGTTCTCCCTATTCCTGTTCATCTTCCGCAGAAATTGCAAACTGGGCCAAACAGGAAGTTAAAGGCACTGACTCTCCAAGTCGGGAGAGTGTTAGTAAAGCGTCTGGAATGTTGCACCCGAGTACCAGGGGACGAGAACTGAGACATATTGGAACACGTCTCCCGATCACACGGTTGATCATACTCTGGGTTCCACGTGCATGTTTTACCTGAAGGCAGAATCCCTTAAACCTGGAGAGTTGAGACCCGTGGAATGGGTACCATGCAATATGACTTCAAAGGGTCTTCATTTGCTCACCGAACGTCTCCAATCCTATCAATGCTGCTTTTATGCCCCTGTACACACGCTTGATTTTCTTTCAGAGACATAGCAATCCATAGGTTTTAAGATACTTACTAGTCAGGTACATTCTTAGGCGTTTAATATGGGGTGTTGAGTCCATTTCGTTGAGCAAGGAGTAGTTCTTGTCTATTCTATATTTGGCTTAAGGAACTTTATCTGTGCTCATTTCAATCTCTGGTTTTATGCAGCACCCCAACTCACCTTTCCCCTTAAGCAAGCATAAGTTGGTTTTCTAAATTTGAGACCCTGTTCTGTTTTGTAATCCAGTTCCTGTGTAGCCAAGTTTACATCCCGTGTATTAGTGATATCTTATGATGTTTCTTTTTCTGTGTGACTTATTTCAGTTAGAATCATCATACCTGAATCCACTCATTATACTGCTACGGGCCTGATGACATAGATTTCATTGCTGAGTGATATTGCATTGTACGTAAGTACCACAACTTCTTTATCCATTTTTCACTTTCTGCGCTATTGAACTTGTACCGTAAACGAGGTTCTTGTAAACAGAGCCGTCCCAAACTTTGGGGTGGCTGTGTCTTTTTGATTTTAATTTCCCTAAGCTATAGGACCATAAGTGGAAGTGCCCTAGGCTCTGTTGCTTTGTTTTTTAGATGTTTCAGGAAACACCATACACCTCTCCCGAGTGGCTGTTGGCAATTTACATCCCGCCCATCAGCATAACAAGGCTCCCAGTTCTCCATGGCCTGTCCTGCCTTTCTGGATTTTACACTTTTTTCAGATGGCCCTTTTGACCGGGGGGAAGTGAGACTTCATTGTAGTGCAGATTTCCTTTGCAAGCTTGCTTGGTTGGCCAAAAAGGGCGTATGCGTTTTTTCCTGAATATATTCAGGAAAAAACGCATACGCCCTTTTTGGCCAAGTGCATCATTGTGGACGTTCTGCCTCTTTTCCTATGCTTTAAATGCAATTCCAGTCTACCTCCTGAAATCGGTTTCCTGCAATTCTGCCCCGCTTTCAAGTCCTCTTGGCAGCCTTACTTCAGTATATTTTTGGACGATAGCTGTCATTTATAACTCTGCAGGTTTGTGAATTACAGTGCCCCTGAGCTCCTTTCTTCAACTCGCTTTCTTGTGAGCTGGCCGCAACACCGCAGGATTGCTTCAGGCCCTAATCTGGTTCCGGCACGGCACGCTGAGCCTTTGGTTAATTCCTCTTCCTGGTGGGAAATGAGAGTTAAATTTGCCCGTCCAGACACCTCCAGCTAGTCTCTCATTGGTTCTCCCTATTCCTGTTCATCTTCCGCAGAAATTGCAAACTGGGCCAAACAGGAGGTTAAAGGCACTGACTCTCCAAGTCGGGAGAGTGTTAGTAAAGCGTCTGGAATGTTGCACCCGAGTACCAGGGGACGAGAACTGAGACATATTGGAACACGTCTCCCGATCACACGGTTGATCATACTCTGGGTTCCACGTGCATGTTTTAGCTGAAGGAAGAATCCCTTAAACCTGGAGAGTTGAGACCCGTGGAATGGGTACCATGCAATATGACTTCAAAGGGTCTTCATTTGCTCACCGAACCTCTCCAATCCTATCACTGCTGCGTTTATGCCCCTGTACACATGCTTGATTTTCTTTCAGAGACATAGCAGTGCATAGGTTTTAAGATACTTACTAGTCAGGTACATTCTTAGGCATTTAATATGGGGTGTTGAGTCCATTTCGTTGAGCAAGGAGTAGTTCTTGTCTATTCTATATTTGGCTTAAGGAACTTTATCTGTGCTCATTTCAATCTCTGGTTTGATGCAGCACCCCAACTCACCTTTCCCCTTAAGCAAGCATAAGTTGGTTTTCTAAATTTGAGACACTGTTCTGTTTTGTAATCCAGTTCCTGTGTAGCCAAGTTTACATTCCGTGTATTAGTGATATCTTATGATGTTTCTTTTTCTGTGTGACTTATTTCAGTTAGAATCATCATACCTGAATCCACTCATTATGCTGCTACGGGCCTGATGACATAGATTTCATTGCTGAGTGATATTGCATTGTACGTAAGTACCACAACTTCTTTATCCATTTTTCACTTTCTGCGATATTGAACTTGTACCGTAAACGAGGTTCTTGTAAACAGAGCCGTCCCAAACTTTGGGGTGGCTGTGTCTTTTTGATTTTAATTTCCCTAAGCTATAGGACCATAAGTGGAAGTGCCCTAGGCTCTGTTGCTTTGTTTTTTAGATGTTTCAGGAAACACCATACACCTCTCCCGAGTGGCTGTTGGCAATTTACATCCCGCCCATCAGCATAACAAGGCTCCCAGTTCTCCATGGCCTGTCCTGCCTTTCTGGATTTTACACTTTTTTCAGATGGCCCTTTTGACCGGGGGGAAGTGAGACTTCATTGTAGTGCAGATTTCCTTTGCAAGCTTGCTTGGTTGGCCAAAAAGGGCGTATGCGTTTTTTCCTGAATATATTCAGGAAAAAACGCATACGCCCTTTTTGGCCAAGCGCATCATTGTGGACGTTCTGCCTCTTTTCCTATGCTTTAAATGCAATTCCAGTCTACCTCCTGAAATCGGTTTCCTGCAATTCTGCCCCGCTTTCAAGTCCTCTTGGCAGCCTTACTTCAGTATATTTTTGGACGATAGCTGTCATTTATAACTCTGCAGGTTTGTGAATTACAGTGCCCCTGAGCTCCTTTCTTCAACTCGCTTTCTTGTGAGCTGGCCGCAACACCGCAGGATTGCTTCAGGCCCTATTCTGGTTCCGGCACGGCACGCTGAGCTTTTGGTTAATTCCTCTTCCTGGTGGGAAATGAGAGTTAAATTTGCCCGTCCAGACACCTCCAGCTAGTCTCTCATTGGTTCTCCCTATTCCTGTTCATCTTCCTCAGAAATTGCAAATGGGCCAAACAGGAGGATAAAGGCACTGACTCTCCAAGTCGGGAGAGTGTTAGTAAAGCGTGTGGAATGTTGCACCCGAGTACCAGGGGACGAGAACTGAGACATATTGGAACACGTCTCCCGATCACACGGTTGATCATACTCTGGGTTCCACGTGCATGTTTTACCTGAAGGCAGAATCCCTTAAACCTGGAGAGTTGAGACCCGTGGAATGGGTACCATGCAATATGACTTCAAAGGGTCTTCATTTGCTCACCGAACCTCTCCAATCCTATCACTGCTGCGTTTATGCCCCTGTACACACGCTTGATTTTCTTTCAGCGACATAGCAATCCATAGGTTTTAAGATACTTACTAGTCAGGTACATTCTTAGGCGTTTAATATGGGGTGTTGAGTCCATTTCGTTGAGCAAGGAGTAGTTCTTGTCTATTCTATATTTGGCTTAAGGAACTTTATCTGTGTTCATTTAAATCTCTGGTTTTATGCAGCACCCCAACTCACCTTTCCCCTTAAGCAAGCATAAGTTGGTTTTCTAAATTTGAGACCCTGTTCTGTTTTGTAATCCAGTTCCTGTGTAGCCAAGTTTACATCCCGTGTATTAGTGATATCTTATGATGTTTCTTTTTCTGTGTGACTTATTTCAGTTAGAATCATCATACCTGAATCCAGTCATTATGCTGCTACGGGCCTGATGACATAGATTTCATTGCTGAGTGATATTGCATTGTACGTAAGTACCACACTTCTTTATCCATTTTTCACTTTCTGCGATATTGAACTTGTACCGTAAACGAGGTTCTTGTAAACAGAGCCGTCCCAAACTTTGGGGTGGCTGTGTCTTTTTGATTTTAATTTCCCTAAGCTATAGGACCATAAGTGGAAGTGCCCTAGGCTCTGTTGCTTTGTTTTTTAGATGTTTCAGGAAACACCATACAGCTCTCCAGAGTGGCTCTTGGCAATTTACATCCCGCCCATCAGCATAACAAGGCTCCCAGTTCTCCATGGCCTGTCCTGCCTTTCTGGATTTTACACTTTTTTCAGTTGGCCCTTTTGACCGGGGGGAAGTGAGACTTCATTGTAGTGCAGATTTCCTTTGCAAGCTTGCTTGGTTGGCCAAAAAGGGCGTATGCGTTTTTTCCTGAATATATTCAGGAAAAAACGCATACGCCCTTTTTGGCCAAGTGCATCATTGTGGACGTTCTGCCTCTTTTCCTATGCTTTAAATGCAATTCCAGTCTACCTCCTGAAATCGGTTTCCTGCAATTTTGCCCCGCTTTCAAGTCCTCTTGGCAGCCTTACTTCAGTATATTTTTGGACGATAGCTGTCATTTATAACTCTGCAGGTTTGTGAATTACAGTGCCCCTGAGCTCCTTTCTTCAACTCGCTTTCTTGTGAGCTGGCCGCAACACCGCAGGATTGCTTCAGGCCCTAATCTGGTTCCGGCACGGCACGCTGAGCCTTTGGTTAATTCCTCTTCCTGGTGGGAAATGAGAGTTAAATTTGCCCGTCCAGACACCTCCAGCTAGTCTCTCATTGGTTCTCCCTATTCCTGTTCATCTTCCGCAGAAATTGCAAACTGGGCCAAACAGGAGGTTAAAGGCACTGACTCTCCAAGTCGGGAGAGTGTTAGTAAAGCGTCTGGAATGTTGCACCCGAGTACCAGGGGACGAGAACTGAGACATATTGGAACACGTCTCCCGATCACACGGTTGATCATACTCTGGGTTCCACGTGCATGTTTTACCTGAAGGCAGAATCCCTTAAAACTGGAGAGTTGAGACCCGTGGAATGGGTACCATGCAATATGACTTCAAAGGGTCTTCATTTGCTCACCGAACCTCTCCAATCCTATCACTGCTGCGTTTATGCCCCTGTACACACGCTTGATTTTCTTTCAGCGACATAGCAATCCATAGGTTTTAAGATACTTACTAGTCAGGTACATTCTTAGGCGTTTAATATGGGGTGTTGAGTCCATTTCGTTGAGCAAGGAGTAGTTCTTGTCTATTCCATATTTGGCTTAAGGAACTTTATCTGTGCTCATTTCAATCTCTGGTTTTATGCAGCACCCCAACTCACCTTTCCCCTTAAGCAAGCATAAGTTGGTTTTCTAAATTTGAGACCCTGTTCTGTTTTGTAATCCAGTTCCTGTGTAGCCAAGTTTACATTCCGTGTATTAGTGATATCTTATGATGTTTCTTTTTCTGTGTGACTTATTTCAGTTAGAATCATCATACCTGAATCCACTCATTATGCTGCTACGGGCCTGATGACATAGATTTCATTGCTGAGTGATATTGCATTGTACGTAAGTACCACAACTTCTTTATCCATTTTTCACTTTCTGCGCTATTGAACTTGTACCGTAAACGAGGTTCTTGTAAACAGAGCCGTCCCAAACTTTGGGGTGGCTGTGTCTTTTTGATTTTAATTTCCCTAAGCTATAGGACCATAAGTGGAAGTGCCCTAGGCTCTGTTGCTTTGTTTTTTAGATGTTTCAGGAAACACCATACACCTCTCCCGAGTGGCTGTTGGCAATTTACATCCCGCACATCAGCATAACAAGGCTCCCAGTTCTCCATGGCCTGTCCTGCCTTTCTTGATTTTACACTTTTTTCAGATGGCCCCTTTGACTGGCGGGAAGTGAGACTTCATTGTAGTGCAGATTTCCTTTGCAAGCTTGCTTGGTTGGCCAAAAAGGGCGTATGCGTTTTTTCCTGCACGAAAATACGCATACGCCCTTTTTGGCCAAGTGCATCATTGTGGACGTTCTGCCTCTTTTCCTATGCTTTAAATGCAATTCCAGTCTACCTCCTGAAATCGGTTTCCTGCAATTCTGCCCCGCTTTCAAGTCCTCTTGGCAGCCTTACTTCAGTATATTTTTGGACGATAGCTGTCATTTATAACTCTGCAGGTTTGTGAATTACAGTGCCCCTGAGCTCCTTTCTTCAACTCGCTTTCTTGTGAGCTGGCCGCAACACCGCAGGATTGCTTCAGGCCCTAATCTGGTTCCGGCACGGCACGCTGAGCCTTTGGTTAATTCCTCTTCCTGGTGGGAAATGAGAGTTAAATTTGCCCGTCCAGACACCTCCAGCTAGTCTCTCATTGGTTCTCCCTATTCCTGTTCATCTTCCGCAGAAATTGCAAACTGGGCCAAACAGGAGGTTAAAGGCACTGACTCTCCAAGTCGGGAGAGTGTTAGTAAAGCGTCTGGAATGTTGCACCCGAGTACCAGGGGACGAGAACTGAGACATATTGGAACACGTCTCCCGATCACACGGTTGATCATACTCTGGGTTCCACGTGCATGTTTTAGCTGAAGGAAGAATCCCTTAAACCTGGAGAGTTGAGACCCGTGGAATGGGTACCATGCAATATGACTTCAAAGGGTCTTCATTTGCTCACCGAACCTCTCCAATCCTATCACTGCTGCGTTTATGCCCCTGTACACATGCTTGATTTTCTTTCAGAGACATAGCAGTGCATAGGTTTTAAGATACTTACTAGTCAGGTACATTCTTAGGCATTTAATATGGGGTGTTGAGTCCATTTCGTTGAGCAAGGAGTAGTTCTTGTCTATTCTATATTTGGCTTAAGGAACTTTATCTGTGCTCATTTCAATCTCTGGTTTGATGCAGCACCCCAACTCACCTTTCCCCTTAAGCAAGCATAAGTTGGTTTTCTAAATTTGAGACACTGTTCTGTTTTGTAATCCAGTTCCTGTGTAGCCAAGTTTACATTCCGTGTATTAGTGATATCTTATGATGTTTCTTTTTCTGTGTGACTTATTTCAGTTAGAATCATCATACCTGAATCCACTCATTATGCTGCTACGGGCCTGATGACATAGATTTCATTGCTGAGTGATATTGCATTGTACGTAAGTACCACAACTTCTTTATCCATTTTTCACTTTCTGCGATATTGAACTTGTACCGTAAACGAGGTTCTTGTAAACAGAGCCGTCCCAAACTTTGGGGTGGCTGTGTCTTTTTGATTTTAATTTCCCTAAGCTATAGGACCATAAGTGGAAGTGCCCTAGGCTCTGTTGCTTTGTTTTTTAGATGTTTCAGGAAACACCATACACCTCTCCCGAGTGGCTGTTGGCAATTTACATCCCGCCCATCAGCATAACAAGGCTCCCAGTTCTCCATGGCCTGTCCTGCCTTTCTGGATTTTACACTTTTTTCAGATGGCCCTTTTGACCGGGGGGAAGTGAGACTTCATTGTAGTGCAGATTTCCTTTGCAAGCTTGCTTGGTTGGCCAAAAAGGGCGTATGCGTTTTTTCCTGAATATATTCAGGAAAAAACGCATACGCCCTTTTTGGCCAAGCGCATCATTGTGGACGTTCTGCCTCTTTTCCTATGCTTTAAATGCAATTCCAGTCTACCTCCTGAAATCGGTTTCCTGCAATTCTGCCCCGCTTTCAAGTCCTCTTGGCAGCCTTACTTCAGTATATTTTTGGACGATAGCTGTCATTTATAACTCTGCAGGTTTGTGAATTACAGTGCCCCTGAGCTCCTTTCTTCAACTCGCTTTCTTGTGAGCTGGCCGCAACACCGCAGGATTGCTTCAGGCCCTATTCTGGTTCCGGCACGGCACGCTGAGCTTTTGGTTAATTCCTCTTCCTGGTGGGAAATGAGAGTTAAATTTGCCCGTCCAGACACCTCCAGCTAGTCTCTCATTGGTTCTCCCTATTCCTGTTCATCTTCCTCAGAAATTGCAAATGGGCCAAACAGGAGGATAAAGGCACTGACTCTCCAAGTCGGGAGAGTGTTAGTAAAGCGTGTGGAATGTTGCACCCGAGTACCAGGGGACGAGAACTGAGACATATTGGAACACGTCTCCCGATCACACGGTTGATCATACTCTGGGTTCCACGTGCATGTTTTACCTGAAGGCAGAATCCCTTAAACCTGGAGAGTTGAGACCCGTGGAATGGGTACCATGCAATATGACTTCAAAGGGTCTTCATTTGCTCACCGAACCTCTCCAATCCTATCACTGCTGCGTTTATGCCCCTGTACACACGCTTGATTTTCTTTCAGCGACATAGCAATCCATAGGTTTTAAGATACTTACTAGTCAGGTACATTCTTAGGCGTTTAATATGGGGTGTTGAGTCCATTTCGTTGAGCAAGGAGTAGTTCTTGTCTATTCTATATTTGGCTTAAGGAACTTTATCTGTGTTCATTTAAATCTCTGGTTTTATGCAGCACCCCAACTCACCTTTCCCCTTAAGCAAGCATAAGTTGGTTTTCTAAATTTGAGACCCTGTTCTGTTTTGTAATCCAGTTCCTGTGTAGCCAAGTTTACATCCCGTGTATTAGTGATATCTTATGATGTTTCTTTTTCTGTGTGACTTATTTCAGTTAGAATCATCATACCTGAATCCAGTCATTATGCTGCTACGGGCCTGATGACATAGATTTCATTGCTGAGTGATATTGCATTGTACGTAAGTACCACACTTCTTTATCCATTTTTCACTTTCTGCGATATTGAACTTGTACCGTAAACGAGGTTCTTGTAAACAGAGCCGTCCCAAACTTTGGGGTGGCTGTGTCTTTTTGATTTTAATTTCCCTAAGCTATAGGACCATAAGTGGAAGTGCCCTAGGCTCTGTTGCTTTGTTTTTTAGATGTTTCAGGAAACACCATACAGCTCTCCAGAGTGGCTCTTGGCAATTTACATCCCGCCCATCAGCATAACAAGGCTCCCAGTTCTCCATGGCCTGTCCTGCCTTTCTGGATTTTACACTTTTTTCAGTTGGCCCTTTTGACCGGGGGGAAGTGAGACTTCATTGTAGTGCAGATTTCCTTTGCAAGCTTGCTTGGTTGGCCAAAAAGGGCGTATGCGTTTTTTCCTGAATATATTCAGGAAAAAACGCATACGCCCTTTTTGGCCAAGTGCATCATTGTGGACGTTCTGCCTCTTTTCCTATGCTTTAAATGCAATTCCAGTCTACCTCCTGAAATCGGTTTCCTGCAATTTTGCCCCGCTTTCAAGTCCTCTTGGCAGCCTTACTTCAGTATATTTTTGGACGATAGCTGTCATTTATAACTCTGCAGGTTTGTGAATTACAGTGCCCCTGAGCTCCTTTCTTCAACTCGCTTTCTTGTGAGCTGGCCGCAACACCGCAGGATTGCTTCAGGCCCTAATCTGGTTCCGGCACGGCACGCTGAGCCTTTGGTTAATTCCTCTTCCTGGTGGGAAATGAGAGTTAAATTTGCCCGTCCAGACACCTCCAGCTAGTCTCTCATTGGTTCTCCCTATTCCTGTTCATCTTCCGCAGAAATTGCAAACTGGGCCAAACAGGAGGTTAAAGGCACTGACTCTCCAAGTCGGGAGAGTGTTAGTAAAGCGTCTGGAATGTTGCACCCGAGTACCAGGGGACGAGAACTGAGACATATTGGAACACGTCTCCCGATCACACGGTTGATCATACTCTGGGTTCCACGTGCATGTTTTACCTGAAGGCAGAATCCCTTAAAACTGGAGAGTTGAGACCCGTGGAATGGGTACCATGCAATATGACTTCAAAGGGTCTTCATTTGCTCACCGAACCTCTCCAATCCTATCACTGCTGCGTTTATGCCCCTGTACACACGCTTGATTTTCTTTCAGCGACATAGCAATCCATAGGTTTTAAGATACTTACTAGTCAGGTACATTCTTAGGCGTTTAATATGGGGTGTTGAGTCCATTTCGTTGAGCAAGGAGTAGTTCTTGTCTATTCCATATTTGGCTTAAGGAACTTTATCTGTGCTCATTTCAATCTCTGGTTTTATGCAGCACCCCAACTCACCTTTCCCCTTAAGCAAGCATAAGTTGGTTTTCTAAATTTGAGACCCTGTTCTGTTTTGTAATCCAGTTCCTGTGTAGCCAAGTTTACATTCCGTGTATTAGTGATATCTTATGATGTTTCTTTTTCTGTGTGACTTATTTCAGTTAGAATCATCATACCTGAATCCACTCATTATGCTGCTACGGGCCTGATGACATAGATTTCATTGCTGAGTGATATTGCATTGTACGTAAGTACCACAACTTCTTTATCCATTTTTCACTTTCTGCGCTATTGAACTTGTACCGTAAACGAGGTTCTTGTAAACAGAGCCGTCCCAAACTTTGGGGTGGCTGTGTCTTTTTGATTTTAATTTCCCTAAGCTATAGGACCATAAGTGGAAGTGCCCTAGGCTCTGTTGCTTTGTTTTTTAGATGTTTCAGGAAACACCATACACCTCTCCCGAGTGGCTGTTGGCAATTTACATCCCGCACATCAGCATAACAAGGCTCCCAGTTCTCCATGGCCTGTCCTGCCTTTCTTGATTTTACACTTTTTTCAGATGGCCCCTTTGACTGGCGGGAAGTGAGACTTCATTGTAGTGCAGATTTCCTTTGCAAGCTTGCTTGGTTGGCCAAAAAGGGCGTATGCGTTTTTTCCTGCACGAAAATACGCATACGCCCTTTTTGGCCAAGTGCATCATTGTGGACGTTCTGCCTCTTTTCCTATGCTTTAAATGCAATTCCAGTCTACCTCCTGAAATCGGTTTCCTGCAATTTTGCCCCGCTTTCAAGTCCTCTTGGCAGCCTTACTTCAGTATATTTTTGGACGATAGCTGTCATTTATAACTCTGCAGGTTTGTGAATTACAGTGCCCCTGAGCTCCTTTCTTCAACTCGCTTTCTTGTGAGCTGGCCGCAACACCGCAGGATTGCTTCAGGCCCTAATCTGGTTCCGGCTCGGCACGCTGAGCCTTTGGTTAATTCCTCTTCCTGGTGGGAAATGAGAGTTAAATTTGCCCGTCCAGACACCTCCAGCTAGTCTCTCATTGGTTCTCCCTATTCCTGTTCATCTTCCGCAGAAATTGCAAACTGGGCCAAACAGGAGGTTAAAGGCACTGACTCTCCAAGTCGGGAGAGTGTTAGTAAAGCGTCTGGAATGTTGCACCCGAGTACCAGGGGACGAGAACTGAGACATATTGGAACACGTCTCCCGATCACACGGTTGATCATACTCTGGGTTCCACGTGCATGTTTTAGCTGAAGGAAGAATCCCTTAAACTTGGAGAGTTGAGACCCGTGGAATGGGTACCATGCAATATGACTTCAAAGGGTCTTCATTTGCTCACCGAACCTCTCCAATCCTATCACTGCTGCGTTTGTGCCCCTGTACACACGCTTGATTTTCTTTCAGAGACATAGCAATCCATAGGTTTTAAGATACTTACTAGTCAGGTACATTCTTAGGCGTTTAATATGGGGTGTTGAGTCCATTTCGTTGAGCAAGGAGTAGTTCTTGTCTATTCCATATTTGGCTTAAGGAACTTTATCTGTGCTCATTTCAATCTCTGGTTTTATGCAGCACCCCAACTCACCTTTCCCCTTAACAAGCATAAGTTGGTTTTCTAAATTTGAGACCCTGTTCTGTTTTGTAATCCAGTTCCTGTGTAGCCAAGTTTACATCCCGTGTATTAGTGATATCTTATGATGTTTCTTTTCTGTGTGACTTATTTCAGTTAGAATCATCATACCTGAATCCACTCATTATGCTGCTACGGGCCTGATGACATAGATTTCATTGCTGAGTGATATTGCATTGTACGTAAGTACCACAACTTCTTTATCCATTTTTCACTTTCTGCGCTATTGAACTTGTACCGTAAACGAGGTTCTTGTAAACAGAGCCGTCCCAAACTTTGGGGTGGCTGTGTCTTTTTGATTTTAATTTCCCTAAGCTATAGGACCATAAGTGGAAGTGCCCTAGGCTCTGTTGCTTTGTTTTTTAGATGTTTCAGGAAACACCATACACCTCTCCCGAGTGGCTGTTGGCAATTTACATCCCGCCCATCAGCATAACAAGGCTCCCAGTTCTCCATGGCCTGTCCTGCCTTTCTGGATTTTACACTTTTTTCAGATGGCCCTTTTGACCGGGGGGAAGTGAGACTTCATTGTAGTGCAGATTTCCTTTGCAAGCTTGCTTGGTTGGCCAAAAAGGGCGTATGCGTTTTTTCCTGCACGAAAATACGCATACGCCCTTTTTGGCCAAGTGCATCATTGTGGACGTTCTGCCTCTTTTCCTATGCTTTAAATGCAATTCCAGTCTACCTCCTGAAATCGGTTTCCTGCAATTTTGCCCCGCTTTCAAGTCCTCTTGGCAGCCTTACTTCAGTATATTTTTGGACGATAGCTGTCATTTATAACTCTGCAGGTTTGTGAATTACAGTGCCCCTGAGCTCCTTTCTTCAACTCGCTTTCTTGTGAGCTGGCCGCAACACCGCAGGATTGCTTCAGGCCCTAATCTGGTTCCGGCACGGCACGCTGAGCCTTTGGTTAATTCCTCTTCCTGGTGGGAAATGAGAGTTAAATTTGCCCGTCCAGACACCTCCAGCTAGTCTCTCATTGGTTCTCCCTATTCCTGTTCATCTTCCGCAGAAATTGCAAACTGGGCCAAACAGGAGGTTAAAGGCACTGACTCTCCAAGTCGGGAGAGTGTTAGTAAAGCGTCTGGAATGTTGCACCCGAGTACCAGGGGACGAGAACTGAGACATATTGGAACACGTCTCCCGATCACACGGTTGATCATACTCTGGGTTCCACGTGCATGTTTTAGCTGAAGGAAGAATCCCTTAAACTTGGAGAGTTGAGACCCGTGGAATGGGTACCATGCAATATGACTTCAAAGGGTCTTCATTTGCTCACCGAACCTCTCCAATCCTATCACTGCTGCGTTTGTGCCCCTGTACACACGCTTGATTTTCTTTCAGAGACATAGCAATCCATAGGTTTTAAGATACTTACTAGTCAGGTACATTCTTAGGCGTTTAATATGGGGTGTTGAGTCCATTTCGTTGAGCAAGGAGTAGTTCTTGTCTATTCCATATTTGGCTTAAGGAACTTTATCTGTGCTCATTTCAATCTCTGGTTTTATGCAGCACCCCAACTCACCTTTCCCCTTAACAAGCATAAGTTGGTTTTCTAAATTTGAGACCCTGTTCTGTTTTGTAATCCAGTTCCTGTGTAGCCAAGTTTACATCCCGTGTATTAGTGATATCTTATGATGTTTCTTTTCTGTGTGACTTATTTCAGTTAGAATCATCATACCTGAATCCACTCATTATGCTGCTACGGGCCTGATGACATAGATTTCATTGCTGAGTGATATTGCATTGTACGTAAGTACCACAACTTCTTTATCCATTTTTCACTTTCTGCGCTATTGAACTTGTACCGTAAACGAGGTTCTTGTAAACAGAGCCGGCCCAAACTTTGGGGTGGCTGTGTCTTTTTGATTTTAATTTCCCTAAGCTATAGGACCATAAGTGGAAGTGCCCTAGGCTCTGTTGCTTTGTTTTTTAGATGTTTCAGGAAACACCATACACCTCTCCCGAGTGGCTGTTGGCAATTTACATCCCGCCCATCAGCATAACAAGGCTCCCAGTTCTCCATGGCCTGTCCTGCCTTTCTGGATTTTACACTTTTTTCAGATGGCCCTTTTGACCGGGGGGAAGTGAGACTTCATTGTAGTGCAGATTTCCTTTGCAAGCTTGCTTGGTTGGCCAAAAAGGGCGTATGCGTTTTTTCCTGAATATATTCAGGAAAAAACGCATACGCCCTTTTTGGCCAAGCGCATCATTGTGGACGTTCTGCCTCTTTTCCTATGCTTTAAATGCAATTCCAGTCTACCTCCTGAAATCGGTTTCCTGCAATTCTGCCCCGCTTTCAAGTCCTCTTGGCAGCCTTACTTCAGTATATTTTTGGATGATAGCTGTCATTTATAACTCTGCAGGTTTGTGAATTACAGTGCCCCTGAGCTCCTTTCTTCAACTCGCTTTCTTGTGAGCTGGCCGCAACACCGCAGGATTGCTTCAGGCCCTATTCTGGTTCCGGCACGGCACGCTGAGCTTTTGGTTAATTCCTCTTCCTGGTGGGAAATGAGAGTTAAATTTGCCCGTCCAGACACCTCCAGCTAGTCTCTCATTGGTTCTCCCTATTCCTGTTCATCTTCCTCAGAAATTGCAAATGGGCCAAACAGGAGGATAAAGGCACTGACTTTCCAAGTCGGGAGAGTGTTAGTAAAGCGTGTGGAATGTTGCACCCGAGTACCAGGGGACGAGAACTGAGACATATTGGAACACGTCTCCCGATCACACGGTTGATCATACTCTGGGTTCCACGTGCATGTTTTACCTGAAGGCAGAATCCCTTAAACCTGGAGAGTTGAGACCCGTGGAATGGGTACCATGCAATATGACTTCAAAGGGTCTTCATTTGCTCACCGAACCTCTCCAATCCTATCACTGCTGCGTTTATGCCCCTGTACACATGCTTGATTTTCTTTCAGAGACATAGCAGTGCATAGGTTTTAAGATACTTACTAGTCAGGTACATTCTTAGGCATTTAATATGGGGTGTTGAGTCCATTTCGTTGAGCAAGGAGTAGTTCTTGTCTATTCTATATTTGGCTTAAGGAACTTTATCTGTGCTCATTTCAATCTCTGGTTTTATGCAGCACCCCAACTCACCTTTCCCCTTAAGCAAGCATAAGTTGGTTTTCTAAATTTGAGACCCTGTTCTGTTTTGTAATCCAGTTCCTGTGTAGCCAAGTTTACATTCCGTGTATTAGTGATATCTTATGATGTTTCTTTTTCTGTGTGACTTATTTCAGTTAGAATCATCATACCTGAATCCACTCATTATGCTGCTATGGGCCTGATGACATAGATTTCATTGCTGAGTGATATTGCATTGTACGTAAGTACCACAACTTCTTTATCCATTTTTCACTTTCTGCGATATTGAACTTGTACCGTAAACGAGGTACTTGTAAACAGAGCCGAACCAAACTTTGGGGTGGCTGTGTCTTTTTGATTTTAATTTCCCTAAGCTATAGGACCATAAGTGGAAGTGCCCTAGGCTCTGTTGCTTTGTTTTTTAGATGTTTCAGGAAACACCATACACCTCTCCCGAGTGGCTGTTGGCAATTTACATCCCGCCCATCAGCATAACAAGGCTCCCAGTTCTCCATGGCCTGTCCTGCCTTTCTGGATTTTACACTTTTTTCAGATGGCCCTTTTGACCGGGGGGAAGTGAGACTTCATTGTAGTGCAGATTTCCTTTGCAAGCTTGCTTGGTTGGCCAAAAAGGGCGTATGCGTTTTTTCCTGAAAGGAAAAAACGCATACGCCCTTTTTGGCCAAGCGCATCATTGTGGACGTTCTGCCTCTTTTCCTATGCTTTAAATGCAATTCCAGTCTACCTCCTGAAATCGGTTTCCTGCAATTCTGCCCCGCTTTCAAGTCCTCTTGGCAGCCTTACTTCAGTATATTTTTGGACGATAGCTGTCATTTATAACTCTGCAGGTTTGTGAATTACAGTGCCCCTGAGCTCCTTTCTTCAACTCGCTTTCTTGTGAGCTGGCCGCAACACCGCAGGATTGCTTCAGGCCCTATTCTGGTTCCGGCACGGCACGCTGAGCTTTTGGTTAATTCCTCTTCCTGGTGGGAAATGAGAGTTAAATTTGCCCGTCCAGACACCTCCAGCTAGTCTCTCATTGGTTCTCCCTATTCCTGTTCATCTTCCTCAGAAATTGCAAATGGGCCAAACAGGAGGATAAAGGCACTGACTCTCCAAGTCGGGAGAGTGTTAGTAAAGCGTGTGGAATGTTGCACCCGAGTACCAGGGGACGAGAACTGAGACATATTGGAACACGTCTCCCGATCACACGGTGGATCATACTCTGGGTTCCACGTGCATGTTTTACCTGAAGGCAGAATCCCTTAAACCTGGAGAGTTGAGACCCGTGGAATGGGTACCATGCAATATGACTTCAAAGGGTCTTCATTTGCTCACCGAACCTCTCCAATCCTATCACTGCTGCGTTTATGCCCCTGTACACACGCTTGATTTTCTTTCAGCGACATAGCAATCCATAGGTTTTAAGATACTTACTAGTCAGGTACATTCTTAGGCGTTTAATATGGGGTGTTGAGTCCATTTCGTTGAGCAAGGAGTAGTTCTTGTCTATTCTATATTTGGCTTAAGGAACTTTATCTGTGTTCATTTAAATCTCTGGTTTTATGCAGCACCCCAACTCACCTTTCCCCTTAAGCAAGCATAAGTTGGTTTTCTAAATTTGAGACCCTGTTCTGTTTTGTAATCCAGTTCCTGTGTAGCCAAGTTTACATCCCGTGTATTAGTGATATCTTATGATGTTTCTTTTTCTGTGTGACTTATTTCAGTTAGAATCATCATACCTGAATCCACTCATTATGCTGCTACGGGCCTGATGACATAGATTTCATTGCTGAGTGATATTGCATTGTACGTAAGTACCACACTTCTTTATCCATTTTTCACTTTCTGCGATATTGAACTTGTACCGTAAACGAGGTTCTTGTAAACAGAGCCGTCCCAAACTTTGGGGTGGCTGTGTCTTTTTGATTTTAATTTCCCTAAGCTATAGGACCATAAGTGGAAGTGCCCTAGGCTCTGTTGCTTTGTTTTTTAGATGTTTCAGGAAACACCATACAGCTCTCCAGAGTGGCTCTTGGCAATTTACATCCCGCCCATCAGCATAACAAGGCTCCCAGTTCTCCATGGCCTGTCCTGCCTTTCTGGATTTTACACTTTTTTCAGTTGGCCCTTTTGACCGGGGGGAAGTGAGACTTCATTGTAGTGCAGATTTCCTTTGCAAGCTTGCTTGGTTGGCCAAAAAGGGCGTATGCGTTTTTTCCTGAATATATTCAGGAAAAAACGCATACGCCCTTTTTGGCCAAGTGCATCATTGTGGAGGTTCTGCCTCTTTTCCTATGCTTTAAATGCAATTCCAGTCTACCTCCTGAAATCGGTTTCCTGCAATTCTGCCCCGCTTTCAAGTCCTCTTGGCAGCCTTACTTCAGTATATTTTTGGACGATAGCTGTCATTTATAACTCTGCAGGTTTGTGAATTACAGTGCCCCTGAGCTCCTTTCTTCAACTCGCTTTCTTGTGAGCTGGCCGCAACACCGCAGGATTGCTTCAGGCCCTAATCTGGTTCCGGCACGGCACGCTGAGCCTTTGGTTAATTCCTCTTCCTGGTGGGAAATGAGAGTTAAATTTGCCCGTCCAGACACCTCCAGCTAGTCTCTCATTGGTTCTCCCTATTCCTGTTCATCTTCCGCAGAAATTGCAAACTGGGCCAAACAGGAGGTTAAAGGCACTGACTCTCCAAGTCGGGAGAGTGTTAGTAAAGCGCCTGGAATGTTGCACCCGAGTACCAGGGGACGAGAACTGAGACATATTGGAACACGTCTCCCGATCACACGGTTGATCATACTCTGGGTTCCACGTGCATGTTTTACCTGAAGGCAGAATCCCTTAAACCTGGAGAGTTGAGACCCGTGGAATGGGTACCATGCAATATGACTTCAAAGGGTCTTCATTTGCTCACCGAACGTCTCCAATCCTATCAATGCTGCTTTTATGCCCCTGTACACACGCTTGATTTTCTTTCAGAGACATAGCAATCCATAGGTTTTAAGATACTTACTAGTCAGGTACATTCTTAGGCGTTTAATATGGGGTGTTGAGTCCATTTCGTTGAGCAAGGAGTAGTTCTTGTCTATTCTATATTTGGCTTAAGGAACTTTATCTGTGCTCATTTCAATCTCTGGTTTTATGCAGCACCCCAACTCACCTTTCCCCTTAAGCAAGCATAAGTTGGTTTTCTAAATTTGAGACCCTGTTCTGTTTTGTAATCCAGTTCCTGTGTAGCCAAGTTTACATCCCGTGTATTAGTGATATCTTATGATGTTTCTTTTTCTGTGTGACTTATTTCAGTTAGAATCATCATACCTGAATCCACTCATTATGGTGCTACGGGCCTGATGACATAGATTTCATTGCTGAGTGATATTGCATTGTACGTAAGTACCACAACTTCTTTATCCATTTTTCACTTTCTGCGCTATTGAACTTGTACCGTAAACGAGGTTCTTGTAAACAGAGCCGTCCCAAACTTTGGGGTGGCTGTGTCTTTTTGATTTTAATTTCCCTAAGCTATAGGACCATAAGTGGAAGTGCCCTAGGCTCTGTTGCTTTGTTTTTTAGATGTTTCAGGAAACACCATACACCTCTCCCGAGTGGCTGTTGGCAATTTACATCCCGCCCATCAGCATAACAAGGCTCCCAGTTCTCCATGGCCTGTCCTGCCTTTCTGGATTTTACACTTTTTTCAGATGGCCCTTTTGACCGGGGGGAAGTGAGACTTCATTGTAGTGCAGATTTCCTTTGCAAGCTTGCTTGGTTGGCCAAAAAGGGCGTATGCGTTTTTTCCTGAATATATTCAGGAAAAAACGCATACGCCCTTTTTGGCCAAGTGCATCATTGTGGACGTTCTGCCTCTTTTCCTATGCTTTAAATGCAATTCCAGTCTACCTCCTGAAATCGGTTTCCTGCAATTCTGCCCCGCTTTCAAGTCCTCTTGGCAGCCTTACTTCAGTATATTTTTGGACGATAGCTGTCATTTATAACTCTGCAGGTTTGTGAATTACAGTGCCCCTGAGCTCCTTTCTTCAACTCGCTTTCTTGTGAGCTGGCCGCAACACCGCAGGATTGCTTCAGGCCCTAATCTGGTTCCGGCTCGGCACGCTGAGCCTTTGGTTAATTCCTCTTCCTGGTGGGAAATGAGAGTTAAATTTGCCCGTCCAGACACCTCCAGCTAGTCTCTCATTGGTTCTCCCTATTCCTGTTCATCTTCCGCAGAAATTGCAAACTGGGCCAAACAGGAGGTTAAAGGCACTGACTGTCCAAGTCGGGAGAGTGTTAGTAAAGCGTCTGGAATGTTGCACCCGAGTACCAGGGGACGAGAACTGAGACATATTGGAACACGTCTCCCGATCACACGGTTGATGATACTCTGGGTTCCACGTGCATGTTTTAGCTGAAGGAAGAATCCCTTAAACCTGGAGAGTTGAGACCCGTGGAATGGGTACCATGCAATATGACTTCAAAGGGTCTTCATTTGCTCACCGAACCTCTCCAATCCTATCACTGCTGCGTTTATGCCCCTGTACACATGCTTGATTTTCTTTCAGAGACATAGCAGTGCATAGGTTTTAAGATACTTACTAGTCAGGTACATTCTTAGGCATTTAATATGGGGTGTTGAGTCCATTTCGTTGAGCAAGGAGTAGTTCTTGTCTATTCTATATTTGGCTTAAGGAACTTTATCTGTGCTCATTTCAATCTCTGGTTTGATGCAGCACCCCAACTCACCTTTCCCCTTAAGCAAGCATAAGTTGGTTTTCTAAATTTGAGACACTGTTCTGTTTTGTAATCCAGTTCCTGTGTAGCCAAGTTTACATTCCGTGTATTAGTGATATCTTATGATGTTTCTTTTTCTGTGTGACTTATTTCAGTTAGAATCATCATACCTGAATCCACTCATTATGCTGCTACGGGCCTGATGACATAGATTTCATTGCTGAGTGATATTGCATTGTACGTAAGTACCACAACTTCTTTATCCATTTTTCACTTTCTGCGCTATTGAACTTGTACCGTAAACGAGGTTCTTGTAAACAGAGCCGTCCCAAACTTTGGGGTGGCTGTGTCTTTTTGATTTTAATTTCCCTAAGCTATAGGACCATAAGTGGAAGTGCCCTAGGCTCTGTTGCTTTGTTTTTTAGATGTTTCAGGAAACACCATACACCTCTCCCGAGTGGCTGTTGGCAATTTACATCCCGCCCATCAGCATAACAAGGCTCCCAGTTCTCCATGGCCTGTCCTGCCTTTCTGGATTTTACACTTTTTTCAGATGGCCCTTTTGACCGGGGGGAAGTGAGACTTCATTGTAGTGCAGATTTCCTTTGCAAGCTTGCTTGGTTGGCCAAAAAGGGCGTATGCGTTTTTTCCTGAATATATTCAGGAAAAAACGCATACGCCCTTTTTGGCCAAGCGCATCATTGTGGACGTTCTGCCTCTTTTCCTATGCTTTAAATGCAATTCCAGTCTACCTCCTGAAATCGGTTTCCTGCAATTCTGCCCCGCTTTCAAGTCCTCTTGGCAGCCTTACTTCAGTATATTTTTGGACGATAGCTGTCATTTATAACTCTGCAGGTTTGTGAATTACAGTGCCCCTGAGCTCCTTTCTTCAACTCGCTTTCTTGTGAGCTGGCCGCAACACCGCAGGATTGCTTCAGGCCCTAATCTGGTTCCGGCTCGGCACGCTGAGCCTTTGGTTAATTCCTCTTCCTGGTGGGAAATGAGAGTTAAATTTGCCCGTCCAGACACCTCCAGCTAGTCTCTCATTGGTTCTCCCTATTCCTGTTCATCTTCCGCAGAAATTGCAAACTGGGCCAAACAGGAGGTTAAAGGCACTGACTCTCCAAGTCGGGAGAGTGTTAGTAAAGCGTCTGGAATGTTGCACCCGAGTACCAGGGGACGAGAACTGAGACATATTGGAACACGTCTCCCGATCACACGGTTGATCATACTCTGGGTTCCACGTGCATGTTTTACCTGAAGGCAGAATCCCTTAAACCTGGAGAGTTGAGACCCGTGGAATGGGTACCATGCAATATGACTTCAAAGGGTCTTCATTTGCTCACAGAACCTCTCCAATCCTATCACTGCTGCGTTTGTGCCCCTGTACACACGCTTGATTTTCTTTCAGAGACATAGCAATCCATAGGTTTTAAGATACTTACTAGTCAGGTACATTCTTAGGCGTTTAATATGGGGTGTTGAGTCCATTTCGTTGAGCAAGGAGTAGTTCTTGTCTATTCCATATTTGGCTTAAGGAACTTTATCTGTGCTCATTTCAATCTCTGGTTTGATGCAGCACCCCAACTCACCTTTCCCCTTAAGCAAGCATAAGTTGGTTTTCTAAATTTGAGACCCTGTTCTGTTTTGTAATCCAGTTCCTGTGTAGCCAAGTTTACATCCCGTGTATTAGTGATATCTTATGATGTTTCTTTTCTGTGTGACTTACTTCAGTTAGAATCATCATACCTGAATCCACTCATTATGCTGCTACGGGCCTGATGACATAGATTTCATTGCTGAGTGATATTGCATTGTACGTAAGTACCACAACTTCTTTATCCATTTTTCACTTTCTGCGATATTGAACTTGTACCGTAAACGAGGTTCTTGTAAACAGAGCCGTCCCAAACTTTGGGGTGGCTGTGTCTTTTTGATTTTAATTTCCCTAAGCTATAGGACCATAAGTGGAAGTGCCCTAGGCTCTGTTGCTTTGTTTTTTAGATGTTTCAGGAAACACCATACACCTCTCCCGAGTGGCTGTTGGCAATTTACATCCCGCCCATCAGCATAACAAGGCTCCCAGTTCTCCATGGCCTGTCCTGCCTTTCTGGATTTTACACTTTTTTCAGATGGCCCTTTTGACCGGGGGGAAGTGAGACTTCATTGTAGTGCAGATTTCCTTTGCAAGCTTGCTTGGTTTGCCAAAAAGGGCGTATGCGTTTTTTCCTGAATATATTCAGGAAAAAACGCATACGCCCTTTTTGGCCAAGTGCATCATTGTGGACGTTCTGCCTCTTTTCCTATGCTTTAAATGCAATTCCAGTCTACCTCCTGAAATCGGTTTCCTGCAATTCTGCCCCGCTTTCAAGTCCTCTTGGCAGCCTTACTTCAGTATATTTTTGGACGATAGCTGTCATTTATAACTCTGCAGGTTTGTGAATTACAGTGCCCCTGAGCTCCTTTCTTCAACTCGCTTTCTTGTGAGCTGGCCGCAACACCGCAGGATTGCTTCAGGCCCTAATCTGGTTCCGGCACGGCACGCTGAGCCTTTGGTTAATTCCTCTTCCTGGTGGGAAATGAGAGTTAAATTTGCCCGTCCAGACACCTCCAGCTAGTCTCTCATTGGTTCTCCCTATTCCTGTTCATCTTCCGCAGAAATTGCAAACTGGGCCAAACAGGAGGTTAAAGGCACTGACTCTCCAAGTCGGGAGAGTGTTAGTAAAGCGTGTGGAATGTTGTACCCGAGTACCAGGGGACGAGAACTGAGACATATTGGAACACGTCTCCCGATCACACGGTTGATCATACTCTGGGTTCCACGTGCATGTTTTACCTGAAGGCAGAATCCCTTAAACCTGGAGAGTTGAGACCCGTGGAATGGGTACCATGCAATATGACTTCAAAGGGTCTTCATTTGCTCACAGAACCTCTCCAATCCTATCACTGCTGCGTTTATGCCCCTGTACACACGCTTGATTTTCTTTCAGAGACATAGCAATCCATAGGTTTTAAGATACTTACTAGTCAGGTACATTCTTAGGCGTTTAATATGGGGTGTTGAGTCCATTTCGTTGAGCAAGGAGTAGTTCTTGTCTATTCCATATTTGGCTTAAGGAACTTTATCTGTGCTCATTTCAATCTCTGGTTTGATGCAGCACCCCAACTCACCTTTCCCGTTAAGCAAGCATAAGTTGGTTTTCTAAATTTGAGACCCTGTTCTGTTTTGTAATCCAGTTCCTGTGTAGCCAAGTTTACATCCCGTGTATTAGTGATATCTTATGATGTTTCTTTTTCTGTGTGACTTATTTCAGTTAGAATCATCATACCTGAATCCACTCATTATGCTGCTATGGGCCTGATGACATAGATTTCATTGCTGAGTGATATTGCATTGTACGTAAGTACCACAACTTCTTTATCCATTTTTCACTTTCTGCGATATTGAACTTGTTCCGTAAACGAGGTTCTTGTAAACAGAGCCGTCCCAAACTTTGGGGTGGCTGTGTCTTTTTGATTTTAATTTCCCTAAGCTATAGGACCATAAGTGGAAGTGCCCTAGGCTCTGTTGCTTTGTTTTTTAGATGTTTCAGGAAACACCATACACCTCTCCCGAGTGGCTGTTGGCAATTTACATCCCGCCCATCAGCATAACAAGGCTCCCAGTTCTCCATGGCCTGTCCTGCCTTTCTGGATTTTACACTTTTTTCAGATGGCCCTTTTGACCGGGGGGAAGTGAGACTTCATTGTAGTGCAGATTTCCTTTGCAAGCTTGCTTGGTTGGCCAAAAAGGGCGTATGCGTTTTTTCCTGAATATATTCAGGAAAAAACGCATACGCCCTTTTTGGCCAAGTGCATCATTGTGGACGTTCTGCCTCTTTTCCTATGCTTTAAATGCAATTCCAGTCTACCTCCTGAAATCGGTTTCCTGCAATTCTGCCCCGCTTTCAAGTCCTCTTGGCAGCCTTACTTCAGTATATTTTTGGACGATAGCTGTCATTTATAACTCTGCAGGTTTGTGAATTACAGTGCCCCTGAGCTCCTTTCTTCAACTCGCTTTCTTGTGAGCTGGCCGCAACACCGCAGGATTGCTTCAGGCCCTAATCTGGTTCCGGCACGGCACGCTGAGCCTTTGGTTAATTCCTCTTCCTGGTGGGAAATGAGAGTTAAATTTGCCCGTCCAGACACCTCCAGCTAGTCTCTCATTGGTTCTCCCTATTCCTGTTCATCTTCCGCAGAAATTGCAAACTGGGCCAAACAGGAGGTTAAAGGCACTGACTCTCCAAGTCGGGAGAGTGTTAGTAAAGCGTCTGGAATGTTGCACCCGAGTACCAGGGGACGAGAACTGAGACATATTGGAACACGTCTCCCGATCACACGGTTGATCATACTCTGGGTTCCACGTGCATGTTTTAGCTGAAGGAAGAATCCCTTAAACCTGGAGAGTTGAGACCCGTGGAATGGGTACCATGCAATATGACTTCAAAGGGTCTTCATTTGCTCACCGAACCTCTCCAATCCTATCACTGCTGCGTTTATGCCCCTGTACACACGCTTGATTTTCTTTCAGAGACATAGCAGTGCATAGGTTTTAAGATACTTACTAGTCAGGTACATTCTTAGGCGTTTAATATGGGGTGTTGAGTCCATTTCGTTGAGCAAGGAGTAGTTCTTGTCTATTCCATATTTGGCTTAAGGAACTTTATCTGTGCTCATTTCAATCTCTGGTTTTATGCAGCACCCCAACTCACCTTTCCCCTTAAGCAAGCATAAGTTGGTTTTCTAAATTTGAGACCCTGTTCTGTTTTGTAATCCAGTTCCTGTGTAGCCAAGTTTACATCCCGTGTATTAGTGATATCTTATGATGTTTCTTTTTCTGTGTGACTTATTTCAGTTAGAATCATCATACCTGAATCCACTCATTATGCTGCTACGGGCCTGATGACATAGATTTCATTGCTGAGTGATATTGCATTGTACGTAAGTACCACAACTTCTTTATCCATTTTTCACTTTCTGCGATATTGAACTTGTACCGTAAACGAGGTTCTTGTAAACAGAGCCGTCCCAAACTTTGGGGTGGCTGTGTCTTTTTGATTTTAATTTCCCTAAGCTATAGGACCATAAGTGGAAGTGCCCTAGGCTCTGTTGCTTTGTTTTTTAGATGTTTCAGGAAACACCATACACCTCTCCCGAGTGGCTGTTGGCAATTTACATCCCGCCCATCAGCATAACAAGGCTCCCAGTTCTCCATGGCCTGTCCTGCCTTTCTGGATTTTACACTTTTTTCAGATGTCCCTTTTGACCGGGGGGAAGTGAGACTTCATTGTAGTGCAGATTTCCTTTGCAAGCTTGCTTGGTTGGCCAAAAAGGGCGTATGCGTTTTTTCCTGAAATTCAGGAAAAAACGCATACGCCCTTTTTGGCCAAGTGCATCATTGTGGACGTTCTGCCTCTTTTCCTATGCTTTAAATGCAATTCCAGTCTACCTCCTGAAATCGGTTTCCTGCAATTCTGCCCCGCTTTCAAGTCCTCTTGGCAGCCTTACTTCAGTATATTTTTGGACGATAGCTGTCATTTATAACTCTGCAGGTTTGTGAATTACAGTGCCCCTGAGCTCCTTTCTTCAACTCGCTTTCTTGTGAGCTGGCCGCAACACCGCAGGATTGCTTCAGGCCCTAATCTGGTTCCGGCACGGCACGCTGAGCCTTTGGTTAATTCCTCTTCCTGGTGGGAAATGAGAGTTAAATTTGCCCGTCCAGACACCTCCAGCTAGTCTCTCATTGGTTCTCCCTATTCCTGTTCATCTTCCGCAGAAATTGCAAACTGGGCCAAACAGGAGGTTAAAGGCACTGACTCTCCAAGTCGGGAGAGTGTTAGTAAAGCATGTGGAATGTTGTACCCGAGTACCAGGGGACGAGAACTGAGACATATTGGAACACGTATCCCGATCACACGGTTGATCATACTCTGGGTTCCACGTGCATGTTTTACCTGAAGGCAGAATCCCTTAAACCTGGAGAGTTGAGACCCGTGGAATGGGTACCATGCAATATGACTTCAAAGGGTCTTCATTTGCTCACCGAACCTCTCCAATCCTATCACTGCTGCGTTTATGCCCCTGTACACACGCTTGATATTCTTTCACAGACATAGCAATCCATAGGTTTTAAGATACTTACTAGTCAGGTACATTCTTAGGCGTTTAATATGGGGTGTTGAGTCCATTTCGTTGAGCAAGGAGTAGTTCTTGTCTATTCCATATTTGGCTTAAGGAACTTTATCTGTGCTCATTTCAATCTCTGGTTTGATGCAGCACCCCAACTCACCTTTCCCCTTAAGCAAGCATAAGTTGGTTTTCTAAATTTGAGACCCTGTTCTGTTTTGTAATCCAGTTCCTGTGTAGCCAAGTTTACATTCCGTGTATTAGTGATATCTTATGATGTTTCTTTTTCTGTGTGACTTATTTCAGTTAGAATCATCATACCTGAATCCACTCATTATGCTGCTATGGGCCTGATGACATAGATTTCATTGCTGAGTGATATTGCATTGTACGTAAGTACCACAATTTCTTTATCCATTTTTCACTTTCTGCGATATTGAACTTGTTCCGTAAACGAGGTTCTTGTAAACAGAGCCGTCCCAAACTTTGGGGTGGCTGTGTCTTTTTGATTTTAATTTCCCTAAGCTATAGGACCATAAGTGGAAGTGCCCTAGGCTCTGTTGCTTTGTTTTTTAGATGTTTCAGGAAACACCATACACCTCTCCCGAGTGGCTGTTGGCAATTTACATCCCGCCCATCAGCATAACAAGGCTCCCAGTTCTCCATGGCCTGTCCTGCCTTTCTGGATTTTACACTTTTTTCAGATGGCCCTTTTGACCGGGGGGAAGTGAGACTTCATTGTAGTGCAGATTTCCTTTGCAAGCTTGCTTGGTTGGCCAAAAAGGGCGTATGCGTTTTTTCCTGAATATATTCAGGAAAAAACGCATACGCCCTTTTTGGCCAAGTGCATCATTGTGGACGTTCTGCCTCTTTTCCTATGCTTTAAATGCAATTCCAGTCTACCTCCTGAAATCGGTTTCCTGCAATTCTGCCCCGCTTTCAAGTCCTCTTGGCAGCCTTACTTCAGTATATTTTTGGACGATAGCTGTCATTTATAACTCTGCAGGTTTGTGAATTACAGTGCCCCTGAGCTCCTTTCTTCAACTCGCTTTCTTGTGAGCTGGCCGCAACACCGCAGGATTGCTTCAGGCCCTAATCTGGTTCTGGCACGGCACGCTGAGCCTTTGGTTAATTCCTCTTCCTGGTGGGAAATGAGAGTTAAATTTGCCCGTCCAGACACCTCCAGCTAGTCTCTCATTGGTTCTCCCTATTCCTGTTCATCTTCCGCAGAAATTGCAAACTGGGCCAAACAGGAGGTTAAAGGCACTGACTCTCCACGTCGGGAGAGTGTTAGTAAAGCGTCTGGAATGTTGCACCCGAGTACCAGGGGACGAGAACTGAGACATATTGGAACACGTCTCCCGATCACACGGTTGATCATACTCTGGGTTCCACGTGCATGTTTTAGCTGAAGGAAGAATCCCTTAAACCTGGAGAGTTGAGACCCGTGGAATGGGTACCATGCAATATGACTTCAAAGGGTCTTCATTTGCTCACCGAACCTCTCCAATCCTATCACTGCTGCGTTTATGCCCCTGTACACACGCTTGATTTTCTTTCAGAGACATAGCAGTGCATAGGTTTTAAGATACTTTCTAGTCAGGTACATTCTTAGGCGTTTAATATGGGGTGTTGAGTCCATTTCGTTGAGCAAGGAGTAGTTCTTGTCTATTCCATATTTGGCTTAAGGAACTTTATCTGTGCTCATTTCAATCTCTGGTTTTATGCAGCACCCCAACTCACCTTTCCCCTTAAGCAAGCATAAGTTGGTTTTCTAAATTTGAGACCCTGTTCTGTTTTGTAATCCAGTTCCTGTGTAGCCAAGTTTACATCCCGTGTATTAGTGATATCTTATGATGTTTCTTTTTCTGTGTGACTTATTTCAGTTAGAATCATCATACCTGAATCCACTCATTATGCTGCTACGGGCCTGATGACATAGATTTCATTGCTGAGTGATATTGCATTGTACGTAAGTACCACAACTTCTTTATCCATTTTTCACTTTCTGCGATATTGAACTTGTACCGTAAACGAGGTTCTTGTAAACAGAGCCGTCCCAAACTTTGGGGTGGCTGTGTCTTTTTGATTTTAATTTCCCTAAGCTATAGGACCATAAGTGGAAGTGCCCTAGGCTCTGTTGCTTTGTTTTTTAGATGTTTCAGGAAACACCATACACCTCTCCCGAGTGGCTGTTGGCAATTTACATCCCGCCCATCAGCATAACAAGGCTCCCAGTTCTCCATGGCCTGTCCTGCCTTTCTGGATTTTACACTTTTTTCAGATGGCCCTTTTGACCGGGGGGAAGTGAGACTTCATTGTAGTGCAGATTTCCTTTGCAAGCTTGCTTGGTTGGCCAAAAAGGGCGTATGCCTTTTTTCCTGAATATATTCAGGAAAAAACGCATACGCCCTTTTTGGCTAAGTGCATCATTGTGGACGTTCTGCCTCTTTTCCTATGCTTTAAATGCAATTCCAGTCTACCTCCTGAAATCGGTTTCCTGCAATTCTGCCCCGCTTTCAAGTCCTCTTGGCAGCCTTACTTCAGTATATTTTTGGACGATAGCTGTCATTTATAACTCTGCAGGTTTGTGAATTACAGTGCCCCTGAGCTCCTTTCTTCAACTCGCTTTCTTGTGAGCTGGCCGCAACACCGCAGGATTGCTTCAGGCCCTAATCTGGTTCCGGCACGGCACGCTGAGCCTTTGGTTAATTCCTCTTCCTGGTGGGAAATGAGAGTTAAATTTGCCCGTCCAGACACCTCCAGCTAGTCTCTCATTGGTTCTCCCTATTCCTGTTCATCTTCCGCAGAAATTGCAAACTGGGCCAAACAGGAGGTTAAAGGCACTGACTCTCCAAGTCGGGAGAGTGTTAGTAAAGCGTCTGGAATGTTGCACCCGAGTACCAGGGGACGAGAACTGAGACATATTGGAACACGTCTCCCGATCACACGGTTGATCATACTCTGGGTTCCACGTGCATGTTTTAGCTGAAGGAAGAATCCCTTAAACCTGGAGAGTTGAGACCCGTGGAATGGGTACCATGCAATATGACTTCAAAGGGTCTTCATTTGCTCACCGAACCTCTCCAATCCTATCACTGCTGCGTTTGTGCCCCTGTACACACGCTTGATTTTCTTTCAGAGACATAGCAATCCATAGGTTTTAAGATACTTACTAGTCAGGTACATTCTTAGGCGTTTAATATGGGGTGTTGAGTCCATTTCGTTGAGCAAGGAGTAGTTCTTGTCTATTCCATATTTGGCTTAAGGAACTTTATCTGTGCTCATTTCAATCTCTGGTTTTATGCAGCACCCCAACTCACCTTTCCCCTTAAGCAAGCATAAGTTGGTTTTCTAAATTTGAGACCCTGTTCTGTTTTGTAATCCAGTTCCTGTGTAGCCAAGTTTACATCCCGTGTATTAGTGATATCTTATGATGTTTCTTTTTCTGTGTGACTTATTTCAGTTAGAATCATCATACCTGAATCCACTCATTATGCTGCTATGGGCCTGATGACATAGATTTCATTGCTGAGTGATATTGCATTGTACGTAAGTACCACAACTTCTTTATCCATTTTTCACTTTCTGCGATATTGAACTTGTTCCGTAAACGAGGTTCTTGTAAACAGAGCCGTCCCAAACTTTGGGGTGGCTGTGTCTTTTTGATTTTAATTTCCCTAAGCTATAGGACCATAAGTGGAAGTGCCCTAGGCTCTGTTGCTTTGTTTTTTAGATGTTTCAGGAAACACCATACACCTCTCCCGAGTGGCTGTTGGCAATTTACATTCCGCCCATCAGCATAACTAGGCTCCCAGTTCTCCATGGCCTGTCCTGCCTTTCTGGATTTTACACTTTTTTCAGATGGCCCTTTTGACCGGGGGGAAGTGAGACTTCATTGTAGTGCAGATTTCCTTTGCAAGCTTGCTTGGTTGGCCAAAAAGGGCGTATGCGTTTTTTCCTGAATATATTCAGGAAAAAACGCATACGCCCTTTTTGGCCAAGTGCATCATTGTGGACGTTCTGCCTCTTTTCCTATGCTTTAAATGCAATTCCAGTCTACCTCCTGAAATCGGTTTCCTGCAATTCTGCCCCGCTTTCAAGTCCTCTTGGCAGCCTTACTTCAGTATATTTTTGGACGATAGCTGTCATTTATAACTCTGCAGGTTTGTGAATTACAGTGCCCCTGAGCTCCTTTCTTCAACTCGCTTTCTTGTGAGCTGGCCGCAACACCGCAGGATTGCTTCAGGCCCTAATCTGGTTCCGGCACGGCACGCTGAGCCTTTGGTTAATTCCTCTTCCTGGTGGGAAATGAGAGTTAAATTTGCCCGTCCAGACACCTCCAGCTAGTCTCTCATTGGTTCTCCCTATTCCTGTTCATCTTCCGCAGAAATTGCAAACTGGGCCAAACAGGAGGTTAAAGGCACTGACTCTCCACGTCGGGAGAGTGTTAGTAAAGCGTCTGGAATGTTGCACCCGAGTACCAGGGGACGAGAACTGAGACATATTGGAACACGTCTCCCGATCACACGGTTGATCATACTCTGGGTTCCACGTGCATGTTTTAGCTGAAGGAAGAATCCCTTAAACCTGGAGAGTTGAGACCCGTGGAATGGGTACCATGCAATATGACTTCAAAGGGTCTTCATTTGCTCACCGAACCTCTCCAATCCTATCACTGCTGCATTTATGCCCCTGTACACACGCTTGATTTTCTTTCAGACACATAGCAATCCATAGGTTTTAAGATACTTACTAGTCAGGTACATTCTTAGGCGTTTAATATGGGGTGTTGAGTCCATTTCGTTGAGCAAGGAGTAGTTCTTGTCTATTCCATATTTGGCTTAAGGAACTTTATCTGTGCTCATTTCAATCTCTGGTTTTATGCAGCACCCCAACTGACCTTTCCCCTTAAGCAAGCATAAGTTGGTTTTCTAAATTTGAGACCCTGTTCTGTTTTGTAATCCAGTTCCTGTGTAGCCAAGTTTACATCCCGTGTATTAGTGATATCTTATGATGTTTCTTTTTCTGTGTGACTTATTTCAGTTAGAATCATCATACCTGAATCCACTCATTATGCTGCTACGGGCCTGATGACATAGATTTCATTGCTGAGTGATATTGCATTGTACGTAAGTACCACAACTTCTTTATCCATTTTTCACTTTCTGCGATATTGAACTTGTACCGTAAACGAGGTTCTTGTAAACAGAGCCGTCCCAAACTTTGGGGTGGCTGTGTCTTTTTGATTTTAATTTCCCTAAGCTATAGGACCATAAGTGGAAGTGCCCTAGGCTCTGTTGCTTTGTTTTTTAGATGTTTCAGGAAACACCATACACCTCTCCCGAGTGGCTGTTGGCAATTTACATCCCGCCCATCAGCATAACAAGGCTCCCAGTTCTCCATGGCCTGTCCTGCCTTTCTGGATTTTACACTTTTTTCAGATGGCCCTTTTGACCGGGGGGAAGTGAGACTTCATTGTAGTGCAGATTTCCTTTGCAAGCTTGCTTGGTTGGCCAAAAAGGGCGTATGCGTTTTTTCCTGAATATATTCAGGAAAAAACGCATACGCCCTTTTTGGCCAAGTGCATCATTGTGGACGTTCTGCCTCTTTTCCTATGCTTTAAATGCAATTCCAGTCTACCTCCTGAAATCGGTTTCCTGCAATTCTGCCCCGCTATCAAGTCCTCTTGGCAGCCTTACTTCAGTATATTTTTGGACGATAGCTGTCATTTATAACTCTGCAGGTTTGTGAATTACAGTGCCCCTGAGCTCCTTTCTTCAACTCGCTTTCTTGTGAGCTGGCCGCAACACCGCAGGATTGCTTCAGGCCCTAGTTTGATTCCGGCACGGCATGCTGAGCCTTTGGTTAATTCCTCTTCCTGGTGGGAAATGAGAGTTAAATTTGCCCGTCCGGATACCTCCACCTAGTCTCTCATTGGTTCTCCCTATTCCTGTTCATTTTCCACAGAAATTGCAAACTGGGCCAAACAGGAGGTTAAAGGCACTGACTCTCCAAGTGGGGAGAGTGTTAGTAAAGCGTCTGGAATGTTGCACCCGAGTACCAGGGAACGAAAACTGAGACACATTTGAACACGTTTCCCGATCACACGGTGGATCATACTCTGGGTTCCACATGCATGTTTTAGCTGAAGGAAGAATCCCTTAAACCTGGAGAGTTGAGACCCATGGAATGGGTACCATGCAATATGACTTCAAAGGGTCTGCATTTGCTCACCGAACCTCAGCAATCCTATCACTGCTGCGTTTATGCCGCTGTACACACGCTTGATTCTCTTTCGGAGACATATTAATCCATAGGTTTTAAGATTCTTACTAGTCAGGTATATTCTTAGGCCTTTAATATGGGGTGTTGAGTCCACTTCGTTGAGCAAGGAGTAGCTCTTGTCTATTACATATTTGCCTTATGGAACGGTATCTGTGCTAATTTCAATCTCTGGTTTTATGCAGCACCCCAACTCACCCGTCCCCTTAAGCAAGCATAAGTTGGTTTTCTACATTTGAAACCCTGTTCTGTTTTGTAATTCAGTTCTTGTGTAGCCAAGTTTACATTCCGTGCATTAGTGATATCTTATGATGTTTCTTTTTCTGTGTGACTAATTTCACTTAGAATCATCGTACCTGAATCCACTCATTATGCTGCTACGGGCCTGATGACATAGATTTCATTGCTGAGTGATATTGCATTGTACATAAGTACCACAACTTCTTTATCCATTTTTCGCTTTCTGTGATATTGAACTTGTTCGGTAAACGAGGTTCTTGTAAACAGAGCCGTCCCAAACTTTGGGGTGGCTGTGTCTTTTTGATTTTAATTTCCCTAAGCTATAGGACCATAAGTGGAAGTGCCCTAGGCTCTGTTGCTTTGTTTTTTGGATGTTTCAGGAAACACCATACACTTCTCCAGAGTGGCTGCTGGCAATTTACATCCCGCCCATCAGCATAACAAGGCTCCCAGTTCTCCATGGCCTGTCCTGCCTTTCTGGATTTTACACTTTTTTCAGATGGCCCTTTTGACCGGGGGGCAGTGAGACTTCATTGTAGTGCAGATTTCCTTTGCAAGCTTGCTTGGTTGACCAAAAAGGGCGTATGTGTTTTTTCCTGAATATATTCAGGAAAAAACGCATACGCCCTTTTTGGCCAAGTGCATCATTGTGGACGTTCTGCCTCTTTTCCTATGCTTTACATGCAATTCCAGTGTACCTCCAGAAATCGGTTTCCTGCAATTCTGCCCCGCTTTCAACTCCTCTTGGCAGCCTTACTTCAATATATTTTTGGAAGATAGCTGTCATTTATAACTCTGCAGTTTTGTGAATTACAGTGCCCCTGAGCTCCTTTCTTCAACTCGCTTTCTTGTGAGCTGGCCGCAACACCGCAGGATTGCTTCAGGCCCTAGTTTGGTTCCGGCACGGCATGCTGAGCCTTTGGTTAATTCCTCTTCCTGGTGGGAAATGAGAGTTAAATTTGCCCGTCCGGACACCTCCACCTAGTCTCTCATTGGTTCTCCCTATTCCTGTTCATTTTCCACAGAAATTGCAAACTGGGCCAAACAGGAGGTTAAAGGCACTGACTCTCCAAGTGGGGAGAGTGTTAGTAAAGCGTCTGGAATGTTGCACCCGAGTACCAGGGGACGAAAACTGAGACACATTTGAACACTTTTCCCGATCACACGGTGGATCAGACTCTGGGTTCCACATGCATGTTTTAGCTAAAGGAAGAATCCCTTAAACCTGGAGTGTTGAGACCCATGGAATGGGTACCATGCAATATGACTTCAAAGGGTCTGCATTTGCTCACCGAACCTCAGCAATCCTATCACTGCTGCGTTTATGCCGCTGTACACACGCTTGATTCTCTTTCGGAGACATATAAATCCATAGGTTTTAAGATTCTTACTAGTCAGGTATATTGTTAGGCGTTTAATATGGGGTGTTGAGTCCACTTCGTTGAGCAAGGAGTAGCTCTTGTCTATTACATATTTGGCTTATGGAACGGTATCTGTGCTAATTTCAATCTCTGGTTTTATGCAGCACCCCAACTCACCCGTCCCCTTAAGCAAGCATAAGTTGGTTTTGTACATTTGACACCCTGTTCTGTTTTGTAATTCAGTTCTTGTGTAGCCAAGTTTACATTCCGTCTATTAGTGATATCTTATGATATTTCTTTTTCTGTGTGACTAATCTCACTTAGAATCATCGTACCTGAATCCACTCATTATGCTGCTACGGGCCTGATGACATAGATTTCGTTGCTGAGTGATATTGCATTGTACGTAAGTACCACAATTTCTTTATCCATTTTTCGCTTTCTGTGATATTGAACTTGTACCGTAAACGAGGTTCTTGTAAACAGAGCCGTCCCAAACTTTGGGGTGGCTGTGTCTTTTTGATTTTAATTTCCCTAAGCTATAGGACCATAAGTGGAAGTGCCCTAGGCTCTGTTGCTTTGTTTTTTGGATGTTTCAGGAAACACCATACACTTCTCCAGAGTGGCTGCTGGCAATTTACATCCCGCCCATCAGCATAACTAGGCTCCCAGTTCTCCATGGCCTGTCCTGCCTTTCTGGATTTTACACTTTTTTCAGATGGCCCTTTTGACCGGGGGGCAGTGAGACTTCATTGTAGTGCAGATTTCCTTTGCAAGCTTGCTTGGTTGGCCAAAAAGGGCGTATGCGTTTTTTCCTGAATATATTCAGGAAAAAACGCATACGCCCTTTTTGGCCAAGTGCATCATTGTGGACGTTCTGCCTCTTTTCCTATGCTTTACATGCAATTCCAGTCTACCTCCTGAAATCGGTTTCCTGCAATTCTGCCCCCCTTTCAACTCCTCTTGGCAGCCTTACTTCAATATATTTTTGGAAGATAGCTGTCCTTTATAACTCTGCAGGTTTGTGAATTACAGTGCCCCTGAGCTCCTTTCTTCAACTCGCTTTCTTGTGAGCTGGCCGCAACACCGCAGGATTGCTTCTGGTCCTAGTGTGGTTCCGGCATGGCACGCTGAGCCTTTGGTTAATTCCTCTTCCTGGTGGGAAATGAGAGTTAAATTTGCCCGTCTGGACACCTCCACCTAGTCTCTCATTGGTTCTCCCTATTCCTGTTCATTTTCCACAGAAATTGCAAACTGGGCCAAACAGGAGGTTAAAGGCACGGACTCTCCAAGTGGGGAGAGTGTTAGTAAAGCGTCTGGAATGTTGCACCCGAGTACCAGGGGACGAAAACTGAGACACATTTGAACACGTTTTCCAATCACACGGTGGATCATACTCTGGGTTCCACATGCATGTTTTAGCTGAAGATAGAATCCCTTAAACAGGGAGAGTTCAGACCCATGGAATGGGTACCATGCAATATGACTTCAAAGGGTCTGCATTTGCTCACCGAACCTCAGCAATCCTATCACTGCTGCGTTTATGCCGCTGTACACACGCTTGATTCTCTTTCGGAGACATATAAATCCATAGGTTTTAAGATTCTTACTAGTCAGGTAGATTCTTAGGCGTTTAATATGGGGTGTTGAGTCCACTTCGTTGAGCAAGGAGTAGCTCTTGTCTATTACATATTTGGCTTATGGAACGGTATCTGTGCTAATTTCAATCTCTGGTTTTATGCAGCACCCCAACTCACCCGTCCCCTGAAGCAAGCATAAGTTGGTTTTCTACATTTGACACCCTGTTCTGTTTTGTAATTCAGTTCTTGTGTAGCCAAGTTTACATTCCGTGTATTAGTGATATCTTATGATGTTTCTTTTTCTGTGTGACTAATTTCACTTAGAATCATCGTACCTGAATCCACTCATTATGCTGCTACGGGCCTGATGACATAGATTTCATTGCTGAGTGATATTGCATTGTACGTAAGTACCACAATTTCTTTATCCATTTTTCGCTTTCTGTGATATTGAACTTGTACCGTAAACGAGGTTCTTGTAAACAGAGCCGTCCCAAACTTTGGGGTGGCTGTGTCTTTTTGATTTTAATTTCCCTAAGCTATAGGACCATAAGTGGAAGTGCCCTAGGCTCTGTTGCTTTGTTTTTTGGATGTTTCAGGAAACACCATACAATTCTCCAGAGTGGCTGCTGGCAATTTACATCCCGCCCATCAGCATAACTAGGCTCCCAGTTCTCTATGGCCTGTCCTGCCTTTCTGGATTTTACACTTTTTTCAGATGGCCCTTTTGACCGGGAGGCAGTGAGACTTCATTGTACTGCAGATTTCCTTTGCAAGCTTGCTTGGTTGGCCAAAAAGGGCGTATGCGTTTTTTCCTGAATATATTCAGGAAAAAACGCATACGCCCTTTTTGGCCAAGTGCATCATTGTGGACGTTCTGCCTCTTTTCCTATGCTTTACATGCAATTCCAGTCTACCTCCTGAAATCGGTTTCCTGCAATTCTGCCCCCCTTTCAACTCCTCTTGGCAGCCTTACTTCAATATATTTTTGGAAGATAGCTGTCCTTTATAACTCTGCAGGTTTGTGAATTACAGTGCCCCTGAGCTCCTTTCTTCAACTCGCTTTCTTGTGAGCTGGCCGCAACATCGCAGGATTGCTTCTGGTCCTAGTGTGGTTCCTGCATGGCACGCTGAGCCTTTGGTTAATTCCTCTTCCTGGTGGGAAATGAGAGTTAAATTTGCCCGTCTGGACACCTCCAACTAGTCTCTCATTGGTTCTCCCTATTCCTGTTCATTTTCCACAGAAATTGCAAACTGGGCCAAACAGGAGGTTAAAGGCACTGACTCTCCATGTGGGGAGAGTGTTAGTAAAGCATCTGGAATGTTGCACCCGAGTACCAGGGAACGAAAACTGAGACACATTTGAACACGTTTTCCGATCACACGGTGGATCATACTCTGGGTTCCACATGAATGTTTTAGCTGAAGGAAGAATCCCTTAAACATGGAGAGTTGAGACCCATGGAATGGGTACCATGCAATATGACTTCAAAGGGTCTGCATTTGCTCACCGAACCTCACCAATCCTATCACTGCTACATTTATGCCGCTGTACACACGCTTGATTCTCTTTCGGAGACATATAAATCCATAGGTTTTAAGATTCTTACTAGTCAGGTAGATTCTTACTAGTCAGGTATATTCTTAGGCGTTTAATATGGGGTGTTGAGTCCACTTCGTTGAGCAAGGAGTAGCTCTTGTCTATTACATATTTGGCTTATGGAACGGTATCTGTGCTAATTTCAATCTCTGGTTTTATGCAGCACCCCAACTCACCCGTCCCCTTAAGCAAGCATAAGTTGATTTTCTACATTTGACACCCTGTTCTGTTTTGTAATTCAGTTCTTGTGTAGCCAAGTTTACATTCCGTGTATTAGTGATATCTTATGATGATTCTTTTTCTGTGTGACTAATTTCACTTAGAATCATCGTACCTGAATCCACTCATTATGCTGCTACGGGCCTGATGACATAGATTTCATTGCTGAGTGATATTGCATTGTACGTAAGTACCACAATTTCTTTATCCATTTTTCGCTTTCTGTGATATTGAACTTGTACCGTAAACGAGGTTCTTGTAAACAGAGCCGTCCCAAACTTTGGGGTGGCTGTGTCTTTTTGATTTTAATTTCCCTAAGCTATAGGACCATAAGTGGAAGTGCCCTAGGCTCTGTTGCTTTGTTTTTTGGATGTTTCAGGAAACACCATACACTTCTCCAGAGTGGCTGCTGGCAATTTACATCCCGCCCATCAGCATAACTAGGCTCCCAGTTCTCCATGGCCTGTCCTGCCTTTCTGGATTTTACACTTTTTTAAGATGGCCCTTTTGACCGGGGGGCAGTGAGACTTCATTGTAGTGCAGATTTCCTTTGCAAGCTTGCTTGGTTGGCCAAAAAGGGCGTATGCGTTTTTTCCTCAGGAAGAAACGCATACGCCCTTTTTGGCCAAGTGCATCATTGTGGATGTTCTGCCTCTTTTCCTATGCTTTACATGCAATTCCAGTCTACCTCCTGAAATCAGTTTCCTGCAATTCTGCCCCCCTTTCAACTCCTCTTGGCATCCTTACTTCAATATATTTTTGGAAGATAGCTGTCATTTATAACTCTGCAGGTTTGTGAATTACAGTGCCCCTGAGCTCCTTTCTTCAACTCGCTTTCTTGTGAGCTGGCCGCAACACCGCAGGATTGCTTCAGGCCCTAGTGTGGTTCCGGCATGGCACGCTGAGCCTTTGGTTAATTCCTCTTCCTGGTGGGAAATGAGAGTTAAATTTGCCCGTCTGGACACCTCCACCTAGTCTCTCATTGGTTCTCCCTATTCCTGTTCATCTTCCGCAGAAATTGCTAACTGGGCCAAACAGGAAGTTAAAGGCACTGACTCTCGAAGTGGGGAGAGTGTTAGTAAAGCATCTGGAATGTTGCACCCGAGTAACAGGGGACGAAAACTGAGACACGTTTGAACACGTTTTCCGATCACACGGTGGATCATACTCTGGGTTCCAAATGAATGTTTTAGCTGAAGGAGGAATCCCTTAAACCTGGAGAGTTGAGACCCATGGAATGGGTACCATGCAATATGACTTCAAAGGGTCTGCATTTGCTCACCAAACCTCACCAATCCTATCACTGCTGCGTTTATGCCGCTGTACACACGCTTGATTCTCTTTCGGAGACATATAAATCCATAGGTTTTAAGATTCTTACTAGTCAGGTAGATTCTTACTAGTCAGGTATATTCTTAGGCGTTTAATATGGGGTGTTGAGTCCACTTCGTTGAGCAAGGAGTAGCTCTTGTCTATTACATATTTGGCTTATGGAACGGTATCTGTGCTAATTTCAATCTCTGGTTTTATGCAGCACCCCAACTCACCTTTCCCCTTAAGCAAGCATAAGTTGGTTTTGTACATTTGACACCCTGTTCTGTTTTGTAATTCAGTTCTTGTGTAGCCAAGTTTACATTCCGTGTAGTAGTGATATCTTATGATGTTCCTTTTTCCGTGTGACTTATTTCACTTAGAATCATCGTACCTGAATCCACTCATTATGCTGCTACGGGCCTGATGACTTAGATTTCATTGCTGAGTGATATTGCATTGTACGTAAGTACCACAACTTCTTTATCCATTTTTCGCTTTCTGTGATATTGAACTTGTACCGTAAACGAGGTTCTTGTAAACAGAGCCGTCCCAAACTTTGGGGTGGCTGTGTCTTTTTGATTTTAATTTCCCTAAGCTATAGGACCATAAGTGGAAGTGCCCTAGGCTCTGTTGCTTTGTTTTTTGGATGTTTCAGGAAACACCATACACTTCTCCAGAGTGGCTGCTGGCAATTTACATCCGCCCATCAGCATAACTAGGCTCCCAGTTCTCCATGGCCTGTCCTGCCTTTCTGGATTTTACACTTTTTTCAGATGGCCCTTTTGACCGGGGGGCAGTGAGACTTCATTGTAGTGCAGATTTCCTTTGCAAGCTTGCTTGGTTGGCCAAAAAGGGCGTATGCGTTTTTTCCTGAATATATTCAGAAAAAAACGCATACGCCCTTTTTGGCCAATTGCATCATTGTGGACGTTCTGCCTCTTTTCCTATGCTTTATATGCAATTCCAGTGTACCTCCTGAAATCGGTTTCCTGCAATTCTGCCCCGCTTTCAACTCCTCTTGGCAGCCTAATTCAATATATTTTTGGAAGATAGCTGTCATTTATAACTCTGCAGGTTTGTGAATTACAGTGCCCCTGAGCTCCTTTCTTCAACTCGCTTTCTTGTGAGCTGGCCGCAACACCGCAGGATTGCTTCAGGCCCTAGTTTGTTTCCGGCACGGCATGCTGAGCCTTTGGTTAATTCCTCTTCCTGGTGGGAAATGAGAGTTAAATTTGCCCGTCCGGACACCTCCACCTAATCTCTCATTTGTTCTCCCTATCCCTGTTCATTTTCCACAGAAATTGCAAACTGGGCCAAACAGGAGGTTAAAGGCACTGACTCTCCAAGTGGGGAGAGTGTTAGTAAAGCGTCTGGAATGTTGCACCCGAGTACCAGGGGACGAAAACTGAGACACGTTTGAACACGTTTTCCGATCACACGGTGGATCATACTCTGGGTTCCACATGCATGTTTTAGCTGAAGGAAGAATCCCTTAAACAGGGAGAGTTGAGACCCATGGAATGGGTACCATGCAATATGACTTCAAAGGGTCTGCATTTGCTCACCGAACCTCAGCAAACCTATCACTGCTACATTTATGCCGCTGTACACACGCTTGATTCTCTTTCGGAGACATATAAATCCATAGGTTTTAAGATTCTTACTAGTCAGGTATATTCTTAGGCGTTTAATATGGGGTGTTGAGTCCACTTCGTTGAGCAAGGAGTAGCTCTTGTCTATTACATATTTGGCTTATGGAACGGTATCTGTGCTAATTTCAATCTCTGGTTTTATGCAGCACCCCAACTCACCCGTCCTCTGAAGCAAGCATAAGTTGGTTTTCTACATTTGACACCCTGTTCTGTTTTGTAATTCAGTTCTTGTGTAGCCAAGTTTACATTCCGTGTATTAGTGATATCTTATGATGTTTCTTTTTCTGTGTGACTAATTTCACTTAGAATCATCGTACCTGAATCCACTCATTATGCTGCTACGGGCCTGATGACATAGATTTCATTGCTGAGTGATATTGCATTGTACGTAAGTACCACAATTTCTTTATCCATTTTTCGCTTTCTGTGATATTGAACTTGTACCGTAAACGAGGTTCTTGTAAACAGAGCCGTCCCAAACTTTGGGGTGGCTGTGTCTTTTTGATTTTAATTTCCCTAAGCTATAGGACCATAAGTGGAAGTGCCCTAGGCTCTGTTGCTTTGTTTTTTGGATGTTTCAGGAAACACCATACACTTCTCCAGAGTGGCTGCTGGCAATTTACATCCCGCCCATCAGCATAACTAGGCTCCCAGTTCTCTATGGCCTGTCCTGCTTTTCTGGATTTTACACTTTTTTCAGATGGCTCTTTTGACCGGGGGGCAGTGAGACTTCATTGTAGTGCAGATTTCCTTTGCAAGCTTGCTTGGTTGGCCAAAAAGGGCGTATGCGTTTTTTCCTGAATATATTCAGGAAAAAACGCATACGCCCTTTTTGGCCAAGTGCATCATTGTGGACGTTCTGCCTCTTTTCCTATGCTTTACATGCAATTCCAGTCTACCTCCTGAAATCGGTTTCCTGCAATTCTGCCCCGCTTTCAACTCCTCTTGGCAGCCTTACTTCAATATATTTTTGGAAGATAGCTGTCCTTTATAACTCTGCAGGTTTGTGAATTACAGTGCCCCTGAGATCCTTTCTTCAACTCGCTTTCTTGTGAGCTGGCCACAACACCGCAGGATTGCTTCTGGTTCTAGTGTGGTTCCGGCCTGGCACGCTGAGCCTTTGCTTAATTCCTCTTCCTGGTGGGAAATGAGAGTTAAATTTGCCCGTCCGGACACCTCCACCTAGTCTCTCATTGGTTCTCCCTATTCCTGTTCATTTTCCACAGAAATTGCTAACTGGGCCAAACAGGAAGTTAAACGCACTGACTCTCGAAGTGGGGAGAGTGTTAGTAAAGCGTCTGGAATGTTGCACCCGAGTACCAGGGGACGAAAACTGAGACACGTTTGAACACGTTTTCCGATCACACGGTGGATCATACTCTGGGTTCCACATGCATGTTTTAGCTGAAGGAAGAATCCCTTAAACAGGGAGAGTTGAGACCCATGGAATGGGTACCATGCAATATGACTTCAAAGGGTCTGCATTTGCTCACCGAACCTCACCAATCCTATCACTGCTGCGTTTATGCCGCTGTACACACGCTTGATTCTCTTTCGGAGACATATAAATCCATAGGTTTTAAGATTCTTACTAGTCAGGTAGATTCTTACTAGTCAGGTATAGTCTTAGGCGTTTAATATGGGGTGTTGAGTCCACTTCGTTGAGCAAGGAGTAGCTCTTGTCTATTACATATTTGGCTTATGGAACGGTATCTGTGCTAATTTCAATCTCTGGTTTTATGCAGCACCCCAACTCACCTTTCCCCTTAAGCAAGCATAAGTTGGTTTTGTACATTTGACACCCTGTTCTGTTTTGTAATTCAGTTCTTGTGTAGCCAAGTTTACATTCCGTGTAGTAGTGATATCTTATGATGTTCCTTTTTCCGTGTGACTTATTTCACTTAGAATCATCGTACCTGAATCCACTCATTATGATGCTACGGGCCTGATGACATAGATTTCATTGCTGAGTGATATTGCATTGTACGTAAGTACCACAACTTCTTTATCCATTTTTCGCTTTCTGTGATATTGAACTTGTACCGTAAACGAGGTTCTTGTAAACAGAGCCGTCCCAAACTTTGGGGTGGCTGTGTCTTTTTGATTTTAATTTCCCTAAGCTATAGGACCATAAGTGGAAGTGCCCTAGGCTCTGTTGCTTTGTTTTTTGGATGTTTCAGGAAACACCATACACTTCTCCAGAGTGGCTGCTGGCAATTTACATCCCGCCCATCAGCATAACAAGGCTCCCAGTTCTCCATGGCCTGTCCTGCCTTTCTGGATTTTACACATTTTTCAGATGGCCCTTTTGACAGGGGGGCAGTGAGACTTCATAGTAGTGCAGATTTCCTTTGCAAGCTTGCTTGGTTGGCCAAAAAGGGCGTATGCGTTTTTTCCTGAATATATTCAGGAAAAAACGCATACACTCTTTTTGGCCAAGTGCATCATTGTGGACGTTCTGCCTCTTTTCCTATGCTTTACATGCAATTCCAGTCTACCTCCTGAAATCGGTTTCCTGCAATTCTGTCCCGCTTTCAACTCCTCTTGGCAGCCTTACTTCAATATATTTTTGGAAGATAGCTGTCATTTATAACTCTGCAGGTTTGTGAATTACAGTGCCCCTGAGCTCCTTTCTTCAACTCGCTTTCTTGTGAGCTGGCCACAACACCGCAGGATTGCTTCAGGCCCTAGTTTGGTTCTGGCACGGCATGCTGAGCCTTTGGTTAATTCCTCTTCCTGGTGGGAAATGAGAGTTAAATTTGCCCGTCCAGACACCTCCACCTAGTCTCTCATTGGTTCTCCCTATTCCTGTTCATTTTCCACAGAAATTGCAAACGGGGCCAAACAGGATGTTAAAGGCACTGACTCTCCAAGTGGGGAGAGTGTAAGTAAAGCGTCTGGAATGTTGCACCCGAGTACCAGGGGACGAAAACTGAGACACATTTGAACATGTTTTCCGACCACACGGTGGATCATACTCTGGGTTCCACATGCATGTTTTAGCTGAAGGAAGAATCCCTTAAACATGGAGAGTTGAGACCCATGGAATGGGTACCATGCAATATGACTTCAAAGGGTCTGCATTTGCTCACCGAACCTCACCAATCCTATCACTGCTGCGTTTATGCCGCTGTACACACGCTTGATTCTCTTTCGGAGACATATAAATCCATAGGTTTTATGATTCTTACTAGTCAGGTAGATTCTTACTAGTCAGGTATATTGTTAGGCGTTTAATATGGGGTGTTGAGTCCACTTCGTTGAGCAAGGAGTAGCTCTTGTCTATTACATATTTGGCTTATGGAACAGTATCTGTGCTAATTTCAATCTCTGGTTTTATGCAGCACCCCAACTCACCTTTCCCCTTAAGCAAGCATAAGTTGGTTTTGTACATTTGACACCCTGTTCTGTTTTGTAATTCAGTTCTTGTGTAGCCAAGTTTACATTCCGTGTAGTAGTGATATCTTATGATGTTCCTTTTTCCGTGTGACTTATTTCACTTAGAATCATCGTACCTGAATCCACTCATTATGCTGCTACGGGCCTGATGACTTAGATTTCATTGCTGAGTGATATTGCATTGTACGTAAGTACCACAACTTCTTTATCCATTTTTCGCTTTCTGTGATATTGAACTTGTACCGTAAACGAGGTTCTTGTAAACAGAGCCGTCCCAAACTTTGGGGTGGCTGTGTCTTTTTGATTTTAATTTCCCTAAGCTATAGGACCATAAGTGGAAGTGCCCTAGGCTCTGTTGCTTTGTTTTTTGGATGTTTCAGGAAACACCATACACTTCTCCAGAGTGGCTGCTGGCAATTTACATCCCGCCCATCAGCATAACAAGGCTCCCAGTTCTCCATGGCCTGTCCTGCCTTTCTGGATTTTATACTTTTTTCAGATGGCCCTTTTGACCGGGGGGCAGTGAGACTTCATTGTAGTGCAGATTTCCTTTGCAAGCTTGCTTGGTTGGCCAAAAAGGGCGTATGCGTTTTTTCCTCAGGAAAAACGCATACGCCCTTTTTGGCCAAGTGCATCATTGTGGACGTTCTGACTCTTTTCCTATGCTTTACGTGCAATTCCAGTGTACCTCCTGAAATCGGTTTCCTGCAATTCTGCCCCGCTTTCATCTCCTCTTGGTAGCCTAACTTCAATATATTTTTGGAAGATAGCTGTCATTTATAACTCTGCAGGTTTGTGAATTACAGTGACCCTGAGCTCCTTTCTTCAACTCGCTTTCTTGTGAGCTGGCCGCAACACCGCAGGATTGCTTCAGGCCCTAGTTTGGTTCCGGCACGGCATGCTGAGCCTTTGGTTAATTCCTCTTCCTGGTGGGAAATGAGAGTTAAATTTGCCAGTCCGGACACCTCCACCTAGTCTCTCATTGGTTCTCCCTATTCCTGTTCATTTTCCACAGAAATTGCAAACTGGGCCAAACAGGAGGTTAAAGGCACTGACTCTCCAAGTGGGGAGAGTGTTACTAAAGCGTCTGGAATGTTGCACCCGAGTACCAGGGGACGAAAACTGAGACAGATTTGAACACGTTTTCCGATCACACGGTGGATCATACTCTGGGTTCCACATGCATGTTTTAGCTGAAGGAAGAATCCCTTAAACCTGGAGAGTTGAGACCCATGGAATGGGTACCATGCAATATGACTTCAAAGGGTCTGCATTTGCTCACCGAACCTCAGCAAACCTATCACTGCTACATTTATGCCGCTGTACACACGCTTGATTCTCTTTCGGAGACATATAAATCCATAGGTTTTAAGATTCTTACTAGTCAGGTATATTCTTAGGCGTTTAATATGGGGTGTTGAGTCCACTTCGTTGAGCAAGGAGTAGCTCTTGTCTATTACATATTTGGCTTATGGAATGGTATCTGTGCTAATTTCAATCTCTGGTTTTATGCAGCACCCCAACTCACCCGTCCTCTGAAGCAAGCATAAGTTGGTTTTCTACATTTGACACCCTGTTCTGTTTTGTAATTCAGTTCTTGTGTAGCCAAGTTTACATTCCGTGTATTAGTGATATCTTATGATGTTTCTTTTTCTGTGTGACTAATTTCACTTAGAATCATCGTACCTGAATCCACTCATTATGCTGCTACGGGCCTGATGACATAGATTTCATTGCTGAGTGATATTGCATTGTACGTAAGTACCACAATTTCTTTATCCATTTTTCGCTTTCTGTGATATTGAACTTGTACCGTAAACGAGGTTCTTGTAAACAGAGCCGTCCCAAACTTTGGGGTGGCTGTGTCTTTTTGATTTTAATTTCCCTAAGCTATAGGACCATAAGTGGAAGTGCCCTAGGCTCTGTTGCTTTGTTTTTTGGATGTTTCAGGAAACACCATACACTTCTCCAGAGTGGCTGCTGGCAATTTACATCCCGCCCATCAGCATAACTAGGCTCCCAGTTCTCTATGGCCTGTCCTGCTTTTCTGGATTTTACACTTTTTTCAGATGGCCCTTTTGACCGGGGGGCAGTGAGACTTCATTGTAGTGCAGATTTCCTTTGCAAGCTTGCTTGGTTGGCCAAAAAGGGCGTATGCGTTTTTTCCTGAATATATTCAGGAAAAAACGCATACGCCCTTTTTGGCCAAGTGCATCATTGTGGACGTTCTGCCTCTTTTCCTATGCTTTACATGCAATTCCAGTCTACCTCCTGAAATCGGTTTCCTGCAATTCTGCCCCGCTTTCAACTCCTCTTGGCAGCCTTACTTCAATATATTTTTGGAAGATAGCTGTCCTTTATAACTCTGCAGGTTTGTGAATTACAGTGCCCCTGAGATCCTTTCTTCAACTCGCTTTCTTGTGAGCTGGCCACAACACCGCAGGATTGCTTCTGGTTCTAGTGTGGTTCCGGCCTGGCACGCTGAGCCTTTGCTTAATTCCTCTTCCTGGTGGGAAATGAGAGTTAAATTTGCCCGTCCGGACACCTCCACCTAGTCTCTCATTGGTTCTCCCTATTCCTGTTCATTTTCCACAGAAATTGCTAACTGGGCCAAACAGGAAGTTAAACGCACTGACTCTCGAAGTGGGGAGAGTGTTAGTAAAGCGTCTGGAATGTTGCACCCGAGTACCAGGGGACGAAAACTGAGACACGTTTGAACACGTTTTCCGATCACACGGTGGATCATACTCTGGGTTCCACATGCATGTTTTAGCTGAAGGAAGAATCCCTTAAACAGGGAGAGTTGAGACCCATGGAATGGGTACCATGCAATATGACTTCAAAGGGTCTGCATTTGCTCACCGAACCTCACCAATCCTATCACTGCTGCGTTTATGCCGCTGTACACACGCTTGATTCTCTTTCGGAGACATATAAATCCATAGGTTTTAAGATTCTTACTAGTCAGGTAGATTCTTACTAGTCAGGTATAGTCTTAGGCGTTTAATATGGGGTGTTGAGTCCACTTCGTTGAGCAAGGAGTAGCTCTTGTCTATTACATATTTGGCTTATGGAACGGTATCTGTGCTAATTTCAATCTCTGGTTTTATGCAGCACCCCAACTCACCTTTCCCCTTAAGCAAGCATAAGTTGGTTTTGTACATTTGACACCCTGTTCTGTTTTGTAATTCAGTTCTTGTGTAGCCAAGTTTACATTCCGTGTAGTAGTGATATCTTATGATGTTCCTTTTTCCGTGTGACTTATTTCACTTAGAATCATCGTACCTGAATCCACTCATTATGATGCTACGGGCCTGATGACATAGATTTCATTGCTGAGTGATATTGCATTGTACGTAAGTACCACAACTTCTTTATCCATTTTTCGCTTTCTGTGATATTGAACTTGTACCGTAAACGAGGTTCTTGTAAACAGAGCCGTCCCAAACTTTGGGGTGGCTGTGTCTTTTTGATTTTAATTTCCCTAAGCTATAGGACCATAAGTGGAAGTGCCCTAGGCTCTGTTGCTTTGTTTTTTGGATGTTTCAGGAAACACCATACACTTCTCCAGAGTGGCTGCTGGCAATTTACATCCCGCCCATCAGCATAACAAGGCTCCCAGTTCTCCATGGCCTGTCCTGCCTTTCTGGATTTTACACTTTTTTCAGATGGCCCTTTTGACAGGGGGGCAGTGAGACTTCATAGTAGTGCAGATTTCCTTTGCAAGCTTGCTTGGTTGGCCAAAAAGGGCGTATGCGTTTTTTCCTGAATATATTCAGGAAAAAACGCATACACTCTTTTTGGCCAAGTGCATCATTGTGGACGTTCTGCCTCTTTTCCTATGCTTTACATGCAATTCCAGTCTACCTCCTGAAATCGGTTTCCTGCAATTCTGTCCCGCTTTCAACTCCTCTTGGCAGCCTTACTTCAATATATTTTTGGAAGATAGCTGTCATTTATAACTCTGCAGGTTTGTGAATTACAGTGCCCCTGAGCTCCTTTCTTCAACTCGCTTTCTTGTGAGCTGGCCACAACACCGCAGGATTGCTTCAGGCCCTAGTTTGGTTCTGGCACGGCATGCTGAGCCTTTGGTTAATTCCTCTTCCTGGTGGGAAATGAGAGTTAAATTTGCCCGTCCAGACACCTCCACCTAGTCTCTCATTGGTTCTCCCTATTCCTGTTCATTTTCCACAGAAATTGCAAACGGGGCCAAACAGGATGTTAAAGGCACTGACTCTCCAAGTGGGGAGAGTGTAAGTAAAGCGTCTGGAATGTTGCACCCGAGTACCAGGGGACGAAAACTGAGACACATTTGAACATGTTTTCCGACCACACGGTGGATCATACTCTGGGTTCCACATGCATGTTTTAGCTGAAGGAAGAATCCCTTAAACATGGAGAGTTGAGACCCATGGAATGGGTACCATGCAATATGACTTCAAAGGGTCTGCATTTGCTCACCGAACCTCACCAATCCTATCACTGCTGCGTTTATGCCGCTGTACACACGCTTGATTCTCTTTCGGAGACATATAAATCCATAGGTTTTATGATTCTTACTAGTCAGGTAGATTCTTACTAGTCAGGTATATTGTTAGGCGTTTAATATGGGGTGTTGAGTCCACTTCGTTGAGCAAGGAGTAGCTCTTGTCTATTACATATTTGGCTTATGGAACAGTATCTGTGCTAATTTCAATCTCTGGTTTTATGCAGCACCCCAACTCACCTTTCCCCTTAAGCAAGCATAAGTTGGTTTTGTACATTTGACACCCTGTTCTGTTTTGTAATTCAGTTCTTGTGTAGCCAAGTTTACATTCCGTGTAGTAGTGATATCTTATGATGTTCCTTTTTCCGTGTGACTTATTTCACTTAGAATCATCGTACCTGAATCCACTCATTATGCTGCTACGGGCCTGATGACTTAGATTTCATTGCTGAGTGATATTGCATTGTACGTAAGTACCACAACTTCTTTATCCATTTTTCGCTTTCTGTGATATTGAACTTGTACCGTAAACGAGGTTCTTGTAAACAGAGCCGTCCCAAACTTTGGGGTGGCTGTGTCTTTTTGATTTTAATTTCCCTAAGCTATAGGACCATAAGTGGAAGTGCCCTAGGCTCTGTTGCTTTGTTTTTTGGATGTTTCAGGAAACACCATACACTTCTCCAGAGTGGCTGCTGGCAATTTACATCCCGCCCATCAGCATAACAAGGCTCCCAGTTCTCCATGGCCTGTCCTGCCTTTCTGGATTTTATACTTTTTTCAGATGGCCCTTTTGACCGGGGGGCAGTGAGACTTCATTGTAGTGCAGATTTCCTTTGCAAGCTTGCTTGGTTGGCCAAAAAGGGCGTATGCGTTTTTTCCTCAGGAAAAAACGCATACGCCCTTTTTGGCCAAGTGCATCATTGTGGACGTTCTGACTCTTTTCCTATGCTTTACGTGCAATTCCAGTGTACCTCCTGAAATCGGTTTCCTGCAATTCTGCCCCACTTTCAACTCCTCTTGGTAGCCTAACTTCAATATATTTTTGGAAGATAGCTGTCATTTATAACTCTGCAGGTTTGTGAATTACAGTGACCCTGAGCTCCTTTCTTCAACTCGCTTTCTTGTGAGCTGGCCGCAACACCGCAGGATTGCTTCAGGCCTTAGTTTGGTTCCGGCACGGCATGCTGAGCCTTTGGTTAATTCCTCTTCCTGGTGGGAAATGAGAGTTAAATTTGCCAGTCCGGACACCTCCACCTAGTCTCTCATTGGTTCTCCCTATTCCTGTTCATTTTCCACAGAAATTGCAAACTGGGCCAAACAGGAGGTTAAAGGCACTGACTCTCCAAGTGGGGAGAGTGTTACTAAAGCGTCTGGAATGTTGCACCCGAGTACCAGGGGACGAAAACTGAGACAGATTTGAACACGTTTTCCGATCACACGGTGGATCATACTCTGGGTTCCACATGCATGTTTTAGCTGAAGGAAGAATCCCTTAAACCTGGAGAGTTGAGACCCATGGAATGGGTACCATGCAATATGACTTCAAAGGGTCTGCATTTGCTCACCGAACCTCACCAGTCCTATCACTGCTGCATTTATGCCGCTGTACACACGCTTGATTCTCTTTCGGTGACATATAAATCCATAGGTTTTAAGATTCTTACTAGTCAGGTATATTCTTAGGCGTTTAATATGGGGTGTTGAGTCCACTTCGTTGAGCAAGGAGTAGCTCTTGTCTATTACATATTTGGCTTATGGAACGGTATCTGAGCTCATTTCAATCTCTGGTTTTAAGCAGCACCCCAACTCACCTTTCCCCTTAAGCAAGCATAAGTTGGTTTTCTACATTTGACACCCTGTTCTGTTTTGTAATTCAGTTGTTGTGTAGCCAAGTTTACATTCCGTGTAGTAGTGATACCATATGATGTTCCTTTTTCTGTGTGACTTATTTCACTTAGAATCATTGTACCTGAATCCACTCATTATACTGCTACAGGCCTGATGACATAGATTTCATTGCTGAGTGATATTGCATTGTACGTAAGTACCACAACTTCTTTATCCATTTTTCGCTTTCTGTGATATTGAACTTGTACGGTAAACGGGGTTCTTGTAAACAGAGTCCTCCCAAACTTTGGGGTGGCTGTGTCTTTTTGATTTTAATTTCCCTAAGCTATAGGACCATAAGTGGAAGTGCCCTAGGCTCTGTTGCTTTGTTTTTTGGATGTTTCAGGAAACACCATACACTTCTCCAGAGTGGCTGCTGGCAATTTACATCCCGCCCATCAGCATAACAAGGCTCCCAGTTCTCCATGGCCTGTCCTGCCTTTCTGGATTTTATACTTTTTTCAGATGGCCCTTTTGACCAGGGGGCAGTGAGACTTCATTGTAGTGCAGATTTCCTTTGCAAGCTTGCTTGGTTGGCCAAAAAGGGCGTATGCGTTTTTTCCTCAGGAAAAAACGCATACGCCCTTTTTGGCCAAGTGCATCATTGTGGACGTTCTGCCTCTTTTCCTATGCTTTACATGCAATTCCCGTCTACCTCCTGAAATCTGTTTTGTGCAATTCTGCCAGCTTTCAACTCCTCTTGGCAGCCTTACTTCAATATATTTTTGGAAGATAGCTGTCATTTATAACTCTGAAGGTTTGTGAATTACAGTGTCCCTGAGCTCCTTTCTTCAACTCGCTTTCTTGTGAGCTGGCCGCAACACCGCAGGATTGCTTGTGGCCCTAGTGTGGTTCCGGCATGGCACGCTGAGCCTTTGGTCAATTCCTCTTCCTGGTCGGATATGAGAGTTAAATTTGCCCGTCCGGACACCTCCACCTAGTCTCTCATTGGTTCTCCCTATTCCTGTTCATTTTCCACAGAAATTGCAAACTGGTCCAAACAGGAGGTTAAAGGCACTGACTCTCCAAGTGAGGAGAGTGTTAGTAAAGCGTCTGGAATGTTGCACCCGAGTACCAGGGGACGAAAACTGAGACACATTTGAACACGTTTGCCTATCACACGGTGGATCATACTCTGGGTTCCACATGCATGTTTTAGCTGAAGGAAGAATCCCTTAAACATGGAGAGTTTAGACCCATGGAATGGGTACCATGCAATATGAATTCAAAGGGTCTGCATTTGCTCACCAAACCTCACCAATCCTATCACTGCTGCGTTTATGCCGCTGTACACACGCTTGATTCACTTTCGGAGACATATAAATCCATAGGTTTTAAGATTCTTACTAGTCAGGTATATTGCTGGCGTTTAATATGGGGTGTTGAGTCCATTTCGTTGAGCAAGGAGTAGCTCTTTTCTATTACATATTTGTCTTATGGAACGGTATCTGTGCTAATTTCAATATCTGGTTTTATGCAGCACCCCAACTCACCTTTCCCCTTAAGCAAGCATAAGTTGGTTTTCTACATTTGACACCCTGTTCTGTTTTGTAATTCAGTTCTTGTGTAGCCAAGTTTACATTCCGTGTAGTAGTGATATCTTATGATGTTTCTTTTTCTGTGTGACTTATTTCACTTAGAATCATCGTACCTGAATCCACTCATTATGCTGCTACGGGCCTGATGACATAGATTTCATTGCTGAGTGATATTGCATTGTACGTAAGTACCACAACTTCTTTATCCATTTTTCGCTTTCTGTGATATTGAACTTGTACCGTAAACGAGGTTCTTGTAAACAGAGCCGTCCCAAACTTTGGGGTGTCTGTGTCTTTTTGATTTTAATTTCCCTAAGCTATAGGACCATAAGTGGAAGTGCCCTAGGCTCTGTTGCTTTGTTTTTTGGATGTTTCAGGAAACACCATACACTTCTCCAGAGTGGCTGCTGGCAATTTACATCCCACCCTTCAGCATAAGAAGGCTCCTAGTTCTCCTTGGCCTGTCCTGCCTTTCTGGATTTTACACTTTTTTCGGATGGCCCTTTTGACCGGGGGACAGTGAGACTTCATTGTAGTGCAGATTTCCTTTGCAAGCTTGCTTGGTTGGCCAAAAAGGGCGTATGTGTTTTTTCCTGAATATATTCAGGAAAAAACGCATACGACCTTTTTGGCCAAGTGCATCATTGTGGACGTTCTGCCTCTTTTCCTATGCTTTACATGCAATTCCAGTCTACCTCCTGAAATCGGTTTCCTGCAATTCTGCCCGCTTTCATCTCCTCTTGGCAGCCTTACTTCAATATATTTTTGGAAGATAGCTGTCATTTAAAACTCTGCAGGTTTGTGAATTACAGTGCCCCTGAGCTCCTTTCTTCAACTCGCTTTCTTGTGAGCTGGCCGCAACACCGCAGGATTGCTTCAGGCCCTAGTTTGGTTCCGGCACGGCATGCTGAGCCTTTGGTTAATTCCTCTTCCTGGTGGGAAATGAGAGTTAAATTTGCCCGTCCGGACACCTCCAGCTAGTCTCTCATTGGTTCTCCCTATTCCTGTTCATTTTCCACAGAAATTGCAAACTGGGCCAAACAGGAGGTTAAAGGCACTGACTCTCCAAGTGGGGAGAGTGTTAGTAAAGCGTCTGGAATGTTGCACCCGAGTACCAGGGGACGAAAACTGAGACACATTTGAACACGTTTCCCGATCACACGGTGGATCATACTCTGGGTTCCACATGCATGTTTTAGCTGAAGGAAGAATCCCTTAAACATGGAGAGTTGAGACCCATGGAATGGGTACCATGCAATATGACTTCAAAGGGTCTGCATTTGCTCACCGAACCTCACCAGTCCTATCACTGCTGCGTTTATGCCGCTGTACACACGCTTGATTCTCTTTCGGAGACATATACATCCATAGGTTTTAAGATTCTTACTAGTCAGGTATATTGTTAGGCGTTTAATATGGGGTGTTGAGTCCATTTCGTTGAGCAAGGAGTAGCTCTTTTCTATTACATATTTGGCTTATGGAACGGTATCTGTGCTAATTTCAATATCTGGTTTTATGCAGCACCCCAACTCACCTTTCCCCTTAAGCAAGCATAAGTTGGTTTTCTACATTTGACACCCTGTTCTGTTTTGTAATTCAGTTCCTGTGTAGCCAAGTTTACATTCCGTGTAGTAGTGATATCTTATGATGTTTCTTTTTCTGTGTGACTTATTTCACTTAGAATCATCGTACCTGAATCCACTCATTATGCTGCTACGGGCCTGATGACATAGATTTCATTGCTGAGTGATATTGCATTGTACGTAAGTACCACAACTTCTTTATCCATTTTTCGCTTTCTGTGATATTGAACTTGTACCGTAAACGAGGTTCTTGTAAACAGAGCCGTCCCAAACTTTGGAGTGGCTGTGTCTTTTTGATTTTAATTTCCCTAAGCTATAGGACCATAAGTGGAAGTGTCCTAGGCTCTGTTGCTTTGTTTTTTGGATGTTTCAGGAAACACCATACACTTCTCCAGAGTGGCTGCTGGCAATCTACATCCCACCCATCAGCATAAGAAGGCTCCTAGTTATCCTTGGCCTGTCCTGCCTTTCTGGATTTTACACTTTTTTCGGATGGCCCTGTTGACCCGGGGGCAGTGAGACTTCATTGTAGTGCAGATTTCCTTTGCAAGCTTGCTTGGTTGGCCAAAAAGGTCGTATGCGTTTTTTCCTGAATATATTCAGGAAAAAACGCATACGCCCTTTTTGGCCAAGTGCATCATTGTGGACGTTCTGCCTCTTTTCCTATGCTTTAAATGCAATTCCAGTCTACCTCCTGAAATCGGTTTCCTGCAATTCTGCCCCGCTTTCAAGTCCTCTTGGCAGCCTTACTTCAGTATATTTTTGGACGATAGCTGTCATTTATAACTCTGCAGGTTTGTGAATTACAGTGCCCCTGAGCTCCTTTCTTCAACTCGCTTTCTTGTGAGCTGGCCGCAACACCGCAGGATTGCTTCTGGCCCTAGTGTGGTTCCGGCATGGCACGCTGAGCCTTTCTTTAATTCCTCTTCCTTGTGGGAAATGAGAGTTAAATTTGCCAGTCCGGACACCTCCACCTAGTCTCTCATTGGTTTTCCCTATTCCTGTTCATTTTCCACAGAAATTGCAAACTGGGCCAAACAGGAGGTTAAAGGCACTGACTCTCCAAGTGGGGAGAGTGTTAGTAAAGCGTCTGGAATGTTGCACCCGAGTACCAGGGGACGAAAACTGAGACACATTTGAACACGTTTCCCGATCACACGGTGGATCATACTCTGGGTTCCACATGCATGTTTTAGCTGAAGTAAGAATCCCTTAAACATGGAGAGTTGAGACCCATGGAATGGATACCATGCAATATGACTTCAAAGGGTCTGCATTTGCTCACCGAACCTCACCAGTCCTATCACTGCTGCGTTTATGCCGCTGTACACACGCTTGATTCTCTTTCGGAGACATATAAATCCATAGGTTTTAAGATTCTTACTAGTCAGGTATATTGTTAGGCGTTTAATATGGGGTGTTGAGTCCACTTCGTTGAGCAAGGAGTAGCTCTTGTCTATTACATATTTGGCTTATGGAACGGTATCTGTGCTAATTTCAATCTCTGGTTTTATGCAGCACCCCAACTCACCTTTCCCCTTAAGCAAGCATAAGTTGGTTTTCTACATTTGACACCCTGTTCTGTTTTGTAATTCAGTTCCTGTGTAGCCAAGTTTACATTCCGTGTAGTAGTGATATCTTATGATGTTTCTTTTTCTGTGTGACTTATTTCACTTACAATCATCGTAACTGAATCCACTCATTATGCTGCTACGGGCCTGATGACATAGATTTCATTGCTGAGTGATATTGCATTGTACGTAAGTACCACAACTTCTTTATCAATTTTTCGCTTTCTGTGATATTGAACTTGTACCGTAAACGAGGTTCTTGTAAACAGAGCCTTCCCAAACTTTGGGGTGGCTGTGTCTTTTTGATTTTAATTTCCCTAAGCTATAGGACCATAAGTGGAAGTGCCCTAGGCTCTCTTGGTTTGTTTTTTGGATGTTTCAGGAAACACCATACACTTCTCCAGAGTGGCTGCTGGCAATTTACATCCCGCCCATCAGCATAACAAGGCTCCCAGTTCTCCATGGCCTGTCCTGCCTTTCTGTATTTTACACTTTTTTCGGATGGCCCTTTTGACCGGGGGGCAGTGAGACTTCATTGTAGTGCAGATTTCCTTTGCAAGCTTACTTGGTTGGCGAAAAAGGGCGTATGCATTTTTTCCTGAATATATTCAGGAAAAAACGCATACGCCCTTTTTGGCCATGTGCATCATTGTGGACGTTCTGCCTCTTTTCCTATGCTTTACATGCAATTCCAGTGTACCTCCTGAAATCGGTTTCCTGCAATTCTGCCCCACTTTCAACTCCTCTTGGCAGCCTAATTCAATATATTTTTGGAAGATAGCTGTCATTTATAACTCTGCAGGTTTGTGAATTACAGTGCCCCTGAGCTCCTTTCTTCAACTCGCTTTCTTGTGAGCTGGCCGCAACACCGCAGGATTGCTTCAGGTCCTAGTTTGGTTCCGGCACGGCATGTTGAGCCTTTGGTTAATTCCCCTTCCTGGTGGGAAATGAGAGTTAAATTTGCCCGTCCAGACACCTCCACCTAGTCTCTCATTGGTTCTCCCTATTCCTGTTCATTTTCCGCAGAAATTGCAAACTGGGCCAAACAGGAGGTTAAAGGCACTGACTCTCCAAGTGGGGAGAGTGTTAGTAAAGCGTCTGGAATGTTGCACCCGAGTACCAGGGGACGAAAACTGAGACACATTTGAACACGTTTCCCGATCACACGGTGGATCATACTCTGGGTTCCACATGCATGTTTTAACTGAAGGAAGAATCCCTTAAACATGGAGAGTTGAGACCCATGGAATGGGTACCATGCAATATGACTTCAAAGGGTCTGCATTTGCTCACCGAACCTCACCAATCCTATCACTGCTGCGTTTATGCCGCTGTACACACGCTTGATTCTCTTTCGGAGACATATAAATCCATAGGTTTTAAGATTCTTACTAGTCAGGTAGATTCTTACTAGTCAGGTATATTCTTAGGCGTTTAATATGGGGTGTTGAGTCCACTTCGTTGAGCAAGGAGTAGCTCTTGTCTATTACATATTTGGCTTATGGAACGGTATCTGTGCTCATTTCAATCTCTGGTTTTAAGCAGCACCCCAACTCACCTTTCCCCTTAAGCAAGCATAAGTTGGTTTTCTACATTTGACACCCTGTTCTGTTTTGTAATTCAGTTGTTGTGTAGCCAAGTTTACATTCCGTGTAGTAGTGATACCATATGATGTTCCTTTTTCTGTGTGACTTATTTCACTTAGAATCATTGTACCTGAATCCACTCATTATGCTGCTACGGGCCTGATGACATAGATTTCATTGCTGAGTGATATTGCATTGTACGTAAGTACCACAACTTCTTTATCCATTTTTCGCTTTCTGTGATATTGAACTTGTACGGTAAACGGGGTTCTTGTAAACAGAGTCCTCCCAAACTTTGGGGTGGCTGTGTCTTTTTGATTTTAATTTCCCTAAGCTATAGGACCATAAGTGGAAGTGCCCTAGGCTCTGTTGCTTTGTTTTTTGGATGTTTCAGGAAACACCATACACTTCTCCAGAGTGGCTGCTGGCAATTTACATCCCGCCCATCAGCATAACAAGGCTCCCAGTTCTCCATGGCCTGTCCTGCCTTTCTGGATTTTATACTTTTTTCAGATGGCCCTTTTGACCAGGGGGCAGTGAGACTTCATTGTAGTGCAGATTTCCTTTGCAAGCTTGCTTGGTTGGCCAAAAAGGGCGTATGCGTTTTTTCCTCAGGAAAAAACGCATACGCCCTTTTTGGCCAAGTGCATCATTGTGGACGTTCTGCCTCTTTTCCTATGCTTTACATGCAATTCCCGTCTACCTCCTGAAATCTGTTTTGTGCAATTCTGCCAGCTTTCAACTCCTCTTGGCAGCCTTACTTCAATATATTTTTGGAAGATAGCTGTCATTTATAACTCTGAAGGTTTGTGAATTACAGTGTCCCTGAGCTCCTTTCTTCAACTCGCTTTCTTGTGAGCTGGCCGCAACACCGCAGGATTGCTTGTGGCCCTAGTGTGGTTCTGGCATGGCACGCTGAGCCTTTGGTCAATTCCTCTTCCTAGTCGGATATGAGAGTTAAATTTGCCCGTCCGGACACCTCCACCTAGTCTCTCATTGGTTCTCCCTATTCCTGTTCATTTTCCACAGAAATTGCAAACTGGTCCAAACAGGAGGTTAAAGGCACTGACTCTCCAAGTGAGGAGAGTGTTAGTAAAGCGTCTGGAATGTTGCACCCGAGTACCAGGGGACGAAAACTGAGACACATTTGAACACGTTTCCCGATCACACGGTGGATCATACTCTGGGTTCCACATGCATGTTTTAGCTGAAGGAAGAATCCCTTAAACATGGAGAGTTTAGACCCATGGAATGGGTACCATGCAATATGACTTCAAAGGGTCTGCATTTGCTCACCACCTCACCAGTCCTATCACTGCTGCGTTTATGCCGCTGTACACACGCTTGATTCACTTTCGGAGACATATAAATCCATAGGTTTTAAGATTCTTACTAGTCAGGTATATTGTTAGGCGTTTAATATGGGGTGTTGAGTCCACTTCGTTGAGCAAGGAGTAGCTCTTGTCTATTACATATTTGGCTTATGGAACAGTACCTGTGCTAATTTCAATCTCTGGTTTTATGCAGCACCCCAACTCAACTTTCCCCTTAAGCAAGCATAAGTTGGTTTTCTACATTTGACACCCTGTTCTGTTTTGTAATTCAGTTCTTGTGTAGCCAAGTTTACATTCCGTGTAGTAGTGATATCTTATGATGTTTCTTTTTCTGTGTGACTTATTTCACTTAGAATCATCGTACCTGAATCCACTCATTATGCTGCTACGGGCCTGATGACATAGATTTCATTGCTGAGTGATATTGTATTGTACGTAAGTACCACAACTTCTTTATCCATTTTTCGCTTTCTGTGATATTGAACTTGTACCGTAAACGAGGTTCTTGTAAACAGAGCCGTCCCAAACTTTGGGGTGTCTGTGTCTTTTTGATTTTAATTTCCCTAAGCTATAGGACCATAAGTGGAAGTGCCCTAGGCTCTGTTGCTTTGTTTTTTGGATGTTTCAGGAAACACCATACACTTCTCCAGAGTGGCTGCTGGCAATTTACATCCCACCCTTCAGCATAAGAAGGCTCCTAGTTCTCCTTGGCCTGTCCTGCCTTTCTGGATTTTACACTTTTTTCGGATGGCCCTTTTGACTGGGGGACAGTGAGACTTCATTGTAGTGCAGATTTCCTTTGCAAGCTTGCTTGGTTGGCCAAAAAGGGCGTATGTGTTTTTTCCTGAATATATTCAGGAAAAAACGCATACGCCCTTTTTGGCCAAGTGCATCATTGTGGACGTTCTGCCTCTTTTCCTATGCTTTACATGCAATTCCAGTCTACCTCCTGAAATCGGTTTCCTGCAATTCTGCCCCACTTTCAACTCCTCTTGGCAGCCTAATTCAATATATTTTTGGAAGATAGCTGTCATTTATAACTCTGCAGGTTTGTGAATTACAGTGCCCCTGAGCTCCTTTCTTCAACTCGCTTTCTTGTGAGCTGGCCGCAACACCGCAGGATTGCTTCAGGTCCTAGTTTGGTTCCGGCACGGCATGTTGAGCCTTTGGTTAATTCCCCTTCCTGGTGGGAAATGAGAGTTAAATTTGCCCGTCCAGACACCTCCACCTAGTCTCTCATTGGTTCTCCCTATTCCTGTTCATTTTCCGCAGAAATTGCAAACTGGGCCAAACAGGAGGTTAAAGGCACTGACTCTCCAAGTGGGGAGAGTGTTAGTAAAGCGTCTGGAATGTTGCACCCGAGTACCAGGGGACGAAAACTGAGACACATTTGAACACGTTTCCCGATCACACGGTGGATCATACTCTGGGTTCCACATGCATGTTTTAACTGAAGGAAGAATCCCTTAAACATGGAGAGTTGAGACCCATGGAATGGGTACCATGCAATATGACTTCAAAGGGTCTGCATTTGCTCACCGAACCTCACCAATCCTATCACTGCTGCGTTTATGCCGCTGTACACACGCTTGATTCTCTTTCGGAGACATATAAATCCATAGGTTTTAAGATTCTTACTAGTCAGGTAGATTCTTACTAGTCAGGTATATTCTTAGGCGTTTAATATGGGGTGTTGAGTCCACTTCGTTGAGCAAGGAGTAGCTCTTGTCTATTACATATTTGGCTTATGGAACGGTATCTGTGCTAATTTCAATCTCTGGTTTTATGCAGCACCCCAACGCACCTTTCCCCTTAAGCAAGCATAAGTTGGTTTTCTACATTTGACACCCTGTTCTGTTTTGTAATTCAGTTCTTGTGTAGCCAAGTTTACATTCCATGTAGTAGTGATACCATATGATGTTCCTTTTTCTGTGTGACTTATTTCACTTAGAATCATTGTACCTGAATCCACTCATTATGCTGCTACGGGCCTGATGACATAGATTTCATTGCTGAGTGATATTGCATTGTACGTAAGTACCACAACTTCTTTATCCATTTTTCGCTTTCTGTGATATTGAACTTGTACGGTAAACGGGGTTCTTGTAAACAGAGCCCTCCCAAACTTTGGGGTCGCTGTGTCTTTTTGATTTTAATTTCCCTAAGCTATAGGACCATAAGTGGAAGTGCCCTAGGCTCTGTTGCTTTGTTTTTTGGATGTTTCAGGAAACACCATACACTTCTCCAGAGTGGCTGCTGGCAATTTACATCCCGCCCATCAGCATAACAAGGCTCCCAGTTCTCCATGGCCTGTCCTGCCTTTCTGGATTTTATACTTTTTTCAGATGGCCCTTTTGACCGGGGGGCAGTGAGACTTCATTGTAGTGCAGATTTCCTTTGCAAGCTTGCTTGGTTGGCCAAAAAGGGCGTATGCGTTTTTTCCTCAGGAAAAAACGCATACGCCCTTTTTGGCCAAGTGCATCATTGTGGACGTTCTGACTCTTTTCCTATGCTTTACGTGCAATTCCAGTGTACCTCCTGAAATCGGTTTCCTGCAATTCTGCCCCGCTTTCAACTCCTCTTGGTAGCCTAACTTCAATATATTTTTGGAAGATAGCTGTCATTTATAACTCTGCAGGTTTGTGAATTACAGTGACCCTGAGCTCCTTTCTTCAACTCGCTTTCTTGTGAGCTGGCCGCAACACCGCAGGATTGCTTCAGGCCCTAGTTTGGTTCCGGCACGGCATGCTGAGCCTTTGGTTAATTCCTCTTCCTGGTGGGAAATGAGAGTTAAATTTGCCAGTCCGGACACCTCCACCTAGTCTCTCATTGGTTCTCCCTATTCCTGTTCATTTTCCACAGAAATTGCAAACTGGGCCAAACAGGAGGTTAAAGGAACTGACTCTCCAAGTGGGGAGAGTGTTACTAAAGCGTCTGGAATGTTGCACCCGAGTACCAGGGGACGAAAACTGAGACAGATTTGAACACGTTTTCCGATCACACGGTGGATCATACTCTGGGTTCCACATGCATGTTTTAGCTGAAGGAAGAATCCCTTAAACCTGGAGAGTTGAGACCCATGGAATGGGTACCATGCAATATGACTTCAAAGGGTCTGCATTTGCTCACCGAACCTCACCAGTCCTATCACTGCTGCATTTATGCCGCTGTACACACGCTTGATTCTCTTTCGGTGACATATAAATCCATAGGTTTTAAGATTCTTACTAGTCAGGTATATTCTTAGGCGTTTAATATGGGGTGTTGAGTCCACTTCGTTGAGCAAGGAGTAGCTCTTGTCTATTACATATTTGGCTTATGGAACGGTATCTGTGCTCATTTCAATCTCTGGTTTTAAGCAGCACCCCAACTCACCTTTCCCCTTAAGCAAGCATAAGTTGGTTTTCTACATTTGACACCCTGTTCTGTTTTGTAATTCAGTTGTTGTGTAGCCAAGTTTACATTCCGTGTAGTAGTGATACCATATGATGTTCCTTTTTCTGTGTGACTTATTTCACTTAGAATCATTGTACCTGAATCCACTCATTATGCTGCTACGGGCCTGATGACATAGATTTCATTGCTGAGTGATATTGCATTGTACGTAAGTACCACAACTTCTTTATCCATTTTTCGCTTTCTGTGATATTGAACTTGTACGGTAAACGGGGTTCTTGTAAACAGAGTCCTCCCAAACTTTGGGGTGGCTGTGTCTTTTTGATTTTAATTTCCCTAAGCTATAGGACCATAAGTGGAAGTGCCCTAGGCTCTGTTGCTTTGTTTTTTGGATGTTTCAGGAAACACCATACACTTCTCCAGAGTGGCTGCTGGCAATTTACATCCCGCCCATCAGCATAACAAGGCTCCCAGTTCTCCATGGCCTGTCCTGCCTTTCTGGATTTTATACTTTTTTCAGATGGCCCTTTTGACCAGGGGGCAGTGAGACTTCATTGTAGTGCAGATTTCCTTTGCAAGCTTGCTTGGTTGGCCAAAAAGGGCGTATGCGTTTTTTCCTCAGGAAAAAACGCATACGCCCTTTTTGGCCAAGTGCATCATTGTGGACGTTCTGCCTCTTTTCCTATGCTTTACATGCAATTCCCGTCTACCTCCTGAAATCTGTTTTGTGCAATTCTGCCAGCTTTCAACTCCTCTTGGCAGCCTTACTTCAATATATTTTTGGAAGATAGCTGTCATTTATAACTCTGAAGGTTTGTGAATTACAGTGTCCCTGAGCTCCTTTCTTCAACTCGCTTTCTTGTGAGCTGGCCGCAACACCGCAGGATTGCTTGTGGCCCTAGTGTGGTTCCGGCATGGCACGCTGAGCCTTTGGTCAATTCCTCTTCCTGGTCGGATATGAGAGTTAAATTTGCCCGTCCGGACACCTCCACCTAGTCTCTCATTGGTTCTCCCTATTCCTGTTCATTTTCCACAGAAATTGCAAACTGGGCCAAACAGGAGGTTAAAGGCACTGACTCTCCAAGTGAGGAGAGTGTTAGTAAAGCGTCTGGAATGTTGCACCCGAGTACCAGGGGACGAAAACTGAGACACATTTGAACACGTTTGCCTATCACACGGTGGATCATACTCTGGGTTCCACATGCATGTTTTAGCTGAAGGAAGAATCCCTTAAACATGGAGAGTTTAGACCCATGGAATGGGTACCATGCAATATGAATTCAAAGGGTCTGCATTTGCTCACCAAACCTCACCAATCCTATCACTGCTGAGTTTATGCCGCTGTACACACGCTTGATTCACTTTCGGAGACATATAAATCCATAGGTTTTAAGATTCTTACTAGTCAGGTATATTGTTAGGCGTTTAATATGGGGTGTTGAGTCCACTTCGTTGAGCAAGGAGTAGCTCTTGTCTATTACATATTTGGCTTATGGAACAGTACCTGTGCTAATTTCAATCTCTGGTTTTATGCAGCACCCCAACTCAACTTTCCCCTTAAGCAAGCATAAGTTGGTTTTCTACATTTGACACCCTGTTCTGTTTTGTAATTCAGTTCTTGTGTAGCCAAGTTTACATTCCGTGTAGTAGTGATATCTTATGATGTTTCTTTTTCTGTGTGACTTATTTCACTTAGAATCATCGTACCTGAATCCACTCATTATGCTGCTACGGGCCTGATGACATAGATTTCATTGCTGAGTGATATTGCATTGTACGTAAGTACCACAACTTCTTTATCCATTTTTCGCTTTCTGTGATATTGAACTTGTACCGTAAACGAGGTTCTTGTAAACAGAGCCGTCCCAAACTTTGGGGTGTCTGTGTCTTTTTGATTTTAATTTCCCTAAGCTATAGGACCATAAGTGGAAGTGCCCTAGGCTCTGTTGCTTTGTTTTTTGGATGTTTCAGGAAACACCATACACTTCTCCAGAGTGGCTGCTGGCAATTTACATCCCACCCTTCAGCATAAGAAGGCTCCTAGTTCTCCTTGGCCTGTCCTGCCTTTCTGGATTTTACACTTTTTTCGGATGGCCCTTTTGACCGGGGGACAGTGAGACTTCATTGTAGTGCAGATTTCCTTTGCAAGCTTGCTTGGTTGGCCAAAAAGGGCGTATGTGTTTTTTCCTGAATATATTCAGGAAAAAACGCATACGACCTTTTTGGCCAAGTGCATCATTGTGGACGTTCTGCCTCTTTTCCTATGCTTTACATGCAATTCCAGTCTACCTCCTGAAATCGGTTTCCTGCAATTCTGCCCGCTTTCATCTCCTCTTGGCAGCCTTACTTCAATATATTTTTGGAAGATAGCTGTCATTTAAAACTCTGCAGGTTTGTGAATTACAGTGCCCCTGAGCTCCTTTCTTCAACTCGTTTCTTGTGAGCTGGCCGCAACACCGCAGGATTGCTTCAGGCCCTAGTTTGGTTCCGGCACGGCATGCTGAGCCTTTGGTTAATTCCTCTTCCTGGTGGGAAATGAGAGTTAAATTTGCCCGTCCGGACACCTCCAGCTAGTCTCTCATTGGTTCTCCCTATTCCTGTTCATTTTCCACAGAAATTGCAAACTGGGCCAAACAGGAGGTTAAAGGCACTGACTCTCCAAGTGGGGAGAGTGTTAGTAAAGCGTCTGGAATGTTGCACCCGAGTACCAGGGGACGAAAACTGAGACACATTTGAACACGTTTCCCGATCACACGGTGTATCATACTCTGGGTTCCACATGCATGTTTTAGCTGAAGGAAGAATCCCTTAAACATGGAGAGTTGAGACCCATGGAATGGGTACCATGCAATATGACTTCAAAGGGTCTGCATTTGCTCACCGAACCTCACCAGTCCTATCACTGCTGCGTTTATGCCGCTGTACACACGCTTGATTCTCTTTCGGAGACATATACATCCATAGGTTTTAAGATTCTTACTAGTCAGGTATATTGCTGGCGTTTAATATGGGGTGTTGAGTCCATTTCGTTGAGCAAGGAGTAGCTCTTTTCTATTACATATTTGTCTTATGGAACGGTATCTGTGCTAATTTCAATATCTGGTTTTATGCAGCACCCCAACTCACCTTTCCCCTTAAGCAAGCATAAGTTGGTTTTCTACATTTGACACCCTGTTCTGTTTTGTAATTCAGTTCCTGTGTAGCCAAGTTTACATTCCGTGTAGTAGTGATATCTTATGATGTTTCTTTTTCTGTGTGACTTATTTCACTTAGAATCATCGTACCTGAATCCACTCATTATGCTGCTACGGGCCTGATGACATAGATTTCATTGCTGAGTGATATTGCATTGTACGTAAGTACCACAACTTCTTTATCCATTTTTCGCTTTCTGTGATATTGAACTTGTACCGTAAACGAGGTTCTTGTAAACAGAGCCGTCCCAAACTTTGGGGTGTCTGTGTCTTTTTGATTTTAATTTCCCTAAGCTATAGGACCATAAGTGGAAGTGCCCTAGGCTCTGTTGCTTTGTTTTTTGGATGTTTCAGGAAAAACCATACACTTCTCCAGAGTGGCTGCTGGCAATTTACATCCCACCCTTCAGCATAAGAAGGCTCCTAGTTCTCCTTGGCCTGTCCTGCCTTTCTGGATTTTACACTTTTTGCGGATGGCCCTGTTGACCCGGGGGCAGTGAGACTTCATTGTAGTGCAGATTTCCTTTGCAAGCTTGCTTGGTTGGCCAAAAAGGGCGTATGCGTTTTTTCCTGAATATATTCAGGAAAAAACGCATACGCCCTTTTTGGCCAAGTGCATCATTGTGGACGTTCTGCCTCTTTTCCTATGCTTTACGTGCAATTCCAGTCTACCTCCTGAAATCGGTTTCCTGCAATTCTGCCCCGCTTTCAACTCCTCTTGGCAGCCTTACTTCAATATATTTTTGGAAGATAGCTGTCATTTATAACTCTGCAGGTTTGTGAATTACAGTGCCCCTGAGCTCCTTTCTTCAACTCGCTTTCTTGTGAGCTGGCCGCAACACCGCAGGATTGCTTCTGGCCCTAGTGTGGTTCCGGCATGGCACGCTGAGCCTTTCTTTAATTCCTCTTCCTTGTGGGAAATGAGAGTTAAATTTGCCCGTCCGGACACCTCCACCTAGTCTCTCATTGGTTTTCCCTATTCCTGTTCATTTTCCACAGAAATTGCAAACTGGGCCAAACAGGAGGTTAAAGGCACTGACTCTCCAAGTGGGGAGAGTGTTAGTAAAGCGTCTGGAATGTTGCACCCGAGTACCAGAGGACGAAAACTGAGACACATTTGAACACGTTTCCCGATCACACGGTGGATCATACTCTGGGTTCCACATGCATGTTTTAGCTGAAGGAAGAATCCCTTAAACATGGAGAGTTGACACCCATGGAATGGATACCATGCAATATGACTTCAAAGGGTCTGCATTTGCTCACCGAACCTCACCAGTCCTATCACTGCTGCGTTTATGCCGCTGTACACACGCTTGATTCTCTTTCGGAGACATATAAATCCATAGGTTTTAAGATTCTTACTAGTCAGGTATATTGTTAGGCGTTTAATATGGGGTGTTGAGTCCACTTCGTTGAGCAAGGAGTAGCTCTTGTCTATTACATATTTGGCTTATGGAACGGTATCTGTGCTAATTTCAATCTCTGGTTTTATGCAGCACCCCAACTCACCTTTCCCCTTAAGCAAGCATAAGTTGGTTTTCTACATTTGACACCCTGTTCTGTTTTGTAATTCAGTTCCTGTGTAGCCAAGTTTACATTCCGTGTATTAGTGATATCTTATGATGTTTCTTTTTCTGTGTGACTTATTTCACTTAGAATCATCGTAACTGAATCCACTCATTATGCTGCTACGGGCCTGATGACATAGATTTCATTGCTGAGTGATATTGCATTGTACGTAAGTACCACAACTTCTTTATCCATTTTTCGCTTTCTGTGATATTGAACTTGTACCGTAAACGAGGTTCTTGTAAACAGAGCCTTCCCAAACTTTGGGGTGGCTGTGTCTTTTTGATTTTAATTTCCCTAAGCTATAGGACCATAAGTGGAAGTGCCCTAGGCTCTGTTGGTTTGTTTTTTGGATGTTTCAGGAAACACCATACACTTCTCCAGAGTGGCTGCTGGCAATTTACATCCCGCCCATCAGCATAACAAGGCTCCCAGTTCTCCATGGCCTGTCCTGCCTTTCTGGATTTTACACTTTTTTCAGATGGCCGTTTTGACCGGGGGGCAGTGAGACTTCATTGTAGTGCAGATTTCCTTTGCAAGCTTACTTGGTTGGCGAAAAAGGGCGTATGCATTTTTTCCTAAATATATTCAGGAAAAAACGCATACGCACTTTTTGGCCAAGTGCATCATTGTGGACGTTCTGCCTCTTTTCCTATGCTTTACATGCAATTCCAGTGTACCTCCTGAAATCGGTTTCCTGCAATTCTGCCCCACTTTCAACTCCTCTTGGCAGCCTAATTCAATATATTTTTGGAAGATAGCTGTCATTTATAACTCTGCAGGTTTGTGAATTACAGTGCCCCTGAGCTCCTTTCTTCAACTCGCTTTCTTGTGAGCTGGCCGCAACACCGCAGGATTGCTTCAGGTCCTAGTTTGGTTCCGGCACGGCATGTTGAGCCTTTGGTTAATTCCCCTTCCTGGTGGGAAATGAGAGTTAAATTTGCCCGTCCAGACACCTCCACCTAGTCTCTCATTGGTTCTCCCTATTCCTGTTCATTTTCCGCAGAAATTGCAAACTGGGCCAAACAGGAGGTTAAAGGCACTGACTCTCCAAGTGGGGAGAGTGTTAGTAAAGCGTCTGGAATGTTGCACCCGAGTACCAGGGGACGAAAACTGAGACACATTTGAACACGTTTCCCGATCACACGGTGGATCATACTCTGGGTTCCACATGCATGTTTTAACTGAAGGAAGAATCCCTTAAACATGGAGAGTTGAGACCCATGGAATGGGTACCATGCAATATGACTTCAAAGGGTCTGCATTTGCTCACCGAACCTCACCAATCCTATCACTGCTGCGTTTATGCCACTGTACACACGCTTGATTCTCTTTCGGAGACATATAAATCCATAGGTTTTAAGATTCTTACTAGTCAGGTATATTGTTAGGCGTTTAATATGGGGTGTTGAGTCCACTTCGTTGAGCAAGGAGTAGCTCTTGTCTATTACATATTTGGCTTATGGAACGGTATCTGTGCTAATTTCAATCTCTGGTTTTATGCAGCACCCCAACTCACCTTTCCCCTTAAGCAAGCATAAGTTGGTTTTCTACATTTGACACCCTGTTCTGTTTTGTAATTCAGTTCCTGTGTAGCCAAGTTTACATTCCGTGTAGTAGTGATATCTTATGATGTTTCTTTTTCTGTGTGACTTATTTCACTTAGAATCATCGTACCTGAATCCACTCATTATGCTGCTACGGGCCTGATGACATAGATTTCATTGCTGAGTGATATTGCATTGTACGTAAGTACCACAACTTCTTTATCCATTTTTCACTTTCTGTGATATTGAACTTGTACCGTAAACGAGGTTCTTGTAAACAGAGCCGTCCCAAACTTTGGGGTGGCTGTGTCTTTTTGATTTTAATTTCCCTAAGCTATAGGACCATAAGTGGAAGTGCCCTAGGCTCTGTTGCTTTGTTTTTTGGATGTTTCAGGAAACACCATACACTTCTCCAGAGTGGCTGCTGGCAATTTACATCCCGCCCATCAGCATAACAAGGCTCCCAGTTCTCCATGGCCTGTCCTGCCTTTCTGGATTTTACACTTTTTTCGGATGGCCCTTTTGACCGGGGGGCAGTGAGACTTCATTGTAGTGCAGATTTCCTTTGCAAGCTTGCTTGGTTGGCCAAAAAGGGCGTATGCGTTTTTTCCTGAATATATTCAGGAAAAAACGCATACGCCCTTTTTGGCCAAGTGCATCATTGTGGACGTTCTGCCTCTTTTCCTATGCTTTACATGCAATTCCAGTCTACCTCCTGAAATCGGTTTCCTGCACTTCTGCCCGGCTTTCAACTCCTCTTGGCTGCCTTACTTCAATATATTTTTGGAAGACAGCTGTCATTTATAACTCTGCAGGTTTGTGAATTACAGTGACCCTGAGCACCTTTCTTCAACTCGCTTTCTTGTGAGCTGGCCGCAACACCGCAGGATTGCTTCAGGCCCTAGTTTGGTTCCGGCACGGCATGCTGAGCCTTTGGTTCATTCCTCTTCCTGGTGGGAAATGAGAGTTAAATTTGCCCGTCCAGACACCTCCACCTAATCTCTCATTGGTTCTCCCTATTCCTGTTCATTTTCCACAGAAATTGCAAACTGGGCCAAACAGGAGGTTAAAGGCACTGACTCTCCAAGTGGGGAGAGTGTTAGTAAAGCGTCTGGAATGTTGCACCCGAGTACCAGGGGACGAAAACTGAGACACATTTGAACACGTTTCCCGATCACACGGTGGATCATACTCTGGGTTCCACATGCATGTTTTAGCTGAAGGAAGAATCCCTTAAACATGGAGAGTTGAGACCCATGGAATGGGTACAATGCAATATGACTTCAAAGGGTCTGCATTTGCTCACCGAACCTCACCAGTCCTATCACTGCTGCGTTTATGCCGCTGTACACACGCTTGATTCTCTTTCGGAGACATATAAATCCATAGGTTTTAAGATTCTTACTAGTCATGTATATTCTTAGGCGTTTAATATGGGGTGTTGAGTCCACTTCGTTGAGCAAGGAGTAGCTCTTGTGTATTACATATTTGGCTTATGGAATGGTATCTGTGCTCATTTCAATCTCTGGTTTTATGCAGCACCCCAACTCACCTTTCCCCTTAAGCAAGCATAAGTTGGTTTTCTACATTTGACACCCTGTTCTGTTTTGTAATTCAGTTCTTGTGAAGCCAAGTTTACATTCCGTGTAGTAGTGATATCTTATGATGTTTCTTTTTCTGTGTAACTTATTTCACTTAGAATCATCGTACCTGAATCCACTCATTATGCTGCTACGGGCCTGATGACATAGATTTCATTGCTGAGTGATATTGCATTGTACGTAAGTACCACAACTTCTTTATCCATTTTTCGCTTTCTGTGATATTGAACTTGTACCGTAAACGAGGTTCTTGTAAACAGAGCCGTCCCAAACTTTGGGGTGGCTGTGTCTTTTTGATTTTAATTTCCCTAAGCTATAGGACCATAAGTGGAAGTGCCCTAGGCTCTGTTGCTTTGTTTTTTGGATGTTTCAGGAAACACCATACACTTCTCCAGAGTGGCTGCTGGCAATTTACATCCCGCCCATCAGCATAAGAAGGCTCCCAGTTCTCCATGGCCTGTCCTGCCTTTCTGGATTTTACACATTTTTCGGATGGCCCTTTTGACCGGGAGGCAGTGAGACTTCATTGTAGTGCAGATTTCCTTTGCAAGCTTGCTTGGTTGGCCAAAAAGTGCGTATGCGTTTTTTCCTGAATATATTCAGGAAAAAACGCATACGCCCTTTTTGGCCAAGTGCATCATTGTGGACGTTCTGCCTCTTTTCCTATGCTTTACATGCAATTCCAGTCTACCTCCTGAAATCGGTTTCCTGCAATTCTGCCCGCTTTCAACTCCTCTTGGCAGCCTTACTTCAATATATTTTTGGAAGATAGCTGTCATTTAAAACTCTGCAGGTTTGTGAATTACAGTGCCCCTGAGCTCCTTTCTTCAACTCGCTTTCTTGTGAGCTGGCCGCAACACCGCAGGATTGCTTCTGGCCCTAGTGTGGTTCCGGCATGGCACGCTGAGCCTTTGGTTAATTCCTCTTCCTGGTCGGATATGAGAGTTAAATTTGCCCGTCCGGACACCTCCACCTAGTCTCTCATTGGTTCTCCCTATTCCTGTTCATTTTCCACAGAAATTGCAAACTGGGCCAAACAGGAGGTTAAAGGCACTGACTCTCCAAGTGAGGAGAGTGTTAGTAAAGCGTCTGGAATGTTGCACCCGAGTACCAGGGGACGAAAACTGAGACACATTTGAACACGTTTCCCGATCACACAGTGGATCATACTCTGGGTTCCACAGGCATGTTTTAGCTGAAGGAAGAATCCCTTAAACATGGAGAGTTGAGACCCATGGAATGGGTACCATGCAATATGACTTCAAAGGGTCTGCATTTGCTCACCGAACCTCACCAGTCCTATCACTGCTGCGTTTATGCCGCTGTACACACGCTTGATTCTCTTTCGGAGACATATAAATCCATAGGTTTTAAGATTCTTACTAGTCATGTATATCCTTAGGCGTTTAATATGGGGTGTTGAGTCCACTTTGTTGAGCAAGGAGTAGCTCTTGTCTATTACATATTTGGCTTATGGAACGGTATCTGTGCTAATTTCAATCTCTGGTTTTATGCAGCACCCCAACTCACCTTTCCCCTTAAGCAAGCATAAGTTGGTTTTCTACATTTGACACCCTGTTCTGTTTTGTAATTCAGTTCTTGTGTAGCCAAGTTTACATTCCGTGTATTAGTGATATCTTATGATGTTTCTTTTTCTGTGTGACTTATTTCACTTAGAATCATCGTACCTGAATCCACTCATTATGCTGCTACGGGCCTGATGACATAGATTTCATTGCTGAGTGATATTGCATTGTACGTTAGTACCACAACTTCTTTATCCATTTTTCGCTTTCGGTGATATTGAACTTGTACCGTAAACGAGGTTCTTGTAAACAGAGGCGTTCCAAACTTTGGGTTGGCTGTGTCTTTTTGATTTTAATTTCCCTAAGCTATAGGACCATAAGTGGAAGTGCCCTAGGCTCTGTTGCTTTGTTTTTTGGATGTTTCAGGAAACACCATACACTTCTCCAAAGTGGCTGCTGGCAATTTACATCGCGCCCATCAGCATAACAAGGCTCCCAGTTCTCCATGGCCTGTCCTGCCTTTCTGGATTTTACACTTTTTTCAGATGGCCCTTTTGACCGGGGGGCAGTGAGACTTCATTGTAGTGCAGATTTCCTTTGCAAGCTTGCTTGGTTGGCCAAAAAGGGCGTATGCGTTTTTTCCTGAATATATTCAGGAAAAAACGCATACGCCCTTTTTGGCCAAGTGCATCATTGTGGACGTTCTGCCTCTTTTCCTATGCTTTACATGCAATTCCAGTCTACCTCCTGAAATCGGTGTCCTGCAATTCTGCCCGCTTTCAACTCCTCTTGGCAGCCTTACTTCAATATATTTTTGGAAGATAGCTGTCATTTAAAACTCTGCAGGTTTGTGAATTACAGTGCCCCTGAGCTCCTTTCTTCAACTCGCTTTCTTGTGAGCTGGCTGCAACACCGCAGGATTGCTTCAGGCCCTAGTTTGGTTCAGGCACGGCATGCTGAGCCTTTGGTTAATTCCTCTTCCTGGTGGGAAATGAGAGTTAAATTTGCCAGACCAGACACAAGCACCTAGTCTCTCATTGGTTCTCCCTATTCCTGTTCATTTTCCACAGAAATTGCAAACTGGGCCAAACAGGAGGTTAAAGGCACTGACTCTCCAAGTGGGGAGAGTGTTAGTAAAGCGTCTGGAATGTTGCACCCGAGTACCAGGGGACGAAAACTGAGACACATTTGAACACGTTTCCCGATCACACGGTGGATCATACTCTGTGTTCCACAGGCATGTTTTAGCTGAAGGAAGAATCCCTTAAACATGGAGAGTTGAGACCCGTGGAATGGGTACCATGCAATATGACTTCAATGGGTCTGCATTTGCTCACCGAACCTCACCAGTCCTATCACTGCTGCGTTTATGCCGCTGTACACATGCTTGAGTCTCTTTCGGAGACATATAAATCCATAGGTTTTAAGATTCTTACTAGTCAGGTATATTCTTAGGCGTTTAATATGGGGTGTTGAGTCCACTTCGTTGAGCAAGGAGTAGCTCTTGTCTATTACATATTTGGCTTATGGAACGGTATCTGTGCTAATTTCAATCTCTGGTTTTATGCAGCACCCCAACTCACCTTTCCCCTTAAGCAAGCATAAGTTGGTTTTCTACATTTGACACCCTGTTCTGTTTTGTAATTCTCTTCCTGTGTAGCCAAGTTTACATTCCGTGTAGTAGTGATATCTTATGATGTTTCTTTTTCTGTGTGACTTATTTCACTTAGAATCATCGTACCTGAATCCACTCATTATGCTGCTACGGGCCTGATGACATAGATTTCATTGCTGAGTGATATTGCATTGTACGTAAGTACCACAACTTCTTTATCCATTTTTCGCTTTCTGTGATATTGAACTTGTACCGTAAACGAGGTTCTTGTAAACAGAGCCGTCCCAAACTTTGGGGTGGCTGTGTCTTTTTGATTTTAATTTCCCTAAGCTATAGGACCATAAGTGGAAGTGCCCTAGGCTCTGTTGCTTTGTTTTTTGGATGTTTCAGGAAACACCATACACTTCTCCAGAGTGGCTGCTGGCAATTGACATCCCGCCCATCAGCATAACAAGGCTCCCAGTTCTCCATGGCCTGTCCTGCCTTTCTGGATTTTACACTTTTTTCAGATGGCCCTTTTGACCAGGGGGCAGTGAGACTTCATTGTAGTGCAGATTTCCTTTGCAAGCTTGCTTGGTTGGCCAAAAAGGGCGTATGCGTTTTTTCCTGAATATATTCAGGAAGAACCGCATACGCCCTTTTTGGCCAAGTGCATCATTGTGGACGTTCTGCCTCTTTTCCTATGCTTTACATGCAATTCCAGTCTACCTCCTGAAATCGGTTTCCTGCAATTCTGCCCGGCTTTCAACTCCTCTTGGCTGCCTTACTTCAATATATTTTTGGAAGACAGCTGTCATTTATAACTCTGCAGGTTTGTGAATTACAGTGCCCCTGAGCACCTTTCTTCAACTCGCTTTCTTGTGAGCTGGCCGCAACACCGCAGGATTGCTTCAGGCGCTAGTTTGGATCCGGCAGGGCATGCTGAGCCTTTGGTTAATTCCTCTTCCTGTTGGGAAATGAGAGTTAAATTTGCCCGTCCAGACACCTCCACCTAGTCTCTCATTGGTTCTCCCTATTCCTGTTCATTTTCCACAGAAATTGCAAACTGGGCCAAACAGGAGGTTTTAGGCACTGACTCTCCAAGTGGGGAGAGTGTTAGTAAAGCGTCTGGAATGTTGCACCCGAGTACCAGGGGACGAAAACTGAGACACATTTGAACACGTTTCCCGATCACACAGTGGATGATACTCTGGGTTCCACAGGCATGTTTTAGCTGAAGGAAGAATCCCTTAAACATGGAGAGTTGAGACCCATGGAATGGGTACCATGCAATATGACTTCAAAGGGTCTGCATTTGCTCACCAAACCTCACCAGTCATATCACTGCTGCGTTTATGCCGCTGTACACACGCTTGATTCTCTTTCGGAGACATATAAATCCATAGGTTTTAAGATTCTTACTAGTCATGTATATTCTTAGGCGTTTAATATGGGGTGTTGAGTCCACTTTGTTGAGCAAGGAGTAGCTCTTGTCTATTACATATTTGGCTTATGGAACGGTATCTGTGCTAATTTCAATCTCTGGTTTTATGCAGCACCCCAACTCACCTTTCCCCTTAAGCAAGCATAAGTTGGTTTTCTACATTTGACACCCTGTTCTGTTTTGTAATTCAGTTCTTGTGTAGCCAAGTTTACATTCCGTGTATTAGTGATATCTTATGATGTTTCTTTTTCTGTGTGACTTATTTCACTTAGAATCATCGTACCTGAATCCACTCATTATGCTGCTACGGGCCTGATGACATAGATTTCATTGCTGAGTGATATTGCATTGTACGTTAGTACCACAACTTCTTTATCCATTTTTCGCTTTCGGTGATATTGATCTTGTACCGTAAACTAGGTTCTTGTAAACAGAGGCGTTCCAAACTTTGGGTTGGCTGTGTCTTTTTGATTTTAATTTCCCTAAGCTATAGGACCATAAGTGGAAGTGCCCTAGGCTCTGTTGCTTTGTTTTTTGGATGTTTCAGGAAACACCATACACTTCTCCAGAGTGGCTGCTGGCAATTTACATCGCGCCCATCAGCATAACAAGGCTCCCAGTTCTCCATGGCCTGTCCTGCCTTTCTGGATTTTACACTTTTTTCAGATGGCCCTTTTGACCGGGGGGCAGTGAGACTTCATTGTAGTGCAGATTTCCTTTGCAAGCTTGCTTGGTTGGCCAAAAAGGGCGTATGCGTTTTTTCCTGAATATATTCAGGAAAAAACGCATACGCCCTTTTTGGCCAAGTGCATCATTGTGGACGTTCTGCCTCTTTTCCTATGCTTTACATGCAATTCCAGTCTACCTCCTGAAATCGGTTTCCTGCAATTCTGCCCGCTTTCAACTCCTCTTGGCAGCCTTACTTCAATATATTTTTGGAAGATAGCTGTCATTTAAAACTCTGCAGGTTTGTGAATTACAGTGCCCCTGAGCTCCTTTCTTCAACTCGCTTTCTTGTGAGCTGGCTGCAACACCGCAGGATTGCTTCAGGCCCTAGTTTTGTTCCGGCACGGCATGCTGAGCCTTTGGTTAATTCCTCTTCCTGGTGGGAAATGAGAGTTAAAAATGCCCGACCAGACACCGCCACCTAGTCTCTCATTGGTTCTCCCTATTCCTGTTCATTTTCCACAGAAATTGCAAACTGGGCCAAACAGGAGGTTAAAGGCACTGACTCTCCAAGTGGGGAGAGTGTTAGTAAAGCGTCTGGAATGTTGCACCCGAGTACCAGGGGACGAAAACTGAGACACATTTGAACACGTTTCCCGATCACATGGTGGATCATACTCTGTGTTCCACAGGCATGTTTTAGCTGAAGGAAGAATCCCTTAAACATGGAGAGTTGAGACCCGTGGAATGGGTACCATGCAATATGACTTCAATGGGTCTGCATTTGCTCACCGAACCTCACCAGTCCTATCACTGCTGCGTTTATGCCGCTGTACACATGCTTGATTCTCTTTCGGAGACATATCAATCCATAGGTTTTAAGATTCTTACTAGTCAGGTATATTCTTAGGCGTTTAATATGGGGTGTTGAGTCCACTTCGTTGAGCAAGGAGTAGCTCTTGTCTATTACATATTTGGCTTATGGAACGGTATCTGTGCTAATTTCAATCTCTGGTTTTATGCAACACCCCAACTCACCTTTCCCCTTAAGCAAGCATAAGTTGGTTTTCTACATTTGACACCCTGTTCTGTTTTGTAATTCACTTCCTGTGTAGCCAAGTTTACATTCCGTGTAGTAGTGATATCTTATGATGTTTCTTTTTCTGTGTGACTTATTTCACTTAGAATCATCGTACCTGAATCCACTCATTATGCTGCTATGGGCCTGATGACATAGATTTCATTGCTGAGTGATATTGCATTGTACGTAAGTACCACAACTTCTTTATCCATTTTTCGCTTTCTGTGATATTGAACTTGTACCGTAAAAGAGGTTCTTGTAAACAGAGGCGTTCCAAACTTTGGGTTGGCTGTGTCTTTTTGATTTTAATTTCCCTAAGCTATAGGACCATAAGTGGAAGTGCCCTAGGCTCTGTTGCTTTGTTTTTTGGATGTTTCAGGAAACACCATACACTTCTCCAGAGTGGCTGCTGGCAATTTACATCGCGCCCATCAGCATAACAAGGCTCCCAGTTCTCCATGGCCTGTCCTGCCTTTCTGGATTTTACACTTTTTTCAGATGGCCCTTTTGACCGGGGGGCAGTGAGACTTCATTGTAGTGCAGATTTCCTTTGCAAGCTTGCTTGGTTGGCCAAAAAGGTCGTATGCGTTTTTTCCTGAATATATTCAGGAAAAAACGCATACGCCCTTTTTGGCCAAGTGCATCATTGTGGACGTTCTGCCTCTTTTCCTATGCTTTACGTGCAATTCCAGTCTACCTCCTGAAATCGGTTTCCTGCAATTCTGCCCCGCTTTCAACTCCTCTTGGCAGCCTTACTTCAGTATATTTTTGGAAGATAGCTGTCATTTATAACTCTGCAGGTTTGTGAATTACAGTGCCCCTGAGCTCCTTTCTTCAACTCGCTTTCTTGTGAGCTGGCCGCAACACCGCAGGATTGCTTCTGGCCCTAGTGTGGTTCCGGCATGGCACGCTGAGCCTTTGGTTAATTCCTCTTCCTGGTGGGAAATGAGAGTTAAATTTGCCCGTCCGGACGCCTCCACCTAGTCTCTCATTGGTTCTCCCTATTCCTGTTCATTTTCCACAGAAATTGCAAACTGGGCCAAACAGGAGGTTAAAGGCACTGACTCTCCAAGTGGGGAGAGTGTTAGTAAAGCGTCTGGAATGTTGCACCCGAGTACCAGGGGACGAAAACTGAGACACATTTGAACACGTTTCCCGATCACACGGTGGATCATACTCTGGGTTCCACATGCATGTTTTAGCTGAAGGAAGAATCCCTTAAACATGGAGAGTTGAGACCCATGGAATGGATACCATGCAATATGACTTCAAAGGGTCTGCATTTGCTCACCGAACCTCACCAGTCCTATCACTGCTGCGTTTATGCCGCTGTACACACGCTTGATTCTCTTTCGGAGACATATAAATCCATAGGTTTTAAGATTCTTACTACTCAGGTATATTCTTAGGCGTTTAATATGGGGTGTTCAGTCCAGTTCGTTGAGCAAGGAGTAGCTCTTCTCTATTACATATTTGGCTTATGGAACGGTACCTATGCTAATTTCAATCTCTGGTTTTATGCAGCACCCCAACTCACCTTTCCCCTTAAGCAAGCATAAGTTGGTTTTCTACATTTGAGACCCTGTTTTGCTTTGTAATTCAGTTCCTGTGTAGCCAAGTTTACATTCCATGTATTAGTGATACCTTATGATGTTTCTTTTTCTGTGTGACTTATTTCACTTAGAATCATCGTACCTGAATCCACTCATTATGCTGCTACGGGCCTGATGACATAGATTTCATTGCTGAGTGATATTGCATTGTACGTAAGTACCACAACTTCTTTATCCATTTTTCGCTTTCTGTGATATTGAACTTGTACCGTAAACGAGGTTCTTGTAAACAGAGCCGTCCCAAACTTTGGGGTGGCTGTGTCTTTTTGATTTTAATTTCCCTAAGCTATAGGACCATAAGTGGAAGTGCCCTAGGCTCTGTTGCTTTGTTTTTTGGATGTTTCAGGAAACACCATACACTTCTCCAGAGTGGCTGCTGGCAATTTACATCCCACCCATCAGCATAACAAGGCTCCCAGTTCTCCATGTCCTGTCCTGCCTTTCAGGATTTTACACTTTTTTCAGATGGCCCTTTTGACCGGGGGGCAGTGAGACTTCATTGTAGTGCAGATTTCCTTTGCAAGCTTGCTTGGTTGGCCAAAAAGGGCGTATGCGTTTTTTCCAAGGAAAAAACGCCTACGCCCGTTTTGGCCAAGTGCATCATTGTGGACGTTCTGCCTCTTTTCCTATGCTTTACATGCAATTCCCGTCTGACTCCTGAAATCGGTTTCCTGCATTTCTGCCCCGCTTTCAAGTCCTCTTGGCTGCCTTCCTTCAATATATTTTTGGAAGATAGCTGTCATTTATAACTCTGCAGGTTTGTGAATTACAGTGCCCCTGAGCTCCTTTCTTCAACTCGCTTTCTTGTGAGCTGGCCGCAACACCGCAGGATTGCTTCAGGCCCTCGTTTGGTTCCGGCACGGCATGCTGAGCCTTTGGTTCATTCCTCTTCCTGGTGGGAAATGAGAGTTAAATTTGCCCGTCCAGACACCTCCACCTAGTCTCTCATTGGTTCTCCCTATTCCTGTTCATCTTCCGCAGAAATTGCAAACTGGGCCAAACAGGAGGTTAAAGGCACTGACTCTCCAAGTGGGGAGAGTGTTAGTAAAGCGTCTGGAATGTTGCACCCGAGTACCAGGGGACGAAAACTGAGACAGATTTGAACACGTTTCCCGATCACACAGTGGATCATACTCTGGGTTCCACATGCATGTTTTAGCTGAAGGAAGAATCCCTTAAACCTGGAGAGTTGAGACCCATGGAATGGGTACCATGCAATATGACTTCAAAGGGTCTGCATTTGCTCACCGAACCTCACCAATCCTATCACTGCTGCGTTTATGCCGCTGTACACACGCTTGATTCTCTTTCGGAGACATATAAATCCATAGGTTTTAAGATTCTTACTAGTCAGGTATATTTTTAGGCGTTTAATATGGGGTGTTGAGTCCACTTCATTGAGCAAGGAGTAGCTCTTGTCTATTACATATTTGGCTTATGGAACGGTATCTGTGCTAATTTCAATCTCTGGTTTTATGCAGCACCCCAACTCACCTTTCCCCTTAAGCAAGCATAAGTTGGTTTTCTACATTTAAGACACTGTTTTGCTTTGTAATTCAGTTCCTGTGTAGCCAAGTTTACATTCCGTGTATTAGTGATACCTTATGATATTTCTTTTTCTGTGTGACTTATTTCACTTGGAATCATCGTACCTGAATCCACTCATTATGCTGCTACGGGCCTGATGACATAGATTTCATTGCTGAGTGATATTGCATTGTACGTAAGTACCACAACTTCTTTATCCATTTTTCGCTTTTTGCGATATTGAACTTGTACCGTAAACGAGGTTCTTGTAAACAGAGCCATCCCAAACTTTGGGGTGGCTGTGTCTTTTTGATTTTAATTTCCCTAAGCTATAGGACAATAAGTGGAAGTGCCCTAGGCTCTGTTGCTTAATTTTTTGGATGTTTCAGGAAACACCATACACTTCTCCAGAGTGGCTGTTGGCAATTTACATCTCGCCCATCAGCATAACAAGGCTCCCAGTTCTCCATGGCCTGTCCTGCCTTTCTGGATTTTACACTTTTTTCAGAAGGCCCTTTGACCGGGGGGCAGTGAGACTTCATTGTAGTGCAGATTTCCTTTGCGAGCTTGCTTGGTTGGCCAGAAAGTGCGTATGCGTTTCTTCCTGAATATATTCAGGAAAGAACGCATACGCCCTTTTTGGCCAAGTGCATCATTGTCGACGTTCTGAGTCTTTTCCTATGTTTTCAGTGCAATTCCAGTCTACCTCCTGAATTCGGTTTCTTGCAGTTCTGCCTTGCTCTCAGTTCCTCTTCATAGCCTTACCTCAATATACTTTTGAAAAATAGTTGGCCTTTATAACTCTGCAGGTTTTTGAATTGCAGTGGCCCTTAGCTCCATTTTTCAGCTCTTATTTTTGTGATCTTGCCTCATATCCACAGGATTTCTTCAGGCCCTATTCTTCTTCTGGGGCGCCTTGCTCTGCCTTTGGTTAATTCTTCTTCCTGATGTGAAATTAGAGTGACATGTGCCCATTGAAACCGCTACAGCTATTTTCTCACTGGTTCCCCCTATTCCCATTCATCCTCCGCACTAACTGCAGACTGTGCGATACTGGAACTTAAAGGCATTGACTCTCCATGTGGAGATGTTGTTAGTAAAGTGGGTGGAATGTTGATCCGGAGCCCCAGGAGAGGAAAATGAGGTGCATTTTAGAAACCTTTCCCGATCATATGGTATACCATCTGCTGGATTTCCCATGCATGGTTTAGCTGTAGGAAGATTCCCTTCAACTTGGAGTGTTGGGACCCTTGGAATAAGTAGCATGAAGTATTGCATTAAACTTTCGGCAGTTGCTCACCAAAGCTCTCCAATCCTTTCAGCCCCAAGTGTCCAGCCTTATGTCTTATCCAGCTGTGGGTTTATATGTGGTCATTCCAGGTTGCATCACAGCCCCTGAGCGAATTTTGTAAGAATTTTTCTCTCTTTCATTGTTTCTGTGTTTTGGTTTTAAAATTTATTTCTATAATGGGGTTTAGCTCATTTTCACTGCTGTGTTTGTGCCGCTCTGCGCACACTTGATTCCCTTATGGAGATATATCAATACATGGGTTTTAAGATTCTTATTACTCAGATATATTTCTCTGTGGTGTATAGGGTGTGTTGAGGCCAGTTCATTGAGCGAGGTGTAGATCTTGTCTGATACCTATTTGGTTTATTGAACGGTATCTGTGCTAATTTCAAACTCTGGTTTTATGCATCACCCCACCTCTCCTTTCCCCTTAAGCTGACATAAGTGTGTTTTCTAAATGTGAGACACTGTTCTGTTTTGTAATTCATTTTTTGTGCAGCCATATTTATCCTCCCTCTATAAGTGATATCTTATGATATGTTTCTTTTTCTGTTTGACTTATTTCAAGTAGTATTATCGGACCTCAATCCACTCTTTATCCTTCTACTAGCCTTATTACATTGATTTCATGGTGAAGAGATATTCCATTGTACATAAGTACCACATTTTCTTTATCCATTGTTCTCTTTCCTGGGATATTTAAGGTGTACTGAAGTTGAGGTTCTTGTAAACAGAGTAGCCCTAAACTGTGGTGTGCTTGTGTCTTGTTGATTTTTAGACTTCCCTAGATATACTCCCGTGATTGGAAGTGCCCTATGCTCTGTCGCTCTGTTTTTTAGATGATTTAGGAACCACCATACACTTCTCCAGAGTGGCTCTCGGCAGTTCACACACTGTCCATCAGCGTATAAAGGCTCCCTGTTCTCCATGGCCTGTCCTGCATTTCTGGTTTTTACAATTTTTTCGGATGGCCCTTTTGACCGGTGGGAAATGAGACTTCTTTGTTGTGCACATTTGCATTGCTTGCTTGCTTGGTTGCCCATAAAATGCGTATGCGTTTTTTCCTGGATATATTCAGGAAATAACGCATACTCCCTTTTGGGCCAACTGCATCATTGTCGAAATTCTGCCGCTTTTCATGTGCTTTAAAGGCGAGTCCAATCTATCTCTTGAAATCTGTTTCTTGCAATTCTGTCTTGCATTCAGATCCTCTTCTTTGCCTTACCTCAACATATTTTTGGACGTTAGTTTTCATTTATAACTCTGCAGGTTTGTGAATTGCAGTGACCCTGAGCTCCATTTTTTAAGTTGCTCTTTTGTGAGCTGGCCTCAAAACCGCAGGATTGCTTCAGGTCCTATTTTGGCTCCGGCGAGGTGGGCTGAGCCTTTTTTTAATTCTTATTCTTAATGGGAAATTAGAGTGACATGTGCCCGTCCAAACCCCTACAACTATTCTCTCATTGGTTCCCCCTGTTCCCGTTCATCCTCCTCACAATTTGCAAAATGTGTGAAACAGAAGTTTAAATGTGCTGATTCTCTAAGTGGGGAGATTCTAAGTAACGTGGCTGGAATGATGAACAGGAGCACCAGGAGAGGATAAATGAGGTGCATTTTAGACACATCTCCCGATCACATGGTGTACAGTCCTCTGGGTTTTCCATGCATGTTTTAGCTGTAGGAAGATTCCTTGAACCTGCAGATTTGGGACCCATTGAATGGGTACCAGGTAGTATTACTTTAAAGGGTGTGCATTTCCTCACCCAACCTCACATTTCTCTTAGCGCGAACAGTTTCCAGCCTTATGTCTCATCCTGCTGTGGGTCTAGATGTGTTCAATCCATGTTGCATCACCGTCCCTGAGGAAAAGTTGTAAGAGGTTTTCTCTGTCTCTCTGTCGTTTATTTTTTTCAATTTATTACTATGTTGTTTACAGCTGATTTTCAAAGCTCTGTTTCTTGCTGCTGTACATCCACTTGATTCACGTACAGAGAGACATCAATAATTTCTTTTTCAGATTCTTACCAGTCATAGATATTCTTTTCCGGTGACTTGAGTGTGCTGAGTGCAGTTCTTTTAGCTACCGTGTAGGCCTTGTTGATTATCAGTTTGGTATTTGGAATGGTATCTTTGCTAATTTCAACCTCCTGGATGATGCCTCACCCCTCCCCACCTTTCCCGTTTAGCAGCCTTACGCGTGTTTTCTACATATTTATGTCACTTAGAATGATCATACGTAACTCCTCCGGAGTTGTTACAACTGGCCATATTTCATTGATTTCCAGGCTGAGTAATATTCCACTCTACATAAGTACCACATCTCTATCCATTTTTTCCCTCCAGAGACATTTAAGTTATATCCTAGTCGAGGATCTTTTAAACAGAGAGGCAGTAAACATTGGGGTGCCTGTGTCCTCTCGATTTTTGTTTTTCCCAAGATATACGCCCATGAGTGCAAGTGCCCTATGCTCTGTAGCTCATTTTTTAGATGCTTTAGTAAACACAATACACTTCTCCAGAATGGCCGTTGGCAATATACATTTCCACTATAAGCCTCACAGGGCTCCCTCTTCTCCTTGTCCTGTCCTGCATTTCTGGCGTTTACACTTTATGAGGATGGCTCTTCTGACTGATGCGAAGTGATATCTTTTGTAGTATTGATTTCCAGTGCCCACCTGTTTGGTTGGCTAAAAAAGTGTATGCCCTTTTCTTGAATATATACAGAAAAAAACGCATACAGCCTTTTTGGCCAACTGCAATGTTGGCAATGTTCAGCCCCTTTTCTTGTGCTTAATGGCGAGTCCTTTCTACCTCCTCAAATCCCTTTCCTGCCATTCTCCCTTGCTTGCCAATCCTTTTCTCTGACTTTCCTCAAGACATTTTTCAGTGATAGATATTTTCAACTCTGCAGTTTCGTGAATTTTACTGCCCCTGAGTTCCATTGTTCAACTTGTGTTTATGGGAACTGGCCACAAAGCAGTGGGATTTCCTCAAGCCCTATACTGTTTCCATGGGCAACCCTAGCCTTTGGTCAATTCATCTTCCTGATTGGAAATTAGAGTGACATGTGCCTGTCTGAACACCTAGGACTTGTCTCTCATTGTTCCTCATCCTTCCGCTTCATCCTCTGGACAAATTCCAAACTGTACGCAACAGGATGTTGACAGTGTTGACATCTCCAAGTGGGGAGACTGTTAGTAAAGACGCTGGAGGGGTGAACCCAAGCACCAGGAGATGAGGAGATGAGATGCCTTTTCCAAACTCTTCCCGATCAGACGGTATACCATCCTCTGGATGTGACAGACATGTTTTAGCAGTAGGAAGAGTCCCATTCATGTAAGGAGAACACCAGGGCTTTTTCAAAATCAGTGTCTCCCCGAAACCCAAACTGGGGAGTTTTTTAAGCTACGGCTACACATATGTTCATTAAGGGCCTTGGGAAGTAGGCAGAGTCCAAACTTTAGATGACTGAAGTCTTCAGGGTCAGAAGCACTCACCACCAGCTTCCCTTAGGTTACACTTTAACTGTCATTGATAGATGATGTCAATAAAAATATCTATTCTTTTTCCGATTATTTCCCCTTATAGGTTATTGCACAATATTGAGTGTAGTTCCCTGTGCTATACAGTAGTTCCTTGTTGATGATCTATTTTATACATAGCAGTGTGTATGTGTTAATTCCAAACTGTTAATTTATCCCTCCTCCCACCTTTCCCCTTTGGTAATAATAAATTATAAGATTTTATACTTCTCAGAAATGGGGGAGCTGAAAGAGAGGTATCATTTTCAATGGAAAAGCATTTAAAACAAGATTGAAGCTTTAACCAAGATTATTAGATGTACATCCTTGGAAAGAAATCACTTCATTTCTCTAATATTGACCTGACAAATAGGACAAACCTTCTCACTGAACTTGCTTATAATAAAGTGATGGAAATATCAAATGGAAGTGTTAGAAACATCTTATTTTACCCGAGCCTTATAAACTGTTCTATGTTAACTACAGTTTGGCTCACACATCTGTTCATTGAAGTTACAATAGTCTCAATTTCTGTTACTGATCCTCCAGAGTGGACCCCAACAAGGGTCCCCCTGCCCAGTGTCATTGGGGCCAACAGATCGAGACTGAGTTTGGTTCCCAAGCAAAGGAAACTTTATATTTTCATCAGAGAATGGAGAGGTGAGAGCATGCACTACCCCGTGGGCTGTGGGCTGGGCTGCTGTGTAGAGATCCTGTCAGAGTCAGTGGGAGGGAGGGGGCGGAGCTCTCAAGGGCCGGGTTGGCTGCAGCTCAGGCTCTATATCTCGGAGTCTGCACTGGGCCCCAGGAGCTGAGGTGTCGACCCAGCCATTCTGCACCAAGAAATCTGGTCTGAAGTGCCGGGTGTGGAACCTCTGCATGCGGGACCCTAGGAGCACGTGAAATTAGACAAAGCACAAAGGATAAAAAAGGTCAGACTTGACTTTATTGCCCAGATTCTATTTTTATCTCCCAGGGATTTTTAATGGGCTTTGCTGGGGACAAACCCCTCCTCTGCCTTTTGTCCCGTTCCTCATTCTTGGAGTGCTGAGGGTGCAGACCCTTCTTCTGTAACTGCTGAGTGCTGAGTTGGGAGCCCTCATACCAGGGGACGAGGGTCAGAACTTCTCCCCAGCAGCCTCCAGGTGACGTTGATTGGCCCCAGGACCCCTGCCTCCCTGCTCGTCCGCCTGAGCACCAGCATTGGAAGTGTTATAGATTCTAATGACCTTTAAGGGTCCAGGAAAGAGATGTGCAGAGACGCTGTGGGGGCCGGTTTCACCCCGCCCCACATTTGTTCGGCCACCTTAGGCTGACCGTTTCTGCCAGCCTAGATGCTCTGACCAGTAGTCTGCTCTTTCTTCAATTAGGCCCCTGAATTAACATAAAAACAGCACCAGGTGTCAGAGCCCTGCCCGCTCAACTCCCAGACAGTCCAGGGTCAGTGGTGATCAAGGACCATGATGGCCACTGAGTCAACAGCCTTTTGAAGTAAACAGGAGTCCAGCCGGTCTTATTGGCCACCATCATCACGGTGTCTGTAGGCTTTTCTATGGTGACAGTGTGATATACGGTTCCCCCGCCAAGATTATTAGCTCCCCTCCGGGTGCAGGAAGTCCTGCAAGCAGTAGTCTACTCCTTCGGGACACACTATTGTTGTTTTATGAGAGAAACTCCAGGTCAAGTGATGTTCACATGAGTCGTCATGGTGCCCTGTTGCCTCCGGTTATCTCTCTGGATGTTGGAGTTGGAGGGCCTCCTCACTCGAGGTCGGTGTGCCCACGGAGCGAACCCTGCAACTTCAGGGCATGGTTGGTGATTAGGATCACCACGTGGGGTCCTTTTCCCTTAGGAGGGAGGTGGCCTTTTGGGCTGCTGATTTCCAGGTTTTTAGATACCGCCAGTATCTTGGCCAGATGTGGCAGTGGGCCAAGCCCCTTGGTGACTGTAGTTTATCCTACCTGGATGGCATTCTTGCGTTGTTCCATTTCAAGTGGTCCCAGTTTTTGCACTAATTCTCCAATGGCGATTCACCTTTCACCGGGAATGGAAAGGTCAAAGGGTTTAGCTCAATTAGGGAGTTCCAGGGCAAGGGTCTGAATTGACTGCTCTTTCCATTCTTGAAAGGCCACTTCTGGATTCTGTTCAAAAGGATCATCATCTTTTCCTTTCAGTGTTTCATATAGAGGCCCAGCTAGTAGACTGTAGTTAGGGATCCAGAAGCAGCAAACCCTGGCCTCCCCAGGAACCCCTAAGCTGTCTTCTAGTTTTAGAAAGGGGTAAGGCTGAAAATGGTTTCTTCCCTTTCCTGGGATGGGCTTCTCTGACCTTGTGTGAGAATGAAGCCCAGGCAGGTCACCGCAGTCTGTGATATTTGAGCTTTTTCTTGGACAACTTCTATCCTTTATTGGCTTGGTAGTTCAGAGGCCTCCTTAGTAGGGCTGGCGATCAGAATGTCGTCTGCATATTGCAGGAGGGTTTCCTTTTCCAGAGGTAGAACTTTTCGGTCGTTAGCTAAGCTTTCCCCAAAGATGGTGTGGGAATTTTTGAACCCTTGGGGCAAGACGGCCCGGAAGTATTGTTTTAGTTGTATGTTGAGTCCTGCCACTCACAAGCCAAAATTTCTTGTGACTCTGGGACTAATGGAATACAAAAGAAGGCATCATTGAAGACTAATACAGAATACCATGTCCTGGTGGTTGGTAGAATGACCAGCAGGGTGTAGGAATCAGGAGCAACTGGAGGTATATCCTCGGTGGCTTCACTGACTGTCCTGACATCCTTTACCAGGTCCCCAGCAGCCCATGGGGCTCTCGTGGTCAGGCCAATCCCAGGATATGGAGCTCTCCTGGGCAGGTACCCCACCCCCAACCCAGCCCACGGGGCTCTCATGGTCAGGCCCCTCCCAGGATACAGAGCTACCCTTGCAGGTACCGTGGCAGGGCTGGGCACACAGGAACCGTGCACATAGCCCTCATTGAAGAGCACCCCCAGCTCACCTGTCGCTCAGAGCTGACACAGAGCACCTCAGAGCAGGACTTGAACTAACAAACAGCAGCTCCGACAGGTCTGTGACCCTGGGCATCACTCTGTGTGGCCTCCCTCCACCTGGTCTTCCAGAGACTTCCACTGCACCCAGGGCACCAGGCCTCTGTCTCCAACCACCACCCACCCCTCCTCTCCCTGACTCCTGGGTTCCTCTCATTAGGAGAGGGTTTTCTTGAAGTTGTCTCCCACTCATGGGCCAGATAAAATGATTAGAAAACAAGCCAAAGCTGCAGCCCCTTGTCTATCCTGACTCTCAGGAGCCCACACCTGTTCCTTGGACCTGGCCGGTTCAGCAAGTTCCATTTTCTGCAACTGTGAGCCCCTGAGGGGTGATGATTGGCTACCTGGGCAGCCTTACCATGCTGGCCAGCCCTCCCCAGGTGTGCCTGGGTTGAGATCAATATAAATACCACTCCGGGCAGCAAAAGCCCCTGCAGCTGTGCCTGACGCCATTTTCTCTGCCCTGTCAGCAGTCTCGGGGCTGGGCTGGTGGGAGGGAGTGAGAGGCCACGGCTTTGTGGGTGGCCCAGTGTGAGTGGGGCTCTGCTGGACTTTCTGCAGCAGTTGCCAGGCTGCCACCTGCTAAAGAAGAGGATGTGTCACCCATACCTGCTGCTGGAATTTCTCCCTGGGCAGAGGTGAGGAAGGAAAAAAGCAGTGGGGGCAGGGACAGGACGGGTATCTCAGGCAGGGAAATGGAAATCTTCCAGAAGAGCACCCAGGGCCAGGACCATCCTGGCTGGCCTGCAGGCACCAAGTCAGCTGGCATGCTGTCACTCGTGTGGCTCCATGGCCCTTCCTCTAGGCTTTCAAGTCCTTGTATATATTCAGGTGTTTTACCTGGGAAGGGTGGGAACAGTTCAGCAGCAAGTGGCCTGGGGCTCAGCTCACGTTTACTCACAGATGCCTCGGCACGGTGCCCCAGCTTTGCAATGAGGACGCTTGTTGTGTGGGGGCTGCTGGCTGAATGGGAGACGATTCCCCACCACTGACCAACTTCAGAATTGTTTACAACTGGAGCAAGTGCCCTGATACGGTTTTCCTCTGAGTAACTGGTGGGTTCTGTTTTTTTTTTCTCTTTTTCGTTTTTGGTTCAAGGTAGATTTTATTCCTCTTTTTTGTATTTACAGATATAAGCATGGAAATAATTTATTCATATAAATACATGTATGTGAAGGGAATAATTGTTTTTTCTGTTTTATTTTTTAAATTTTATTTCTTTTTAATTTTGAATTTTATTTTATATTTTTATACAGCAGGTTCTCATTGGTTATCTATTTTATACATATAAATGTTTACATGCCAATCCCAATCTCTCAACTCCTCCCACCACCACCCCTCCAAGAGCTTTCCCCCCTTGTTGTCCATACGATTGTTGTCTACATCTGTTGCTCTATTTATGCCTTGCAAAACGGTTAATCTGTACAGTTTTTCTAGGTTCCACATATATGCATGAATATACAAGATTTGTTTTTCTCTTTCTGACTTACTTCACTCTGTAGGACAGTCTCTAGATCCATCGACGTCTCTACAAATGACCCAATTTCATTCCTTTCATGGCTTAGTAATATTCCATTTTATATATGTACCACAGCTTTATGCATTCGTCTGTCTGTGGGCATTTAGGTTGCTTCCATTACCTCGATATTGTAAATAGTGATGCAATGAACATTGCGGTGAATGTCTCTTTTTGATTTATGGTTTTGTCTGAGTATATGTCCAGTCCTGGGATTGCTGTATCATATGGTAATTCTATTATTAGTTTCTTAAGAAACTCCATATTGTTCTCCATAGTGACTGTATCAATTTATATTCCCAACAATAGTGGAAGAGTGTTCCTTTTCTCCACACCCTTTCCAGCATTTGTTGTTTGTAGATTTTCAGATGATGCCCATTCTAACAGGTGTGAGGTGATACCTCATTGTTGAGTCCATTTCGTTGAGCAACGGGTAGGTCTTGTCTATTACATATTTGGCTTATGGAACGGTATCTGTGCTAATTTCAAACTCTGGTTTTATGCAGCACCCCAACTCACCTTTCCCCTTAAGCAAGCATAAGTTGGTTTTCTAAACTTGAGACCCTGTTCTGTTTTGTAATTCAGTTCATGTGTAGCCAAGTTTACATTCCGTGCATTAGTGATACCTTATGATGTTTCTTTTTCTGTGTGACTTATTTCACTTAGAATCATCATGCCTCAATCCACTCATTATGCTGGTACAGGCCTGGTGACACAGATTTCATTGCTGAGTGGTATTCTGTTGTACATAAGTACCGCAACTTCTTTATCAATTATTTGTTCTCTGGGATATTTAACTTGTACTGTAGAAGAGGCTCCTGTAAACAGAGCCGTTGTAAATTTTGGGGTGGCTGTGTCTTTTTGATTTTAATTTCCCTAAGCTATAGGACCATAAGTGGAAATGCCCTAGATTCTGTTGCTTTGTTTTTCAGATGTATCAGGAAACACCATACACTTCTCCAGAGTGGCTGCTGGCAATGTACATCCCGCCCATAAGCATAACAAGGCTCATTTTCCCCATGGCCTGTCTTGCCTTTCTGGATTTTACACTTTTCTCAGTGGCCCTTTAGACCGGGGGGAAGTGACACTTCATAGTAGTTCGGATTTCCATTGCAAGCTTGCTTGGTTTGCCAAAAAGGGCGTATGTGTTTTTTCCTGAATATATTCAGGAACAAACTCATATGCCCTTTGTTGCCAAGTGCATCATTGTCGATGTTCTGCCTCTTTTCCTATGCTTTAAATGCAAATCCAGTCTACCTCCTGAAATCGGTTTCCTGCAATTCTGCCCCGCTTTCAAGTCCTCTTCACAGCCTTACTTCAATATATTTTTGGACGTTATCTGTCATTTATAACTCTGCAGGTTTGTGAATTACAGGGCCCCTGAGCTCCTTTCTTCAACTCGCTTTCTTGTGAGCTGGCCGCAAACCCGCAAGACTGCTTCAGGCCCTAATCTGCTTCTGGCAGGGCACGCTGAGCCTTTGGTTAATTCCTCTTCCTGGTGGGAAATGAGTGTTAAATATGCCCGTCCAGACACCTACCTCACTCTCAACCCCTTGGTGATGTGGGTCCTCTGGTTTGTGGCCACTTTTGCTGGGTTCCTCACCTTTCAATGATGTGGCCCCACTAGTGTGAGGACACTCCTGCTTGGTTCTCATCCACGTGGTTATGTGGACCCCCTGGTGAGAGTCTGTTCCTGGCTTTGTTCCTCACCCACCTGTGAGGGAGACCCTCTGCTGATAGGTCACTCCTGCATGGCTGGCACACATTGCCTTGGTGAAGTCAGCCGTGTGGTGGCAGTTGGAGCGTGCTGGGAATCTCTTCCCCCGGTGATGAGGGCCCTCTTGCGTCAGGCCCTAACTGCTGGGCTCACCAACTTTTCTTAGGGAGCCCAGTGATGCTTTGGCACTCCTCTTAGGATCCCATCTCCATGGGGATGTGGGCCTTCTGCTCTGAGGTCCCAACGGCTGGGTTGTTCACATTTTCATGATGTGGGCTCTCTGGTGTTAGTTCACAGAAGCCTGGATCCCATAGCCTCTGTGCTCTTGGCTGCCTGCTGGGAGGTTCCAACTGCTGGATTCCTCACTTTTTTAATTTTTTGGGCCCTCTGTTGTGAGGATCCTCCTGCCTGCCTCACTCCCAGCCCCTTCGTGATGTGTGTCGTCTGGTTTGAGGCCACATGTGCTGGGTTCCTCACCTTTCGATGATGTGGGACCAATGGTCTTAGGAGACTCCTGCCTGGTTCACATCCCCTTGGTGATGTGGGCCCTCTGTTGAGAGTCTGATCCCGGCTGGGTTCCTCACCCATCTGTGAGGTAGGCCGTCTGATGTGAGGTCACTCTTGCCTGGCTTGCTCACCTCGCCTTGTGGACATGAGCCCTCTGGTGGCACTTGGAGCCTGCTGGGAGCCTCCTCTCGTCGGTGATGAGGGCCCTCTGGCATCAGGCCCTAACTGCTGGGCTCCCTACATTTTGTGATGTGCGCCCAGTGGTGCGAGGACACTCCAGCCAGGTTCACATCCCCATTGGGGTGTGGGCCTTCTGCTCTGAGGTCCCAAAGCCTGGGTTGCTCACAGTTTCATGATGTGGGCTCTCTGCTGTTAGTTCACTCCTGCCTGCATCCCATAGCTTCTGTGCTCTGGGCCGCCTGCTGGGAGGTTCCAACTGCTGGATTCCTCACCTTTCTTATTCTTTGGGCCCTCTGTTTTTAGGCTACTCCTGCCTGCCTCACTCCCATTCCCTTTGTGATATGTGTCCTCTGATTTGAGGCTACATGTGCTGGGTTCCACACCTTTCGATGATGTGACCCCACTGGAGGGAAGACAGTCCTGACTGGTTCCCATCCCCTTGCTGATGTGGGCCCTCAGGTGAGAGTCTGATCCTGGCTGGGTTCCTCACCCTTCTGTGAGGTGGGCCCTCTGCTGTGAGGTCAATCATGCCTGTCTGGCACACGTCACCTTGGCGACGTGGGCCCTCTGGTGGCAGTTGGAGTGTGCTGGGATCCTCCTCCCCTCGGTGATGAGGGCCCTCTTGCCTTAGGCCATAACTGCTGGGCTCCCCACATTTTCTGATGTGCGCCAAGTGAGTGAGGAGACTCTTGCCAGGTTCCCATCCCCATGGCGATATGGGCCTTCTGCTCTGAGGTCAAAACGGCTGGCTTGCTCACAGTACCATGATGTGGGCCCTCTGCTGTGAGTTCACTCCGGCAAGGATCCCTTATCATCGGTGCTCTGAGCCGCCTGCTGGGAGGTTCCAACTGCTGGATTCCTCAACTTTTTTATTCTATGTGCCCTCTGTTGTGAGGCTCCTCCTGCCTGCCTCACTGCCAGCCCCTTGGTGATGACTGTCCTATGGCTTGAGGCCACATGTGCTGCGTTCCTCACCTTTCGATGATGTGACCCCACTCGTGTGAGGACACTCCTGCCTGGTTCCCATCCCCTTGGTGAGGTGGGCCCTCTGGCGAGAGTCTAATCCTGGCTGGGTTCCTCAACGTTCTGTGAGGTAGGCCCTCTGCTGTGAGGTCACTCCTGCCTGGCTGGCACACGTCACCTTGGAGACGTGAGCCCTCTGGTGGCAGTTGGAGCGTGCAGGGCGCCTCCTCCTCTCGGTGATGATGGCCCTCTGGCGTCAGGCCCTAAATGGTGGGCTCCCCACATTTTCTGATGTGCGCCCAGTGGTGCGAGGACACTCCAGCCAGGTTCCCATTCTCATGGGGATGTGGTCCTTCTGCGCTGAGGTCTCAACTCCTGGGTTGCTCACAGTTTTGTGATGTGGGCCCTCTGCTGTGAGTTCACTGTGGCCTGGATCCCATAGCCTCGGTGTTCTGGGCCGCCTGCTGGAAGGTCTAAATGCTGGAATCCTCACGTTTTTTATATTATGTGCCCTGTGTTGTGAGGCTACTCCTGCCTGCCTCACTCCAAGGCCCTTGGTGATGTGGGTCCTCTGGTTTGAGGACACATGTGCTGGGTTCCTCACCTTAAGATGATGAGGCCCCACTGGTGTGAGGATAATCCTGACTGGGTCCCATCCCCTTTGTGATGTGGGCCCTCTGGTGAGAGTCTGATCCTGGCTGGGTTCCTCACCCATCTGTGAGGTGGGCCCTCTACTATCAGGTAACTCTTGCCTGGGTTGCTCACCTCGCCTTGTTGACATGAGCCCTCTGGTGGCAATTGGACCCTGCTGGGAGCCTCCTCAGCTCTGTGATGAGGGCCCTCTGATGTCAGGCCCTAACTGCTGGGCTCCCCAACTTTTCTTAGTGAGCCCAGTGTTGCTCAAGCACTCCTCTTAGGTTCCCATCCCCATGGGGATGTGGGCCTTCTGCTCTGAGGTTCCAACGGCTGGGTTGATCACAATTTCATGATGTGGGCTCTCTGGTGTTAGTTCACTGTGGCCTGGATCCCATAGCCTCTGTGGTCTTGGCTGCCTGCTGGGAGGTTCCAACTGCTCGATTCCTCAACTTTTGTATTCTATGGGTCCTGTGTTGTGATGCTCCTCCTGCCTGCCTCACTCGCAACCCCTTCGTGATGTGGGTCTTCTGGTTTGAGGCCACATGTGTTGGGTTAGGCAACTTTCAATGATGTGGCCCCACTGGTGTGAGGACACTCCTGCCTGGTTCCCATCCCCTTGGTGATGTGGGCCTTCTGGTGACAGTCTTATCCTGGCTGGGTTCCTCACTCTTCTGTGAGGTAGGCCCTCTGCTGTGAGGTCAATCCTGCCTGACTTGCACACATCACCTTGGCGACGTGGGCCCTCTGTTGGCACATGGAACCTGCTGGGAGCCTCCTGCCCTCGGTGATGATGGCCCTCTAGCATCAGGCTCTAACTGCTGGGCTCCCCACGTTTTCTGATGTGAGCCCAGTGATGCCAGGACACTCCTGTCAGGTTCCCATCCCCATGGGGATGTGGGCTTTCTGCTCTGAGGTCCCAATGCCTGGGTTGCTCACAGTTTCATGATGTGGGCTCTCTGGTGTTAGTTAACTCCTGCCTGCATCCCATAGCTTCTGTGCTCTCGGCCGCCTGCTGGGAGGTTCCAAATGCTGGATTCCTCACTTTTTTTATTCTTTGGGCCCTCTGTTTTTAGGCTACTCCTACCTGCCTCACTCCCATCCCCTTTGTGATGTATGTCCTCTGATATGAGGCCACATGTGCTGGGTTCCTCACCTTTCGATGATGTGGCCCCACTGGTGGGAGGACAGTCCTGACTGGTTCCCATCCCCTTGGTGTTGTGGGCCCTCTGGTGAGAGTCTCATCCTGCCTCGGTTCCTCACCCTTCTGTGAGATAGGCCCTCTGCTGTGAGGTCACTACTGCCTGGCTGGTGCATGCCACCTTGTAGACGTGGGCCCTCTGTTGGCAGTTGGAACCTGCTGGGAGTCTCCTCCCCTCAGTTATGAGGGCCCCCTGGCATCAGGCCCTAACTGCTGGGCTCCTAACATTTTCTGATATGTGCTAAGTGGTGTGAAGCCACTCCTGCCAGGTTCCCATCCCAATGGGGATGTGGGCCTTCTGTTCTGAGGTCCCAACAGCTGGGCTGCTCACAGGTTCATGATGTGGGCCCTCTGCTGTGAGTTCACTGCGGCCTGGATCCCATAGCCTCGGTGCTCTGGGCCACTTGCTGGGAGGTTCCAACTGCTGGATTCCTCAACTTTTATATTCTATGGACCCTGTGTTGTGAGGCCAGTCCTGCCAGCCTCATTCCAAACCCCTTGGTGATGTGGTTCCTCTGGTTTGAGGACACATGTGCTGGGATCCTCACCTTTCGATGATGTTGTCCCACTGGTGTGGGGACACTCCTGCCTGGTTCCCATCCCCTTGGTGATGTGGGCCCTCTGGTGAGAGTCTGATCCTGGCTGTGTTCCTTCTGTGAGGTGGGCCCTCTGCTGTGAGGTCACCCTCTGTGAGGTGGGCCCTCTGCTGTGAGGTCCTTCTGTGAGGTTCCTTCTGTGAGGTGGGCCCTCTGCTGTGAGGTCACTCCTGCCAGGCTGGCACACATCGCCTTGGCGACGTTGGCCCTCTGGTGGCAGCTGGAGCCTGCTGGGAGCCTCCTCCTCTCGGTGATGAGTGCCCTCTAGCGTCAGGCCCTAACTTCTGAGCACCCCACGTTTTCTGATGTGAGCCCAGTGATGCCAGGACACTCCTGTCATGTTCCCATCACCATGGGGATGTGGGCCTTCTGCTCTGAGGTCCCAATGTCTGGGTTGCTCACAGTTTCATGATGTGGGCTGTCTGGTGTTAGTTCACTCTGGCCTGGTTCCTCTAGCCTCTGTGCTCTGGGCCGCCTGCTGGGAGGTTCCAACTGCTGGATTCCTCACCTTTCTTATTTTTGGGCCCTCTGTTATGAGGCTCCTCCTGCCTGCCTCACTCCCAGCCCCTTGGTGATGGGTGTCCTATGGTTTGAAGCCACATATTCTGGGTTCCTCACCTTTAGATGATGTGGCCCTACTCATGTGAGGACACTCCTGCCTGGTTCCAATCCATTTGGTGATGTGGGCCCTCTGGTGCGAGTCTGATCCTGACTGGGTTCGTCACACTTCTCTGAGGTGGGCCCTCTGCTGTGAGGTCATTCGTGCCTGGTTGGCACACATCGCCTTGGCGACGTCAGCCCTCTGGTGGCAGTTGGAGCCTGCTGGGAGCCTCCTTCCCTTGGTGATGAGGGTCCTCTGGCACCAGGCCCTAACTGCTGGTCGCCCAAAATTTTCTGATACGTTCTCAGTGGTGCGAGGACACTCCTACCAGAATTCCATCCCCATGGGGATGTGGGCCTCCTGCTCTGAGGTCCCAATGGCTGGGTTGCTCAGTTTCATGACATGGGCCCTCTTCTGTGAGTTCACTGTGGCCTGGATCCCATAGTCTCGGTGCTCTGGGCCGCCTGCTGGGAGGTTCCAACTGCTGGATTCCTCACTTTTTTATTCTATGTGCCCAGTGTTGTGAGGCTACTCCTGCCTGCCTCACTCCGAGGTCCTTGGTGATGTGGGTCCTCTGGTTTGAGGACACATGTGCTGAGTACCTCAGCTTTCGATGATGTGGCCCCACTGATGTGAAGACACTCCTGCCTGGTTCCCATCCCCTTGGTGATGTGGGCCCTCTGGTGAGAGTCTGATGTTGGCTGGGTTTCTCACCCTTCTGTGAGGTGGGACCTCTGCTGTGAGGTAACTCCTGCCTGGCATGCTAACGTTGCCTTGGCAATGTGAGCCCTCAGGTGGCAGTTGGAGCCTGCTGGGAATCTCCTCCCCTCAGTTATGAGAGCTCTGGATAAAACACATATGCTCTTTTTTGCCAAGTGCATTATTTTCCAAGTTCTGTCTCTTTTCCTATGCTTTAAGAGCTACTCCCGTGTATGTTCTGAAATCAATTTCCAGCAATTCTGCCCCGCATTCAAGTCCTCTTCGCAGCCTTACTTCAGCATAATTTTGAATGATAGCTGTCATTTATAACTCCGCAGGTTTCTAAATTACAGTGCCCCTGAACTCCTTTCTTCAACTCGCTTTCTTGTGAGCTGGCCGCAACACCGCAGGACCTCCTCAGGCCCTAATTTAGTTCCAGCATGGCACGCGGAGCCTTTGGTTCATTTATCTTCCTGGTGGGAAATGAGAGTTAAATTTGCCGTCCAGACACCGACAGATAGTCTCCCAATGCTTCTCCTTATTCCTGTTCATCTTCCGAAGAAATTGCAAACTGGGCCAAACAGGAGGTTAAAGGCACTGACTCTCCAAGTGGGGAGAGTGTTAGTAAAGCGTCTGGAATGTTGCACCCGAGTACCAGGGGACGAAAACTGAGACACATTTGAACACGTTTCCCGATCACACGGTGGATCATACTCTGGGTTCCACATGCATGTTTTAGCTGAAGGAAGAATCTCTTAAACGTGGAGAGTTGAGACCCATGGAATGGGTATCATGCAATATGACTTCAAAGGGTCTGCATTTGCTCACCGAACCTCACCAATCCTATCACTGCTGCGTTTATGCCGCTGTACACACGCTTCATTCTCTTTCGGAGACATATAAATCCATAGGTTTTAAGATTCTTACTAGTCAGGTATATTCTTAGGCGTTTAATATGGGGTGTTGAGTCCACTTCGTTGAGCAAGGAGTAGCTCTTATCTATTACATATTTGGCTTATGGAACGGTATCTGTGCTAATTTCAATCTCTGGTTTTATGCAGCACCCCAACTCACCATTCCCGTTAAGGAAGCAAAAGTTGGTTTTCTTAATTTGAGACACCGTTCTGTTTTGTAATCCAGTTCCTGTGTAGCCAAGTTTACATTCCGTGTATTAGTGATATCTTATGATGTTTCTTTTTCTGTGTGACTTATTTCACTTAGAATCATCATACCTGAATCCACTCATTATGCTGCTATGGGCCTGATGACATAGATTTCATTGCTTAGTGATATTGCATTGTACGTAAGTACGACAACTTCTTTATCCATTTTTCGCTTTGTGTGATATTGAACTGGTACCGTAAACGAGGTTCTTGTAAACAGAGCCGTCCCAAAATTTGGGGTGGCTGTGTCTTTTTGATTTTAATTTTCCTAAGCTATAGGACCATAAGTGGAAGTGCCCTAGGCTCTGTTGCTTTGTTTTTTGGATGTTTCAGGAAACACCATACACTTCTCCAGAGTGGCTGCTGGCAATTTACATCCCGCCCATCAGCATAACAAGGCTCCCAGTTCTCCATGGCCTGTCCTGCCTTTCTGGATTTTACACTTTTTTCAGATGGCCCTTTTGACCGGGGGGAAGTGAGACTTCATTGTAGTACAGATTTCCTTTGCAAGCTTGCTTGGTTGGCCAAAAAGGGCGTATGCGTTTTTTCCTGATTCAGGAAAAAACGTATACGCCCTTTTTGGCCAAGTGCATCATTGTGGACGTTCTGCCTCTTTTCCTATGCTTTAAATGCAATTCCAGTCTACCTCCTGAAATCGGTTTCCTGCAATTCTGCCCCGCTTTCAAGTCCTCTTGGCAGCCTTACTTCAGTATATTTTTGGACGATAGCTGTCATTTATAACTCTGCAGGTTTGTGAATTACAGTGCCCCTGAGCTCCTTTCTTCAACTCGCTTTCTTGTGAGCTGGCCGCAACACCGCAGGATTGCTTCAGGCCCTAATCTGGTTCCGGCACGGCACGCTGAGCCTTTGGTTAATTCCTCTTCCTGGTGGGAAATGAGAGTTAAATTTGCCCGTCCAGACACCTCCAGCTAGTCTCTCATTGGTTCTCCCTATTCCTGTTCATCTTCCGCAGAAATTGCAAACTGGGCCAAACAGGAGGTTAAAGGCACTGACTCTCCAAGTCGGGAGAGTGTTAGTAAAGCGTCTGGAATGTTGCACCCGAGTACCAGGGGACGAGAACTGAGACATATTGGAACATGTCTCCCGATCACACGGGTGATCATACTCTGGGTTCCACGTGCATGTTTTACCTGAAGGCAGAATCCCTTAAACCTGGAGAGTTGAGACCCGTGGAATGGGTACCATGCAATATGACTTCAAAGGGTCTTCATTTGCTCACCGAACCTCTCCAATCCTATCACTGCTGCGTTTATGCCCCTGTACACACGCTTGATTTTCTTTCAGAGACATAGCAATTCATAGGTTTTAAGATACTTACTAGTCAGGTACATTCTTAGGCGTTTAATATGGGGTGTTGAGTCCATTTCGTTGAGCAAGGAGTAGTTCTTGTCTATTCCATATTTGGCTTAAGGAACTTTATCTGTGTTCATTTCAATCTCTGGTTTTATGCAGCACCCCAACTCACCTTTCCCCTTAAGCAAGCATAAGTTGGTTTTCTAAATTTGAGACCCTGTTCTGTTTTGTAATCCAGTTCCTGTGTAGCCAAGTTTACATTCCGTGTAGTAGTGATATCTTATGATGTTTCTTTTTCTGTGTGACTTATTTCAGTTAGAATCATCATACCTGAATCCACTCATTATGCTGCTACGGGCCTGATGACATAGATTTCATTGCTGAGTGATATTGCATTGTACGTAAGTACCACAACTTCTTTATCCATTTTTCACTTTCTGCGCTATTGAACTTGTACCGTAAACGAGGTTCTTGTAAACAGAGCCGTCCCAAACTTTGGGGTGGCTGTGTCTTTTTGATTTTAATTTCCCTAAGCTATAGGACCATAAGTGGAAGTGCCCTAGGCTCTGTTGCTTTGTTTTTTAGATGTTTCAGGAAACACCATACACCTCTCCTGAGTGGCTCTTGGCAATTTACATCCCGCCCATCAGCATAACAAGGCTCCCAGTTCTCCATGGCCTGTCCTGCCTTTCTGGATTTTACACTTTTTTCAGATGGCCCTTTTGACCGGGGGGAAGTGAGACTTCATTGTAGTGCAGATTTCCTTTGCAAGCTTGCTTGGTTGGCCAAAAAGGGCGTATGCGTTTTTTCCTGAATATATTCAGGAAAAAACGTATACGCCCTTTTTGGCCAAGTGCATCATTGTGGACGTTCTGCCTCTTTTCCTATGCTTTAAATGCAATTCCAGTCTACCTCCTGAAATCGGTTTCCTGCAATTCTGCCCCGCTTTCAAGTCCTCTTGGCAGCCTTACTTCAGTATATTTTTGGACGATAGCTGTCATTTATAACTCTGCAGGTTTGTGAATTACAGTGCCCCTGAGCTCCTTTCTTCAACTCGCTTTCTTGTGAGCTGGCCGCAACACCGCAGGATTGCTTCAGGCCCTAATCTGGTTCCGGCACGGCACGCTGAGCCTTTGGTTAATTCCTCTTCCTGGTGGGAAATGAGAGTTAAATTTGCCCGTCCAGACACCTCCAGCTAGTCTCTCATTGGTTCTCCCTATTCCTGTTCATCTTCCGCAGAAATTGCAAACTGGGCCAAACAGGAGGTTAAAGGCACTGACTCTCCAAGTCGGGAGAGTGTTAGTAAAGCGTCTGGAATGTTGCACCCGAGTACCAGGGGACGAGAACTGAGACATATTGGAACATGTCTCCCGATCACACAGGTGATCATACTCTGGGTTCCACGTGCATGTTTTACCTGAAGGCAGAATCCCTTAAACCTGGAGAGTTGAGACCCGTGGAATGGGTACCATGCAATATGACTTCAAAGGGTCTTCATTTGCTCACCGAACCTCTCCAATCCTATCACTGCTGCGTTTATGCCCCTGTACACATGCTTGATTTTCTTTCAGAGACATAGCAATTCATAGGTTTTAAGATACTTACTAGTCAGGTACATTCTTAGGCGTTTAATATGGGGTGTTGAGTCCATTTCGTTGAGCAAGGAGTAGTTCTTGTCTATTCCATATTTGGCTTAAGGAACTTTATCTGTGTTCATTTAAATCTCTGGTTTGATGCAGCACCCCAACTCACCTTTCCCCTTAAGCAAGCATAAGTTGGTTTTCTAAATTTGAGACCCTGTTCTGTTTTGTAATCCAGTTCCTGTGTAGCCAAGTTTACATTCCGTGTATTAGTGATATCTTATGATGTTTCTTTTTCTGTGTGACTTATTTCAGTTAGAATCATCATACCTGAATCCACTCATTATGCTGCTACGGGCCTGATGACATAGATTTCATTGCTGAGTGATATTGCATTGTACGTAAGTACCACAACTTCTTTATCCATTTTTCACTTTCTGCGATATTGAACTTGTACCGTAAACGAGGTTCTTGTAAACAGAGCCGTCCCAAACTTTGGGGTGGCTGTGTCTTTTTGATTTTAATTTCCCTAAGCTATAGGACCATAAGTGGAAGTGCCCTAGGCTCTGTTGCTTTGTTTTTTAGATGTTTCAGGAAACACCATACACCTCTCCGGAGTGGCTGTTGGCAATTTACATCCCGCCCATCAGCATAACAAGGCTCCCAGTTCTCCATGGCCTGTCCTGCCTTTCTGGATTTTACACTTTTTTCAGATGGCCCTTTTGACCGGGGGGAAGTGAGACTTCATTGTAGTGCAGATTTCCTTTGCAAGCTTGCTTGGTTGGCCAAAAAGGGCGTATGCGTTTTTTCCTGAATATATTCAGGAAAAAACGCGTACGCCCTTTTTGGCCAAGTGCATCATTGTGGACGTTCTGCCTCTTTTCCTATGCTTTAAATGCAATTCCAGTCTACCTCCTGAAATCGGTTTCCTGCAATTCTGCCCCGCTTTCAAGTCCTCTTGGCAGCCTTACTTCAGTATATTTTTGGACGATAGCTGTCATTTATAACTCTGCAGGTTTGTGAATTACAGTGCCCCTGAGCTCCTTTCTTCAACTCGCTTTCTTGTGAGCTGGCCGCAACACCGCAGGATTGCTTCAGGCCCTAATCTGGTTCCGGCACGGCACGCTGAGCCTTTGGTTAATTCCTCTTCCTGGTGGGAAATGAGAGTTAAATTTGCCCGTCCAGACACCTCCAGCTAGTCTCTCATTGGTTCTCCCTATTCCTGTTCATCTTCCGCAGAAATTGCAAACTGGGCCAAACAGGAGGTTAAAGGCACTGACTCTCCAAGTCGGGAGAGTGTTAGTAAAGCGTCTGGAATGTTGCACCCGAGTACCAGGGGACGAGAACTGAGACATATTGGAACACGTCTCCCGATCACACGGTTGATCATACTCTGGGTTCCACGTGCATGTTTTACCTGAAGGCAGAATCCCTTAAACCTGGAGAGTTGAGACCCGTGGAATGGGTACCATGCAATATGACTTCAAAGGGTCTTCATTTGCTCACAGAACCTCTCCAATCCTATCACTGCTGCGTTTATGCCCCTGTACACACGCTTGATTTTCTTTCAGAGACATAGCAATCCATAGGTTTTAAGATACTTACTAGTCAGGTACATTCTTAGGCGTTTAATATGGGGTGTTGAGTCCATTTCGTTGAGCAAGGAGTAGTTCTTGTCTATTCCATATTTGGCTTAAGGAACTTTATCTGTGCTCATTTCAATCTCTGGTTTGATGCAGCACCCCAACTCACCTTTCCCCTTAAGCAAGCATAAGTTGGTTTTCTAAATTTGAGACCCTGTTCTGTTTTGTAATCCAGTTCCTGTGTAGCCAAGTTTACATCCCGTGTATTAGTGATATCTTATGATGTTAGTTTTTCTGTGTGACTTATTTCAGTTAGAATCATCATACCTGAATCCACTCATTATGCTGCTACGGGCCTGATCACATAGGTTGCATTGCTGAGTGATATTGCATTCTACGTAAGTACCACAACTTCTTTATCCATTTTTCACTTTCTGCGATATTGAACTTGTACCGTAAACGAGGTTCTTGTAAACAGAGCCGTCCCAAACTTTGGGTTGGCTGTGTCTTTTTGATTTTAATTTCCCTAAGCTATAGGACCATAAGTGGAAGTGCCCTAGGCTCTGTTGCTTTGTTTTTCAGATGTTTCAGGAAACACCATACACCTCTCCCGAGTGGCTCTTGGCAATTTACATCCCGCCCATCAGCATAACAAGGCTCCCAGTTCTCCATGGCCTGTCCTGCCTTTCTGGATTTTACACTTTTTTCAGATGGCCCTTTTGACCGGGGGGAAGTGAGACTTCATTGTAGTGCAGATTTCCTTTGCAAGCTTGCTTGGTTGGCCAAAAAGGGCGTATGCGTTTTTTCCTGAATATATTCAGGAAAAAACGCATACGCCCTTTTTGGCCAAGTGCATCATTGTGGACGTTCTGCCTCTTTTCCTATGCTTTAAATGCAATTCCAGTCTACCTCCTGAAATCGGTTTCCTGCAATTCTGCCCCGCTTTCAAGTCCTCTTGGCAGCCTTACTTCAGTATATTTTTGGACGATAGCTGTCATTTATAACTCTGCAGGTTTGTGAATTACAGTGCCCCTGAGCTCCTTTCTTCAACTCGCTTTCTTGTGAGCTGGCCGCAACACCGCAGGATTGCTTCAGGCCCTAATCTGGTTCCGGCACGGCACGCTGAGCCTTTGGTTAATTCCTCTTCCTGGTGGGAAATGAGAGTTAAATTTGCCCGTCCAGACACCTCCAGCTAGTCTCTCATTGGTTCTCCCTAATCCTGTTCATCTTCCACAGAAATTGCAAACTGGGCCAAACAGGAGGTTAAAGGCACTGACTCTCCAAGTCGGGAGAGTGTTAGTAAAGCATCTGGAATGTTGCACCCGAGTACCAGGGGACGAGAACTGAGACATATTGGAACACGTCTCCCGATCACACGGTTGATCATACTCTGGGTTCCACGTGCATGTTTTAGCTGAAGGAAGAATCCCTTAAACCTGGAGAGTTGAGACCCGTGGAATGGGTACCATGCAATATGACTTCAAAGGGTCTTCATTTGCTCACCGAACCTCTCCAATCCTATCACTGCTGCGTTTATGCCCCTGTACACACGCTTGATTTTCTTTCAGACACATAGCAATCCATAGGTTTTAAGATACTTACTAGTCAGGTACATTCTTAGGCGTTTAATATGGGGTGTTGAGTCCATTTCGTTGAGCAAGGAGTAGTTCTTGTCTATTCCATATTTGGCTTAAGGAACTTTATCTGTGCTCATTTCAATCTCTGGTTTTATGCAGCACCCCAACTCACCTTTCCCCTTAAGCAAGCATAAGTTGGTTTTCTAAATTTGAGACCCTGTTCTGTTTTGTAATCCAGTTCCTGTGTAGCCAAGTTTACATTCCGTGTATTAGTGATATCTTATGATGTTTCTTTTTCTGTGTGACTTATTTCAGTTAGAATCATCATACCTGAATCCACTCATTATGCTGCTACGGGCCTGATGACATAGATTTCATTGCTGAGTGATATTGCATTGTACGTAAGTACCACAACTTCTTTATCCATTTTTCACTTTCTGCGATATTGAACTTGTACCGTAAACGAGGTTCTTGTAAACAGAGCCGTCCCAAACTTTGGGGTGGCTGTGTCTTTTTGATTTTAATTTCCCTAAGCTATAGGACCATAAGTGGAAGTGCCCTAGGCTCTGTTGCTTTGTTTTTTAGATGTTTCAGGAAACACCATACACCTCTCCCGAGTGGCTGTTGGCAATTTACATCCCGCCCATCAGCATAACAAGGCTCCCAGTTCTCCATGGCCTGTCCTGCCTTTCTGGATTTTACACTTTTTTCAGATGGCCCTGTTGACCGGGGGGAAGTGAGACTTCATTGTAGTGCAGATTTCCTTTGCAAGCTTGCTTGGTTGGCCAAAAAGGGCGTATGCGTTTTTTCCTGAATATATTCAGGAAAAAACGCATACGCCCTTTTTGGCCAAGTGCATCATTGTGGACGTTCTGCCTCTTTTCCTATGCTTTAAATGCAATTCCAGTCTACCTCCTGAAATCGGTTTCCTGCAATTCTGCCCCGCTTTCAAGTCCTCTTGGCAGCCTTACTTCAGTATATTTTTGGACGATAGCTGTCATTTATAACTCTGCAGGTTTGTGAATTACAGTGCCCCTGAGCTCCTTTCTTCAACTCGCTTTCTTGTGAGCTGGCCGCAACACCGCAGGATTGCTTCAGGCCCTAATCTGGTTCCGGCACGGCACGCTGAGCCTTTGGTTAATTCCTCTTCCTGGTGGGAAATGAGAGTTAAATTTGCCCGTCCAGACACCTCCAGCTAGTCTCTCATTGGTTCTCCCTATTCCTGTTCATCTTCCGCAGAAATTGCAAACTGGGCCAAACAGGAGGTTAAAGGCACTGACTCTCCAAGTCGGGAGAGTGTTAGTAAAGCGTCTGGAATGTTGCACCCGAGTACCAGGGGACGAGAACTGAGACATATTGGAACACGTCTCCCGATCACACGGTTGATCATACTCTGGGTTCCACGTGCATGTTTTAGCTGAAGGAAGAATCCCTTAAACCTGGAGAGTTGAGACCCGTGGAATGGGTACCATGCAATATGACTTCAAAGGGTCTTCATTTGCTCACCGAACCTCTCCAATCCTATCACTGCTGCGTTTATGCCCCTGTACACACGCTTGATTTTCTTTCAGAGACATAGCAATCCATAGGTTTTAAGATACTTACTAGTCAGGTACATTCTTAGGCGTTTAATATGGGGTGTTGAGTCCATTTCGTTGAGCAAGGAGTAGTTCTTGTCTATTCCATATTTGGCTTAAGGAACTTTATCTGTGCTCATTTCAATCTCTGGTTTTATGCAGCACCCCAACTCACCTTTCCCCTTAAGCAAGCATAAGTTGGTTTTCTAAATTTGAGACCCTGTTCTGTTTTGTAATCCAGTTCCTGTGTAGCCAAGTTTACATCCCGTGTATTAGTGATATCTTATGATGTTTCTTTTTCTGTGTGACTTATTTCAGTTAGAATCATCATACCTGAATCCACTCATTATGCTGCTACGGGCCTGATGACATAGATTTCATTGCTGAGTGATATTGCATTGTACGTAAGTACCACAACTTCTTTATCCATTTTTCACTTTCTGCGATATTGAACTTGTACTGTAAACGAGGTTCTTGTAAACAGAGCCGTCCCAAACTTTGGGGTGGCTGTGTCTTTTTGATTTTAATTTCCCTAAGCTATAGGACCATAAGTGGAAGTGCCCTAGGCTCTGTTGCTTTGTTTTTTAGATGTTTCAGGAAACACCATACACCTCTCCCGAGTGGCTGTTGGCAATTTACATCCTGCCCATCAGCATAACAAGGCTCCCAGTTCTCCATGGCCTGTCCTGCCTTTCTGGATTTTACACTTTTTTCAAATGGCCCTTTTGACCGGGGGGAAGTGAGACTTCATTGTAGTGCAGATTTCCTTTGCAAGCTTGCTTGGTTGGCCAAAAAGTGCGTATGCGTTTTTTCCTGAATATATTCAGGAAAAAATGCATACGCCCTTTTTGGCCAAGTGCATCATTGTGGACGTTCTGCCTCTTTTCCTATGCTTTAAATGCAATTCCAGTCTACCTCCTGAAATCGGTTTCCTGCAATTCTGCCCCGCTTTCAAGTCCTCTTGGCAGCCTTACTTCAGTATATTTTTGGACGATAGCTGTCATTTATAACTCTGCAGGTTTGTGAATTACAGTGCCCCTGAGCTCCTTTCTTCAACTCGCTTTCTTGTGAGCTGGCCGCAACACCGCAGGATTGCTTCAGGCCCTAATCTGGTTCCGGCACGGCACGCTGAGCCTTTGGTTAATTCCTCTTCCTGGTGGGAAATGAGAGTTAAATTTGCCCGTCCAGACACCTCCAGCTAGTCTCTCATTGGTTCTCCCTATTCCTGTTCATCTTCCGCAGAAATTGCAAACTGGGCCAAACAGGAGGTTAAAGGCACTGACTCTCCAAGTCGGGAGAGTGTTAGTAAAGCGTCTGGAATGTTGCACCCGAGTACCAGGGGACGAGAACTGAGACATATTGGAACACGTCTCCCGATCACACGGTTGATCATACTCTGGGTTCCACGTGCATGTTTTAGCTGAAGGAAGAATCCCTTAAACCTGGAGAGTTGAGACCCGTGGAATGGGTACCATGCAATATGACTTCAAAGGGTCTTCATTTGCTCACCGAACCTCTCCAATCCTATCACTGCTGCGTTTATGCCCCTGTACACACGCTTGATTTTCTTTCAGAGACATAGCAGTGCATAGGTTTTAAGATACTTACTAGTCAGGTACATTCTTAGGCGTTTAATATGGGGTGTTGAGTCCATTTCGTTGAGCAAGGAGTAGTTCTTGTCTATTCCATATTTGGCTTAAGGAACTTTATCTGTGCTCATTTCAATCTCTGGTTTTATGCAGCACCCCAACTCACCTTTCCCCTTAAGCAAGCATAAGTTGGTTTTCTAAATTTGAGACCCTGTTCTGTTTTGTAATCCAGTTCCTGTGTAGCCAAGTTTACATCCCGTGTATTAGTGATATCTTATGATGTTTCTTTTTCTGTGTGACTTATTTCAGTTAGAATCATCATACCTGAATCCACTCATTATGCTGCTACGGGCCTGATGACATAGATTTCATTGCTGAGTGATATTGCATTCTACGTAAGTACCACAACTTCTTTATCCATTTTTCACTTTCTGCGATATTGAACTTGTACCGTAAACAAGGTTCTTGTAAACAGAGCCGTCCCAAACTTTGGGGTGGCTGTGTCTTTTTGATTTTAATTTCCCTAAGCTATAGGACCATAAGTGGAAGTGCCCTAGGCTCTGTTGCTTTGTTTTTTAGATGTTTCAGGAAACACCATACACCTCTCCCGAGTGGCTGTTGGCAATTTACATCCCGCCCATCAGCATAACAAGGCTCCCAGTTCTCCATGGCCTGTCCTGCCTTTCTGGATTTTACACTTTTTTCAGATGGCCCTTTTGACCGGGGGGAAGTGAGACTTCATTGTAGTGCAGATTTCCTTTGCAAGCTTGCTTGGTTGGCCAAAAAGGGCGTATGCGTTTTTTCCTGAATATATTCAGGAAAAAACGCATACGCCCTTTTTGGCCAAGTGCATCATTGTGGACGTTCTGCCTCTTTTCCTATGCTTTAAATGCAATTCCAGTCTACCTCCTGAAATCGGTTTCCTGCAATTCTGCCCCGCTTTCAAGTCCTCTTGGCAGCCTTACTTCAGTATATTTTTGGACGATAGCTGTCATTTATAACTCTGCAGGTTTGTGAATTACAGTGCCCCTGAGCTCCTTTCTTCAACTCGCTTTCTTGTGAGCTGGCCGCAACACCGCAGGATTGCTTCAGGCCCTAATCTGGTTCCGGCACGGCACGCTGAGCCTTTGGTTAATTCCTCTTCCTGGTGGGAAATGAGAGTTAAATTTGCCCGTCCAGACACCTCCAGCTAGTCTCTCATTGGTTCTCCCTATTCCTGTTCATCTTCCACAGAAATTGCAAACTGGGCCAAACAGGAGGTTAAAGGCACTGACTCTCCAAGTCGGGAGAGTGTTAGTAAAGCGTCTGGAATGTTGCACCCGAGTACCAGGGGACGAGAACTGAGACATATTGGAACACGTCTCCCGATCACACGGTTGATCATACTCTGGGTTCCACGTGCATGTTTTACCTGAAGGCAGAATCCCTTAAACCTTGAGAGTTGAGACCCGTGGAATGGGTACCATGCAATATGACTTCAAAGGGTCTTCATTTGCTCACCGAACCTCTCCAATCCTATCACTGCTGCGTTTATGCCCCTGTACACATGCTTGATTTTCTTTCAGAGACATAGCAATCCATAGGTTTTAAGATACTTACTAGTCAGGTACATTCTTAGGCGTTTAATATGGGGTGTTGAGTCCATTTCGTTGAGCAAGGAGTAGTTCTTGTCTATTCCATATTTGGCTTAAGGAACTTTATCTGTGCTCATTTCAATCTCTGGTTTGATGCAGCACCCCAACTCACCTTTCCCCTTAAGCAAGCATAAGTTGGTTTTCTAAATTTGAGACCCTGTTCTGTTTTGTAATCCAGTTCCTGTGTAGCCAAGTTTACATCCCGTGTATTAGTGATATCTTATGATGTTTCTTTTTCTGTGTGACTTATTTCAGTTAGAATCATCATACCTGAATCCACTCATTATGCTGCTACGGGCCTGATGACATAGATTTCATTGCTGAGTGATATTGCATTGTACGTAAGTACCACAACTTCTTTATCCATTTTTCACTTTCTGCGCTATTGAACTTGTACCGTAAACGAGGTTCTTGTAAACAGAGCCGTCCCAAACTTTGGGGTGGCTGTGTCTTTTTGATTTTAATTTCCCTAAGCTATAGGACCATAAGTGGAAGTGCCCTAGGCTCTGTTGCTTTGTTTTTTAGATGTTTCAGGAAACACCATACACCTCTCCCGAGTGGCTGTTGGCAATTTACATCCCGCCCATCAGCATAACAAGGCTCCCAGTTCTCCATGGCCTGTCCTGCCTTTCTGGATTTTACACTTTTTTCAGATGGCCCTTTTGACCGGGAGGAAGTGAGACTTCATTGTAGTGCAGATTTCCTTTGCAAGCTTGCTTGGTTGGCCAAAAAGGGCGTATGCGTTTTTTCCTGAATATATTCAGGAAAAAACGCATACGCCCTTTTTGGCCAAGTGCATCATTGTGGACGTTCTGCCTCTTTTCCTATGCTTTAAATGCAATTCCAGTCTACCTTCTGAAATCGGTTTCCTGCAATTCTGCCCCGCTTTCAAGTCCTCTTGGCAGCCTTACTTCAGTATATTTTTGGACGATAGCTGTCATTTATAACTCTGCAGGTTTGTGAATTACAGTGCCCCTGAGCTCCTTTCTTCAACTCGCTTTCTTGTGAGCTGGCCGCAACACCGCAGGATTGCTTCAGGCCCTAATCTGGTTCCGGCTCGGCACGCTGAGCCTTTGGTTAATTCCTCTTCCTGGTGGGAAATGAGAGTTAAATTTGCCCGTCCAGACACCTCCAGCTAGTCTCTCATTGGTTCTCCCTATTCCTGTTCATCTTCCGCAGAAATTGCAAACTGGGCCAAACAGGAGGTTAAAGGCACTGACTCTCCAAGTCGGGAGAGTGTTAGTAAAGCGTCTGGAATGTTGCACCCAAGTACCAGGGGACGAGAACTGAGACATATTGGAACACGTCTCCCGATCACACGGTTGATCATACTCTGGGTTCCACGTGCATGTTTTACCTGAAGGAAGAATCCCTTAAACCTGGAGAGTTGAGACCCGTGGAATGGGTACCATGCAATATGACTTCAAAGGGTCTTCATTTGCTCACCGAACCTCTCCAATCCTATCACTGCTGCGTTTATGCCCCTGTACACACGCTTGATTTTCTTTCAGAGACATAGCAATCCATAGGTTTTAAGATACTTACTAGTCAGGTACATTCTTAGGCGTTTAATATGGGGTGTTGAGTCCATTTCGTTGAGCAAGGAGTAGTTCTTGTCTATTCCATATTTGGCTTAAGGAACTTTATCTGTGCTCATTTCAATCTCTGGTTTGATGCAGCACCCCAACTCACCTTTCCCCTTAAGCAAGCATAAGTTGGTTTTCTAAATTTGAGACCCTGTTCTGTTTTGTAATCCAGTTCCTGTGTAGCCAAGTTTACATCCCGTGTATTAGTGATATCTTATGATGTTTCTTTTTCTGTGTGACTTATTTCAGTTAGAATCATCATACCTGAATCCACTCATTATGCTGCTACGGGCCTGATGACATAGATTTCATTGCTGAGTGATATTGCATTGTACGTAAGTACCACAACTTCTTTATCCATTTTTCACTTTCTGCGATATTGAACTTGTACCGTAAACGAGGTTCTTGTAAACAGAGCTGTCCCAAACTTTGGGGTGGCTGTGTCTTTTTGATTTTAATTTCCCTAAGCTATAGGACCATAAGTGAAAGTGCCCTAGGCTCTGTTGCTTTGTTTTTTAGATGTTTCAGGAAACACCATACACCTCTCCCGAGTGGCTGTTGGCAATTTACATCCCGCCCATCAGCATAACAAGGCTCCCAGTTCTCCATGGCCTGTCCTGCCTTTCTTGATTTTACACTTTTTTCAGATGGCCCCTTTGACTGGCGGGAAGTGAGACTTCATTGTAGTGCAGATTTCCTTTGCAAGCTTGCTTGGTTGGCCAAAAAGGGCGTATGCGTTTTTTCCTGCACGAAAATACGCATACGCCCTTTTTCGTCAAGTGCATCATTGTGGACGTTCTGCCTCTTTTCCTATGCTTTAAATGCAATTCCAGTCTACCTCCTGAAATCGGTTTCCTGCAATTCTGCCCCGCTTTCAAGTCCTCTTGGCAGCCTTACTTCAGTATATTTTTGGACGATAGCTGTCATTTATAACTCTGCAGGTTTGTGAATTACAGTGCCCCTGAGCTCCTTTCTTCAACTCGCTTTCTTGTGAGCTGGCCGCAACACCGCAGGATTGCTTCAGGCCCTAATCTGGTTCCGGCACGGCACGCTGAGCCTTTGGTTAATTCCTCTTCCTGGTGGGAAATGAGAGTTAAATTTGCCCGTCCAGACACCTCCAGCTAGTCTCTCATTGGTTCTCCCTATTCCTGTTCATCTTCCGCAGAAATTGCAAACTGGGCCAAACAGGAGGTTAAAGGCACTGACTCTCCAAGTCGGGAGAGTGTTAGTAAAGCGTCTGGAATGTTGCACCCGAGTACCAGGGGACGAGAACTGAGACATATTGGAACACGTCTCCCGATCACACGGTTGATCATACTCTGGGTTCCATGTGCATGTTTTAGCTGAAGGAAGAATCCCTTAAACCTGGAGAGTTGAGACCCGTGGAATGGGTACCATGCAATATGACTTCAAAGGGTCTTCATTTGCTCACCGAACCTCTCCAATCCTATCACTGCTGCGTTTGTGCCCCTGTACACACGCTTGATTTTCTTTCAGAGACATAGCAGTGCATAGGTTTTAAGATACTTACTAGTCAGGTACATTCTTAGGCGTTTAATATGGGGTGTTGAGTCCATTTCGTTGAGCAAGGAGTAGTTCTTGTCTATTCCATATTTGGCTTAAGGAACTTTATCTGTGCTCATTTCAATCTCTGGTTTGATGCAGCACCCCAACTCACCTTTCCCCTTAAGCAAGCATAAGTTGGTTTTCTAAATTTGAGACCCTGTTCTGTTTTGTAATCCAGTTCCTGTGTAGCCAAGTTTACATCCCGTGTATTAGTGATATCTTATGATGTTTCTTTTTCTGTGTGACTTATTTCAGTTAGAATCATCATACCTGAATCCACTCATTATGCTGCTACGGGCCTGATGACATAGATTTCATTGCTGAGTGATATTGCATTGTACGTAAGTACCACAACTTCTTTATCCATTTTTCACTTTCTGCGATATTGAACTTGTACCGTAAACGAGGTTCTTGTAAACAGAGCCGTCCCAAACTTTGGGGTGGCTGTGTCTTTTTGATTTTAATTTCCCTAAGCTATAGGACCATAAGTGGAAGTGCCCTAGGCTCTGTTGCTTTGTTTTTTAGATGTTTCAGGAAACACCATACACCTCTCCCGAGTGGCTGTTGGCAATTTACATCCCGCCCATCAACATAACAAGGCTCCCAGTTCTCCATGGCCTGTCCTGCCTTTCTGGATTTTACACTTTTTTCAGATGGCCCTTTTGACCGGGGGGAAGTGAGACTTCATTGTAGTGCAGATTTCCTTTGCAAGCTTGCTTGGTTGGCCAAAAAGGGCTTATGCGTTTTTTCCTGAATATATTCAGGAAAAAACGCATAAGCCCTTTTTGGCCAAGTGCATCATTGTGGACGTTCTGCCTCTTTTCCTATGCTTTAAATGCAATTCCAGTCTACCTCCTGAAATCGGTTTCCTGCAATTCTGCCCCGCTTTCAAGTCCTCTTGGCAGCCTTACTTCAGTATATTTTTGGACGATAGCTGTCATTTATAACTCTGCAGGTTTGTGAATTACAGTGCCCCTGAGCTCCTTTCTTCAACTCGCTTTGTTGTGAGCTGGCCGCAACACCGCAGGATTGATTCAGGCCCTAATCTGGTTCCGGCTCGGCACGCTGAGCCTTTGGTTAATTCCTCTTCCTGGTGGGAAATGAGAGTTAAATTTGCCCGTCCAGACACCTCCAGCTAGTCTCTCATTGGTTCTCCCTATTCCTGTTCATCTTCCGCAGAAATTGCAAACTGGGCCAAACAGGAGGTTAAAGGCACTGACTCTCCAAGTCGGGAGAGTGTTAGTAAAGTGTCTGGAATGTTGCACCCGAGTACCAGGGGACGAGAACTGAGACATATTGGAACACGTCTCCCGATCACACGGTTGATCATACTCTGGGTTCCACGTGCATGTTTTACCTGAAGGCAGAATCCCTTAAACCTGGAGAGTTGAGACCCGTGGAATGGGTACCATGCAATATGACTTCAAAGGGTCTTCATTTGCTCACCAAACGTCTCCAATCCTATCACTGCTGCGTTTATGCCCCTGTACACACGCTTGATTTTCTTTCAGCGACATAGCAATCCATAGGTTTTAAGATACTTACTAGTCAGGTACATTCTTAGGCGTTTAATATGGGGTGTTGAGTCCATTTCGTTGAGCAAGGAGTAGTTCTTGTCTATTCCATATTTGGCTTAAGGAACTTTATCTGTGCTCATTTCAATCTCTGGTTTGATGCAGCACCCCAACTCACCTTTCCCCTTAAGCAAGCATAAGTTGGTTTTCTAAATTTGAGACCCTGTTCTGTTTTGTAATCCAGTTCCTGTGTAGCCAAGTTTACATTCCGTGTATTAGTGATATCTTATGATGTTTCTTTTTCTGTGTGACTTATTTCAGTTAGAATCATCATACCTGAATCCACTCATTATGCTGCTACGGGCCTGATGACATAGATTTCATTGCTGAGTGATATTGCATTGTACGTAAGTACCACAACTTCTTTATCCATTTTTCACTTTCTGCGCTATTGAACTTGTACCGTAAACGAGGTTCTTGTAAACAGAGCCGTCCCAAACTTTGGGGTGGCTGTGTCTTTTTGATTTTAATTTCCCTAAGCTATAGGACCATAAGTGGAAGTGCCCTAGGCTCTGTTGCTTTGTTTTTTAGATGTTTCAGGAAACACCATACACCTCTCCCGAGTGGCTGTTGGCAATTTACATCCCGCCCATCAGCATAACAAGGCTCCCAGTTCTCCATGGCCTGTCCTGCCTTTCTGGATTTTACACTTTTTTCAGATGGCCCTTTTGACCGGGGGGAAGTGAGACTTCATTGTAGTGCAGATTTCCTTTGCAAGCTTGCTTGGTTGGCCAAAAAGGGCGTATGCGTTTTTTCCTGAATATATTCAGGAAAAAACGCATACGCCCTTTTTGGCCAAGTGCATCATTGTGGACGTTCTGCCTCTTTTCCTATGCTTTAAATGCAATTCCAGTCTACCTCCTGAAATTGGTTTCCTGCAATTCTGCCCCGCTTTCAAGTCCTCTTGGCAGCCTTACTTCAGTATATTTTTGGACGATAGCTGTCATTTATAACTCTGCAGGTTTGTGAATTACAGTGCCCCTGAGCTCCTTTCTTCAACTCGCTTTCTTGTGAGCTGGCCGCAACACCGCAGGATTGATTCAGGCCCTAATCTGGTTCCGGCTCGGCACGCTGAGCCTTTGGTTAATTCCTCTTCCTGGTGGGAAATGAGAGTTAAATTTGCCCGTCCAGACACCTCCAGCTAGTCTCTCATTGGTTCTCCCTATTCCTGTTCATCTTCCGCAGAAATTGCAAACTGGGCCAAACAGGAGGTTAAAGGCACTGACTCTCCAAGTCGGGAGAGTGTTAGTAAAGCGTCTGGAATGTTGCACCCGAGTACCAGGGGACGAGAACTGAGACATATTGGAACACGTCTCCCGATCACACGGTTGATCATACTCTGGGTTCCACGTGCATGTTTTACCTGAAGGCAGAATCCCTTAAACCTGGAGAGTTGAGACCCGTGGAATGGGTACCATGCAATATGACTTCAAAGGGTCTTCATTTGCTCACCGAACGTCTCCAATCCTATCACTGCTGCGTTTATGCCCCTGTACACACGCTTGATTTTCTTTCAGCGAAATAGCAATCCATAGGTTTTAAGATACTTACTAGTCAGGTACATTCTTAGGCGTTTAATATGGGGTGTTGAGTCCATTTCGTTGAGCAAGGAGTAGTTCTTGTCTATTCCATATTTGGCTTAAGGAACTTTATCTGTGCTCATTTCAATCTCTGGTTTTATGCAGCACCCCAACTCACCTTTCCCGTTAAGCAAGCATAAGTTGGTTTTCTAAATTTGAGACCCTGTTCTGTTTTGTAATCCAGTTCCTGTGTAGCCAAGTTTACATTCCGTGTATTAGTGATATCTTATGATGTTTCTTTTTCTGTGTGACTTATTTCAGTTAGAATCATCATACCTGAATCCACTCATTATGCTGCTACGGGCCTGATGACATAGATTTCATTGCTGCGTGATATTGCATTGTACGTAAGTACCACAACTTCTTTATCCATTTTTCACTTTCTGCGCTATTGAACTTGTACCGTAAACGAGGTTCTTGTAAACAGAGCCGTCCCAAACTTTGGGGTGGCTGTGTCTTTTTGATTTTAATTTCCCTAAGCTATAGGACCATAAGTGGAAGTGCCCTAGGCTCTGTTGCTTTGTTTTTTAGATGTTTCAGGAAACACCATACACCTCTCCCGAGTGGCTGTTGGCAATTTACATCCCGCCCATCAGCATAACAAGGCTCCCAGTTCTCCATGGCCTGTCCTGCCTTTCTGGATTTTACACTTTTTTCGGATGGCCCGTTTGACCGGGGGGCAGTGAGACTTCATTGTAGTGCAGATTTCCTTTGCAAGCTTGCTTGGTTGGCCAAAAAGGGCGTATGCGTTTTTTCCTGAATATATTCAGGAAAAAACGCATACGCCCTTTTTGGCCAAGTGCATCATTGTGGACGTTCTGCCTCTTTTCCTATGCTTTACATGCAATTCCAGTCTACCTCCTGAAATCGGTTTCCTGCACTTCTGCCCGGCTTTCAACTCCTCTTGGCTGCCTTACTTCAATATATTTTTGGAAGACAACTGTCATTTATAACTCTGCAGGTTTGTGAATTACAGTGACCCTGAGCACCTTTCTTCAACTCGCTTTCTTGTGAGCTGGCCGCAACACCGCAGGATTGCTTCAGGCCCTAGTTTGGTTCCGGCACGGCATGCTGAGCCTTTGGTTAATTACTCTTCCTGGTGGGAAATGAGAGTTAAATTTGCCCGTCCAGACACCTCCACCTAGTCTCTCATTGGTTCTCCCTACTCCTGTTCATTTTCCACAGAAATTGCAAACTGGGCCAAACAGGAGGTTAAAGGCACTGACTCTCCAAGTGAGGAGAGTGTTCGTAAAGCGTCTGGAATGTTGCACCCGAGTACCTGGGGACGAAAACTGAGACACATTTGAACACGTTTGCCTATCACACGGTGGATCATACTCTGGGTTCCACATGCATGTTTTAGCTGAAGGAAGAATCCCTTAAACCTGGAGAGTTTAGACCCATGGAATGGGTACCATGCAATATGACTTCAAAGGGTCTGCATTTGCTCACCGAACCTCACCAGTCCTATCACTGCTGCGTTTATGCCGCTGTACACACGCTTGATTCACTTTCGGAGACATATAAATCCATAGGTTTTAAGATTCTTACTAGTCCGGTATATTGTTAGGCGTTTAATATGGGGTGTTGAGTCCACTTCGTTGAGCAAGGAGTAGCTCTTGTCTATTACATATTTGGCTTATGGAACGGTATCTGTGCTAATTTCAATCTCTGGTTTTATGCAGCACCCCAACTCACCTTTCCCCTTAAGCAAGCATAAGTTGGTTTTCTACATTTGACACCCTGTTCTGTTTTGTAATTCAGTTCCTGTGTAGCCAAGTTTACATTCCGTGTAGTAGTGATATCTTATGATGTTTCTTTTTCTGTGTGACTTATTTCACTTAGAATCATCGTACCTGAATCCACTCATTATGCTGCTACGGGCCTGATGACATAGATTTCATTGCTGAGTGATATTGCATTGTACGTAAGTACCACAACTTCTTTATCCATTTTTCGCTTTCTGTGATATTGAACTTGTACCGTAAACGAGGTTCTTGTAAACAGAGCCGTCCCAAACTTTGGGGTGGCTGTGTCTTTTTGATTTTAATTTCCCTAAGCTATAGGACCATAAGTGGAAGTGCCCTAGGCTCTGTTGCTTTGTTTTTTGGATGTTTCAGGAAACACCATACACTTCTCCCGAGTGGCTGCTGGCAATTTACATCCCGCCCATCAGCATAACAAGGCTCCCAGTTCTCCATGTCCTGTCCTGCCTTTCTGGATTTTACACATTTTTCAGATGGCCCTTTTGACCGGGGGGCAGTGAGACTTCATTGTAGTGCAGATTTCCTTTGCAAGCTTACTTGGTTGGCTAAAAAGGGCGTATGCGTTTTTTCCTGAATATATTCAGGAAAAAACGCATACGCCCTTTTTGGCCAAGTGCATCATTGTGGACGTTCTGCCTCTTTTCCTATGCTTTACATGCAATTCCAGTCTACCTCCTGAAATCGGTTTCCTGCAATCTGCCCCACTTTCAACTCCTCTTGGCAGCCTAATTCAATATATTTTTGGAAGATAGCTGTCATTTATAACTCTGCAGGTTTGTGAATTACAGTGCCCCTGAGCTCCTTTCTTCAACTCGCTTTCTTGTGAGCTGGCCGCAACACCGCAGGATTGCTTTAGGTCCTAGTTTGGTTCCGGCATGGCATGTTGAGCCTTTGGTTAATTCCCCTTCCTGGTGGGAAATGAGAGTTAAATTTGCCCGTCCAGACACCTCCACCTAGTCTCTCATTGGTTCTCCCTATTCCTGTTCATTTTCCGCAGAAATTGCAAACTGGGCCAAACAGGAGGTTAAAGGCACTGACTCTCCAAGTGGGGAGAGTGTTAGTAAAGCGTCTGAATGTTGCACCCGAGTACCAGGGGACGAAAACTGAGACACATTTGAACACGTTTCCCGATCACACGGTGGATCATACTCTGGGTTCCACATGCATGTTTTAACTGAAGGAAGAATCCCTTAAACATGGAGAGTTGAGACCCATGGAATGGGTACCATGCAATATGACTTCAAAGGGTCTGCATTTGCTCACCGAACCTCACCAATCCTATCACTGCTGCGTTTATGCCACTGTACACACGCTTGATTCTCTTTCGGAGACATATAAATCCATAGGTTTTAAGATTCTTACTAGTCAGGTATATTGTTAGGCGTTTAATATGGGGTGTTGAGTCCACTTCGTTGAGCAAGGAGTAGCTCTTGTCTATTACATATTTGGCTTATGGAACAGTATCTGTGCTAATTTCAATCTCTGGTTTTATGCAGCACCCCAACTCACCTTTCCCCTTAAGCAAGCATAAGTTGGTTTTCTACATTTGACACCCTGTTCTGTTTTGTAATTGAGTTCCTGTGTAGCCAAGTTTACATTCCGTGTAGTAGTGATATCTTATGATGTTTCTTTTTCTGTGTGACTTATTTCACTTAGAATCATCGTACCTGAATCCACTCATTATGCTGCTACGGGCCTGATGACATAGATTTCATTGCTGAGTGATATTGCATTGTACGTAAGTACCACAACTTTTTTATCCATTTTTCACTTTCTGTGATATTGAACTTGTACCGTAAACGAGGTTCTTGTAAACAGAGCCGTCCCAAACTTTGGGGTGGCTGTGTCTTTTTGATTTTAATTTCCCTAAGCTATAGGACCATAAGTGGAAGTGCCCTAGGCTCTGTTGCTTTGTTTTTTGGATGTTTCAGGAAACACCATACACTTCTCCAGAGTGGCTGCTGGCAATTTACATCCCGCCCATCAGCATAACAAGGCTCCCAGTTCTCCATGGCCTGTCCTGCCTTTCTGGATTTTACACTTCTTTCGGATGGCCCTTTTGACCGGGGGGCAGTGAGACTTCATTGTAGTGCAGATTTCCTTTGCAAGCTTGCTTGGTTGGCCAAAAAGGGCGTATGCGTTTTTTCCTGAATATATTCAGGAAAAAACGCATACGCCCTTTTTGGCCAAGTGCATCATTGTGGACGTTCTGCCTCTTTTCCTATGCTTTACATGCAATTCCAGTCTACCTCCTGAAATCGGTTTCCTGCAATTCTGCCCGCTTTCAACTCCTCTTGGCAGCCTTACTTCAATATATTTTTGGAAGATAGCTGTCATTTAAAACTCTGCAGGTTTGTGAATTACAGTGCCCCTGAGCTCCTTTCTTCAACTCGCTTTCTTGTGAGCTGGCTGCAACACCGCAGGATTGCTTCAGGCCCTAGTTTGGTTCCGGCACGGCATGCTGAGCCTTTGGTTAATTCCTCTTCCTGGTGGGAAATGAGAGTTAAATTTGCCCGACCAGACACCTCCACCTAGTCTCTCATTGGTTCTCCCTATTCCTGTTCATTTTCCACAGAAATTGCAAACTGGGCCAAACAGGAGGTTAAAGGCACTGACTCTCCAAGTGGGGAGAGTGTTAGTAAAGCGTCTGGAATGTTGCACCCGAGTACCAGGGGACGAAAACTGAGACACATTTGAACACGTTTCCCGATCACACGGTGGATCATACTCTGTGTTCCACAGGCATGTTTTAGCTGAAGGAAGAATCCCTTAAACATGGAGAGTTGAGACCCGTGGAATGGGTACCATGCAATATGACTTCAATGGGTCTGCATTTGCTCACCGAACCTCACCAGTCCTATCACTGCTGCGTTTATGCCGCTGTACACACGCTTGATTCTCTTTCGGAGACATATAAATCCATAGGTTTTAAGATTCTTACTAGTCAGGTATATTCTTAGGCGTTTAATATGGGGTGTTGAGTCCACTTCGTTGAGCAAGGAGTAGCTCTTTTCTATTACATATTTGGCTTATGGAACGGTATCTGTGCTAATTTCAATCTCTGGTTTTATGCAGCACCCCAACTCACCTTTCCCCTTAAGCAAGCATAAGTTGGTTTTCTACATTTGACACCCTGTTCTGTTTTGTAATTCAGTTCTTGTGTAGCCAAGTTTACATTCCGTGTATTAGTGATATCTTATGATGTTTCTTTTTCTGTGTGACTTATTTCACTTAGAATCATCGTACCTGAATCCACTCATTATGCTGCTACGGGCCTGATGACATAGATTTCATTGCTGAGTGATATTGAATTGTACGTAAGTACCACAACTTCTTTATCCATTTTTCACTTTCTGTGATATTGAACTTGTACCGTAAACGAGGTTCTTGTAAACAGAGCCGTCCCAAACTTTGGGGTGGCTGTGTCTTTTTGATTTTAATTTCCCTAAGCTATAGGACCATAAGTGGAAGTGCCCTAGGCTCTGTTGCTTTGTTTTTTGGATGTTTCAGGAAACACCATACACTTCTCCAGAGTGGCTGCTGGCAATTTACATCCCGCCCATCAGCATAACAAGGCTCCCAGTTCTCCATGGCCTGTCCTGCCTTTCTGGATTTTACACATTTTTCGGATGGCCCTTTTGACCGGGGGGCAGTGAGACTTCATTGTAGTGCAGATTTCCTTTGCAAGCTTGCTTGGTTGGCCAAAAAGTGCGTATGCGTTTTTTCCTGAATATATTCAGGAAAAAACGCATACGACCTTTTTGGCCAAGTGCATCATTGTGGACGTTCTGCCTCTTTTCCTATGCTTTACATGCAATTCCAGTCTACCTCCTGAAATCGGTTTCCTGCAATTCTGCTCCACTTTCAAGTCCTCTTGACAGCCTTACTTCAATATATTTTTGGAAGATAGCTGTCATTTATAACTCTGCAGGTTTGTGAATTACAGTGCCCCTGAGCTCCTTTCTTCAACTCGCTTTCTTGTGAGCTGGCCGCAACACCGCAGGATTGCTTCAGGCCCTCGTTTGGTTCTGGCACGTCATGCTGAGCCTTTGGTTAATTCCTCTTCCTGGTGGGAAATGAGAGTTAAATTTGCCCGTCCAGACACCTCCACCTAGTCTCTCATTGGTTCTCCCTATTCCTGTTCATTTTCCACAGAAATTGCAAACTGGGCCAAACAGGAGGTTTTAGGCACTGACCCTCCAAGTGGGGAGAGTGTTAGTAAAGCGTCTGGAATGTTGCACCCGAGTACCAGGGGACGAAAACTGAGACACATTTGAACACGTTTCCCGATCACACAGTGGATGATACTCTGGGTTCCACAGGCATGTTTTAGCTGAAGGAAGAATCCCTTAAACATGGAGAGTTGAGACCCATGGAATGGGTACCATGCAATATGACTTCAAAGGGTCTGCATTTGCTCACCGAACCTCAACAGTCCTATCACTGCTGCGTTTATGTGGCTGTACACACGCTTGATTCTCTTTCGGAGACATATAAATCCATAGGTTTTAAGATTCTTACTAGTCAGGTATATTCTTAGGCGTTTAATATGGGGTGTTGAGTCCACTTCGTTGAGCAAGGAGTAGCTCTTGTCTATTACATATTTGGCTTATGGAACGGTATCTGTGCTCATTTCAATCTCTGGTTTTATGCAGCACCCCAACTCACCTTTCCCCTTAAGCAAGCATAAGTTGGTTTTCTCCATTTGACACCCTGTTCTGTTTTGTAATTCAGTTCTTGTGAAGCCAAGTTTACATTCTGTGTAGTAGTGATATCTTATGATGTTTCTTTTTCTGTGTGACTTATTTCACTTAGAATCATCGTACCTGAATCCACTCATTATGCTGCTACGGGCCTGATGACATAGATTTCATTGCTGAGTGATATTGCATTGTACGTAAGTACCACAACTTCTTTATCCATTTTTCGCTTTCTGTGATATTGAACTTGTACCGTAAACGAGGTTCTTGTAAACAGAGCAGTCCCAAACTTTGGGGTGGCTGTGTCTTTTTGATTTTAATTTCCCTAAGCTATAGGACCATAAGTGGAAGTGCCCTAGGCTCTGTTGCTTTGTTTTTTGGATGTTTCAGGAAACACCATACACTTCTCCAGAGTGGCTGCTGGCAATTTACATCCCGCCCATCAGCATAACAAGGCTCCCAGTTCTCCATGGCCTGTCCTGCCTTTCTGGATTTTACACTTTTTTCAGATGGCCCTTTTGACCGGGGGGCAGTGAGACTTCATTGTAGTGCAGATTTCCTTTGCAAGCTTGCTTGGTTGGCCAAAAAGGGCGTATGCGTTTTTTCCTGAATATATTCAGGAAAAAACGCATACACCCTTTTTGACCAAGTGCATCATTGTGGACGTTCTGCCTCTTTTCCTATGCTTTACATGCAATTCCAGTCTACCTCCTGAAATCGGTTTCCTGCAATTCTGCCCGGCTTTCAACTCCTCTTGGCTGCCTTACTTCAATATATTTTTGGAAGACAGCCGTCATTTATAACTCTGCAGGTTTGTGAATTACAGTGACCCTGAGCACCTTTCTTCAACTCGCTTTCTTGTGAGCTGGCCGCAACACCGTAGGATTGCTTCAGGCCCTAGTTTGGATCCGGCACGGCATGCTGAGCCTTTGGTTAATTCCTCTTCCTGGTGGGAAATGAGAGTTAAATTTGCCCGTCCAGACACCTCCACCTAATCTCTCATTGGTTCTCCCTATTCCTGTTCATTTTCCACAGAAATTGCAAACTGGGCCAAACAGGAGGTTAAAGGCACTAACTCTCCAAGTGGGGAGAGTGTTAGTAAAGCGTCTGGAATGTTGCACCCGAGTACCAGGGGACGAAAACTGAGACACATTTGAACACGTTTCCCGATCACACGGTGGATCATACTCTGGGTTCCACATGCATGTTTTAGCTGAAGGAAGAATCCCTTAAACATGGAGAGTTGAGACCCATGGAATGGGTACCATGCAATATGACTTCAAAGGGTCTGCATTTCCTCACCGAACCTCACCAGTCCTATCACTGCTGCGTTTATGCCGCTGTACACACGCTTGATTCTCTTTCGGAGACATATAAATCCATAGGTTTTAAGATTCTTACTAGTCATGTATATTCTTAGGCGTTTAATATGGGGTGTTGAGTCCACTTCGTTGAGCAAGGAGTAGCTCTTGTCTATTACATATTTGGCTTATGGAATGGTATCTGTGCTCATTTCAATCTCTGGTTTTATGCAGCACCCCAACTCACCTTTCCCCTTAAGCAAGCATAAGTTGGTTTTCTACATTTGACACCCTGTTCTGTTTTGTAATTCTCTTCCTGTGTAGCCAAGTTTACATTCCGTGTAGTAGTGATATCTTATGATGTTTCTTTTTCTGTGTGACTTATTTCACTTAGAATCATCGTACCTGAATCCACTCATTATGCTGCTACGGGCCTGATGACATAGATTTCATTGCTGAGTGATATTGCATTGTACGTAAGTACCACAACTTCTTTATCCATTTATCGCTTTTTGTGATATTGAACTTGAACCGTAAAAGAGGTTCTTGTAAACAGAGCCGTCCCAATCTTTGGGGTGGCTGTGTCTTTTTGATTTTAATTTCCCTAAGCTATAGGACCATAAGTGGAAGTGCCCTAGGCTCTGTTGCTTTGTTTTTTGGATGTTTCAGGAAACACCATACACTTCTCCAGAGTGGCTGCTGGCAATTTACATCCCGCCCTTCAGCATAACAAGGGTCCCAGTTCTCCATGGCCTGTCCTGCCTTTCTGGATTTTACACTTTTTTCAGATGGCCCTTTTTACCGGGGGGCAGTGAGACTTCATTGTAGTGCAGATTTCCTTTGCAAGCTTGCTTGGTTGGCCAAAAAGGGCGTATGCGTTTTTTCCTGACCCATACGCCCTTTTTGGCCAAGTGCATCATTGTGGACTTCTGCCTCTTTTCCTATGCTTTACATGCAATTCCAGTCTACCTCCTGAAATCGGTTTCCTGCAATTCTGCCCGCTTTCAACTCCTCTTGGCAGCCTTACTTCAATATATTTTTGGAAGATAGCTGTCATTTATAACTCTGCAGGTTTGTGAATTACAGTGCCCCTGAGCTCCTTTCTTCAACTCGCTTTCTTGTGAGCTGGCCGCAACACCGCAGGATTGCTTCAGGCCCTAGTTTGGTTCCGGCACGGCATGCTGAGCCTTTGGTTAATTCCTCTTCCTGGTGGGAAATGAGAGTTAAAGTTGCCCGTCCGGACACCTCCACCTAGTCTCTCATTGGTTCTCCCTATTCCTGTTCATTTTCCACAGAAATTGCAAACTGGGCCAAACAGGAGGTTAAAGGCACTGACTCTCCAAGTGGGGAGAGTGTTAGTAAAGCGTCTGGAATGTTGCACCCGAATACCTGGGGACGAAAACTGAGACACATTTGAACACGTTTCCCGATCACACGGTGGATCATACTCTGGGTTCCACATGCATGTTTTAGCTGAAGGAAGAATCCCTTAAACAGGGAGAGTTGAGACCCATGGAATGGGTTCCATGCAATATGATTTCAAAGGGTCTGAATTTGCTCACCGAACCTCACCAGTCCTATCACTGCTGCATTTATGCCGCTGTACACACGCTTGATTCTCTTTCGGAGACATATAAATCCATAGGTTTTAACATTCTTACTAGTCAGGTATATTCTTAGGCGTTTAATGTGGGGTGTTGAGTCCACTTCGTTGAGCAAGGAGTAGCTCTTGTCTATTACATATTTGGCTTATGGAACGGTATCTGTGCTAATTTCAATCTCTGGTTTTATGCAGCACCCCAACTCACCTTTCCCCTTAAGCAAGCATAAGTTGGTTTTCTACATTTGACACCCTGTTCTGTTTTGTAATTCAGTTCTTGTGTAGCCAAGTTTACATTCCGTGTATTAGTGATATCTTCTGATGTTTGTTTTTCTGTGTGACTTATTTCACTTAGAATCATCGTACTTGAATCCACTCATTATGCTGCTACGGGCCTGATGACATAGATTTCATTGCTGAGTGATATTGCATTGTGCCTAAGTACCACAACTTCTTTATCCATTTTTTGCTTTGTGTGATATTGAACTTGTACCATAAACGAGGTTCTTGTAAACAGAGCCGTCCCAAACTTTGGGGTGGGTGTGTCTTTTTGATTTTAATTTCCCTAAGCTATAGGACCATAAGTGGAAGTGCCCTAGGCTCTGTTGCTTTGTTTTTTGGATGTTTCAGGAAACACCATACACTTCTCCAGAGTGGCTGCTGGCAATTTACATCCCGCCCATCAGCATAACAAGGCTCCCATTTCTCCATGGCCTGTCCTGCCTTTCTGGATTTTACACTTTTTTCAGATGGCCCTTTTGACCAGGGGGCAGTGAGACTTCATTGTAGTGCAGATTTCCTTTGCAAGCTTGCTTGGTTGGCCAAAAAGGGCGTATGCGTTTTTTCCTGAATATATTCAGGAAAAAACGCATACGCCCTTTTTGGCCAAGTGCATCATTGTGGACGTTCTGCCTCTTTTCCTATGCTTTACATGCAATTCCAGTCTACCTCCTGAAATCGGTTTCCTGCAATTCTGCCCGCTTTCAACTCCTTTTGGCAGCCTTACTTCAATATATTTTTGCAAGATAGCTGTCATTTATAACTCTGCAGGTTTGTGAATTACAGTGCCCCTGAGCTCCTTTCTTCAACTCGCTTTCTTGTGAGCTGGCCGCAACACCGCAGGATTGCTTCAGGCCCTCGTTTGGTTCCGGCATGGCATGCTGAGCCTTTGGTTAATTCCTCTTCCTGGTGGGAAATGAGAGTTAAATTTGCCCGTCCAGACACCTCCACCTAGTCTCTCATTGGTTCTCCCTATTCCTGTTCATCTTCCGCAGAAATTGCTAACTGGGCCAAACAGGAGGTTAAAGGCACTGACTCTCCAAGTGGGGAGAGTGTTAGTAAAGCGTCTGGAATGTTGCACCCGAGTACCAGGGGACGAAAACTGAGACACATTTGAACACGTTTCCCGATCACACAGTGGATCATACTCTGGGTTCCACATGCATGTTTTAGCTGAAGGAAGAATCCCTTAAACCTGGAGAGTTGAGACCCATGGAATGGGTACCATGCAATATGACTTCAAAGGGTCTGCATTTGCTCACCGAACCTCACCAATCCTATCACTGCTGCGTTTATGCCGCTGTACACACGCTTCATTCTCTTTCGGAGACATATAAATCCATAGGTTTTAAGATTCTTACTAGTCAGGTATATTTTTAGGCGTTTAATATGGGGTGTTGAGTCCACTTCGTTGAGCAAGGAGTAGCTCTTGTCTATTACATATTTGGCTTATGGAACGGTATCTGTGCTAATTTCAATCTCTGGTTTTATGCAGCACCCCAACTCACCTTTCCCCTTAAGCAAGCATAAGTTGGTTTTCTACATTTAAGACACTGTTTTGCTTTGTAATTCAGTTCCTGTGTAGCCAAGTTTACATTCCGTGTATTAGTGATACCTTATGATATTTCTTTTTCTGTGTGACTTATTTCACTTGGAATCATCGTACCTGAATCCACTCATTATGCTGCTACGGGCCTGATGACATAGATTTCATTGCTGAGTGATATTGCATTGTACGTAAGTACCACAACTTCTTTATCCATTTTTCGCTTTTTGCGATATTGAACTTGTACCGTAAACGAGGTTCTTGTAAAGAGAGCCATCCCAAACTTTGGGGTGGCTGTGTCTTTTTGATTTTAATTTCCCTAAGCTATAGGACCATAAGTGGAAGTGCCCTAGGCTCTGTTGCTTAATTTTTTGGATGTTTCAGGAAACACCATACACTTCTCCAGAGTGGCTGTTGGCAATTTACATCTCGCCCATCAGCATAACAAGGCTCCCAGTTCTCCATGGCCTGTCCTGCCTTTCTGGATTTTACACTTTTTTCAGAAGGTCCTTTGACCGGGGGGCAGTGAGACTTCATTGTAGTGCAGATTTCCTTTGCGAGCTTGCTTGGTTGGCCAGAAAGTGCGTATGCGTTTCTTCCTGAATATATTCAGGAAAGAACGCATACGCCCTTTTTGGCCAAGTGCATCATTGTCGACGTTCTGAGTCTTTTCCTATGTTTTCAGTGCAATTCCAGTCTACCTCCTGAATTCGGTTTCTTGCAGTTCTGCCTTGCTCTCAGTTCCTCTTCATAGCCTTACCTCAATATACTTTTGAAAAATAGTTGGCCTTTATAACTCTGCAGGTTTTTGAATTGCAGTGGCCCTTAGCTCCATTTTTCAGCTCTTATTTTTGTTATCTTGCCTCATATCCACAGGATTTCTTCAGGCCCTATTCTTCTTCTGGGGCGCCTTGCTCTGCCTTTGGTTAATTCTTCTTCCTGATGTGAAATTAGAGTGACATGTGCCCATTGAAACCGCTACAGCTATTTTCTCACTGGTTCCCCCTATTCCCATTCATCCTCCGCACTAACTGCAGACTGTGCGATACTGGAACTTAAAGGCATTGACTCTCCATGGGGAGATGTTGTTAGTAAAGTGGGTGGAATGTTGATCCGGAGCCCCAGGAGAGGAAAATGAGGTGCATTTTAGAAACCTTTCCCGATCATATGGTATACCATCTGCTGGATTTCCCATGCATGGTTTAGCTGTAGGAAGATTCCCTTCAACTTGGAGTGTTGGGACCCTTGGAATAAGTAGCATGAAGTATTGCATTAAACTTTCGGCAGTTGCTCACCAAAGCTCTCCAATCCTTTCAGCCCCAAGTGTCCAGCCTTATGTCTTATCCAGCTGTGGGTTTATATGTGGTCATTCCAGGTTGCATCACAGCCCCTGAGCGAATTTTGTAAGAATTTTTCTCTCTTTCATTGTTTCTGTGTTTTGGTTTTAAAATTTATTTCTATAATGGGGTTTAGCTCATTTTCACTGCTGTGTTTGTGCCGCTCTGCGCACACTTGATTCCCTTATGGAGATATATCAATACATGGGTTTTAAGATTCTTATTACTCAGATATATTTCTCTGTGGTGTATAGGGTGTGTTGAGGCCAGTTCATTGAGCGAGGTGTAGATCTTGTCTGATACCTATTTGGTTTATTGAACGGTATCTGTGCTAATTTCAAACTCTGGTTTTATGCATCACCCCACCTCTCCTTTCCCCTTAAGCTGACATAAGTGTGTTTTCTAAATGTGAGACACTGTTCTGTTTTGTAATTCATTTTTTGTGCAGCCATATTTATCCTCCCTCTATAAGTGATATCTTATGATATGTTTCTTTTTCTGTTTGACTTATTTCAAGTAGTATTATCGGACCTCAATCCACTCTTTATCCTTCTACTAGCCTTATTACATTGATTTCATGGTGAAGAGATATTCCATTGTACATAAGTACCACATTTTCTTTATCCATTGTTCTCTTTCCTGGGATATTTAAGGTGTACTGAAGTTGAGGTTCTTGTAAACAGAGTAGCCCTAAACTGTGGTGTGCTTGTGTCTTGTTGATTTTTAGACTTCCCTAGATATACTCCCGTGATTGGAAGTGCCCTATGCTCTGTCGCTCTGTTTTTTAGATGATTTAGGAACCACCATACACTTCTCCAGAGTGGCTCTTGGCAGTTCACACACTGTCCATCAGCGTATAAAGGCTCCCTGTTCTCCATGGCCTGTCCTGCATTTCTGGTTTTTACAATTTTTTCGGATGGCCCTTTTGACCAGTGGGAAATGAGACTTCTTTGTTGTGCACATTTGCATTGCTTGCTTGCTTGGTTGCCCATAAAATGCGTATGCGTTTTTTCCTGGATATATTCAGGAAATAACACATACTCCCTTTTGGGCCAACTGCATCATTGTCGAAATTCTGCCGCTTTTCATGTGCTTTAAAGGCGAGTCCAATCTATCTCTTGAAATCTGTTTCTTGCAATTCTGTCTTGCATTCAGATCCTCTTCTTTGCCTTACCTCAACATATTTTTGGACGTTAGTTTTCATTTATAACTCTGCAGGTTTGTGAATTGCAGTGACCCTGAGCTCCATTTTTTAAGTTGCTCTTTTGTGAGCTGGCCTCAAAACCGCAGGATTGCTTCAGGTCCTATTTTGGCTCGGGCGAGGCGGGCTGAGCCTTTTTTTAATTCTTATTCTTAATGGGAAATTAGAGTGACATGTGCCCGTCCAAACCCCTACAACTATTCTCTCATTGGTTCCCCCTGTTCCCGTTCATCCTCCTCACAATTTGCAAAATGTGTGAAACAGAAGTTTAAATGTGCTGATTCTCTAAGTGGGGAGATTCTAAGTAACGTGGCTGGAATGATGAACAGGAGCACCAGGAGAGGATAAATGAGGTGCATTTTAGACACATCTCCCGATCACATGGTGTACAGTCCTCTGGGTTTTCCATGCATGTTTTAGCTGTAGGAAGATTCCTTGAACCTGCAGATTTGGGACCCATTGAATGGGTACCAGGTAGTATTACTTTAAAGGGTGTGCATTTCCTCACCCAACCCCACATTTCTCTTAGTGCGAACAGTTTCCAGCCTTATGTCTCATCCTGCTGTGGGTCTAGATGTGTTCAATCCATGTTGCATCACCGTCCCTGAGGAAAAGTTGTAAGAGGTTTTCTCTGTCTCTCTGTCGTTTATTTTTTTCAATTTATTACTATGTTGTTTACAGCTGATTTTCAAAGCTCTGTTTCTTGCTGCTGTACATCCACTTGATTCACGTACAGAGAGACATCAATAATTTCTTTTTCAGATTCTTACCAGTCATAGATATTCTTTTCCGGTGACTTGAGTGTGCTGAGTGCAGTTCTTTTAGCTACCGTGTAGGCCTTGTTGATTATCAGTTTGGTATTTGGAATGGTATCTTTGCTAATTTCAACCTCCTGGATGATGCCTCACCCCTCCCCACCTTTCCCGTTTAGCAGCCTTACGCGTGTTTTCTACATATTTATGTCACTTAGAATGATCATACGTAACTCCTCCGGAGTTGTTACAACTGGCCATATTTCATTGATTTCCAGGCTGAGTAATATTCCACTCTACATAAGTACCACATCTCTATCCATTTTTTCCCTCCAGAGACATTTAAGTTATATCCTAGTCGAGGATCTTTTAAACAGAGAGGCAGTAAACATTGGGGTGCCTGTGTCCTCTCGATTTTTGTTTTTCCCAAGATATACGCCCATGAGTGCAAGTGCCCTATGCTCTGTAGCTCATTTTTTAGATGCTTTAGTAAACACAATACACTTCTCCAGAATGGCCGTTGGCAATATACATTTCCACTATAAGCCTCACAGGGCTCCCTCTTCTCCTTGCCCTGTCCTGCATTTCTGGCGTTTACACTTTATGAGGATGGCTCTTCTGACTGATGCGAAGTGATATCTTTTGTAGTATTGATTTCCAGTGCCCACCTGTTTGGTTGGCTAAAAAAGTGTATGCCCTTTTCTTGAATATATACAGAAAAAAACGCATACAGCCTTTTTGGCCAACTGCAATGTTGGCAATGTTCAGCCCCTTTTCTTGTGCTTAATGGCGAGTCCTTTCTACCTCCTCAAATCCCTTTCCTGCCATTCTCCCTTGCTTGCCAATCCTTTTCTCTGACTTTCCTCAAGACATTTTTCAGTGATAGATATTTTCAACTCTGCAGTTTCGTGAATTTTACTGCCCCTGAGTTCCATTGTTCAACTTGTGTTTATGGGAACTGGCCACAAAGCAGTGGGATTTCCTCAAGCCCTATACTGTTTCCATGGGCAACCCTAGCCTTTGGTCAATTCATCTTCCTGATTGGAAATTAGAGTGACATGTGCCTGTCTGAACACCTAGGACTTGTCTCTCATTGTTCCTCATCCTTCCGCTTCATCCTCTGGACAAATTCCAAACTGTACGCAACAGGATGTTGACAGTGTTGACATCTCCAAGTGGGGAGACTGTTAGTAAAGACGCTGGAGGGGTGAACCCGAGCACCAGGAGATGAGGAGATGAGATGCCTTTTCCAAACTCTTCCCGATCAGACGGTATACCATCCTCTGGATGTGACAGACATGTTTTAGCAGTAGGAAGAGTCCCATTCATGTAAGGAGAACACCAGGGCTTTTTCAAAATCAGTGTCTCCCCGAAACCCAAACTGGGGAGTTTTTTAAGCTACGGCTACACATATGTTCATTAAGGGCCTTGGGAAGTAGGCAGAGTCCAAACTTTAGATGACTGAAGTCTTCAGGGTCAGAAGCACTCACCACCGGCTTCCCTTAGGTTACACTTTAACTGTCATTGATAGATGATGTCAATAAAAATATCTATTCTTTTTCCGATTATTTCCCCTTATAGGTTATTGCACAATATTGAGTGTAGTTCCCTGTGCTATACAGTAGTTCCTTGTTGATGATCTATTTTATACATAGCAGTGTGTATGTGTTAATTCCAAACTGTTAATTTATCCCTCCTCCCACCTTTCCCCTTTGGTAATAATAAATTATAAGATTTTATACTTCTCAGAAATGGGGGAGCTGAAAGAGAGGTATCATTTTCAATGGAAAAGCATTTAAAACAAGATTGAAGCTTTAACCAAGATTATTAGATGTACATCCTTGGAAAGAAATCACTTCATTTCTCTAATATTGACCTGACAAATAGGACAAACCTTCTCACTGAACTTGCTTATAATAAAGTGATGGAAATATCAAATGGAAGTGTTAGAAACATCTTATTTTACCCGAGCCTTATAAACTGTTCTATGTTAACTACAGTTTGGCTCACACATCTGTTCATTGAAGTTACAATAGTCTCAATTTCTGTTACTGATCCTCCAGAGTGGACCCCAACAAGGGTCCCCCTGCCCAGTGTCATTGGGGCCAACAGATCGAGACTGAGTTTGGTTCCCAAGCAAAGGAAACTTTATATTTTCATCAGAGAATGGAGAGGTGAGAGCATGCACTACCCCGTGGGCTGTGGGCTGGGCTGCTGTGTAGAGATCCTGTCAGAGTCAGTGGGAGGGAGGGGGCGGAGCTCTCAAGGGCTGGGTTGGCTGCAGCTCAGGCTCTATATCTCGGAGTCTGCACTGGGCCCCAGGAGCTGAGGTGTCGACCCAGCCATTCTGCACCAGGAAATCTGGTCTGAAGTGCCGGGTGTGGAACCTCTGCATGCGGGACCCTAGGAGCACGTGAAATTAGACAAAGTACAAAGGATAAAAAAGGTCAGACTTGACTTTATTGCCCAGATTCTATTTTTATCTCCCAGGGATTTTTAATGGGCTTTGCTGGGGACAAACCCCTCCTCTGCCTTTTGTCCCGTTCCTCATTCTTGGAGTGCTGAGGGTGCAGACCCTTCTTCTGTAACTGCTGAGTGCTGAGTTGGGAGCCCTCATACCAGGGGACGAGGGTCAGAACTTCTCCCCAGCAGCCTCCAGGTGACGTTGATTGGCCCCAGGACCCCTGCCTCCCTGCTCGTCCGCCTGAGCACCAGCATTGGAAGTGTTATAGATTCTAATGACCTTTAAGGGTCCAGGAAAGAGATGTGCAGAGACGCTGTGGGGGCCGGTTTCACCCCGCCCCACATTTGTTCGGCCACCTTAGGCTGACCGTTTCTGACAGCCTAGATGCTCTGACCAGTAGTCTGCTCTTTCTTCAATTAGGCCCCTGAATTAACATAAAAACAGCACCAGGTGTCAGAGCCCTGCCCGCTCAACTCCCAGACAGTCCAGGGTCAGTGGTGATCAAGGACCATGATGGCCACTGAGTCAACAGCCTTTTGAAGTAAACAGGAGTCCAGCCGGTCTTATTGGCCACCATCATCACGGTGTCTGTAGGCTTTTCTATGGTGACAGTGTGATATACGGTTCCCCCGCCAAGATTATTAGCTCCCCTCCGGGTGCAGGAAGTCCTGCAAGCAGTAGTCTACTCCTTCGGGACACACTATTGTTGTTTTATGAGAGAAACTCCAGGTCAAGTGATGTTCACATGAGTCGTCATGGTGCCCTGTTGCCTCCGGTTATCTCTCTGGATGTTGGAGTTGGAGGGCCTCCTCACTCGAGGTCGGTGTGCCCACGGAGCGAACCCTGCAACTTCAGGGCATGGTTGGTGATTAGGATCACCACGTGGGGTCCTTTTCCCTTAGGAGGGAGGTGGCCTTTTGGGCTGCTGATTTCCAGGTTTTTAGATACCGCCAGTATCTTGGCCAGATGTGGCAGTGGGCCAAGCCCCTTGGTGACTGTAGTTTATCCTACCTGGATGGCATTCTTGCGTTGTTCCATTTCAAGTGGTCCCAGTTTTTGCACTAATTCTCCAATGGCGATTCACCTTTCACCGGGAATGGAAAGGTCAAAGGGTTTAGCTCAATTAGGGAGTTCCAGGGCAAGGGTCTGAATTGACTGCTCTTTCCATTCTTGAAAGGCCACTTCTGGATTCTGTTCAAAAGGATCATCATCTTTTCCTTTCAGTGTTTCATATAGAGGCCCAGCTAGTAGACTGTAGTTAGGGATCCAGAAGCAGCAAACCCTGGCCTCCCCAGGAACCCCTAAGCTGTCTTCTAGTTTTAGAAAGGGGTAAGGCTGAAAATGGTTTCTTCCCTTTCCTGGGATGGGCTTCTCTGACCTTGTGTGAGAATGAAGCCCAGGCAGGTCACCGCAGTCTGTGATATTTGAGCTTTTTCTTGGACAACTTCTATCCTTTATTGGCTTGGTAGTTCAGAGGCCTCCTTAGTAGGGCTGGCGATCAGAATGTCGTCTGCATATTGAAGGAGGGTTTCCTTTTCCAGAGGTAGAACTTTTCGGTCGTTAGCTAAGCTTTCCCCAAAGATGGTGTGGGAATTTTTGAACCCTTGGGGCAAGACGGCCCGGAAGTATTGTTTTAGTTGTATGTTGAGTCCTGCCACTCACAAGCCAAAATTTCTTGTGACTCTGGGACTAATGGAATACAAAAGAAGGCATCATTGAAGACTAATACAGAATACCATGTCCTGGTGGTTGGTAGAATGACCAGCAGGGTGTAGGAATCAGGAGCAACTGGAGGTATATCCTCGGTGGCTTCACTGACTGTCCTGACATCCTTTACCAGGTCCCCAGCAGCCCATGGGGCTCTCGTGGTCAGGCCAATCCCAGGATATGGAGCTCTCCTGGGCAGGTACCCCACCCCCAACCCAGCCCACGGGGCTCTCATGGTCAGGCCCCTCCCAGGATACAGAGCTACCCTTGCAGGTACCGTGGCAGGGCTGGGCACACAGGAACCGTGCACATAGCCCTCATTGAAGAGCACCCCCAGCTCACCTGTCGCTCAGAGCTGACACAGAGCACCTCAGAGCAGGACTTGAACTAACAAACAGCAGCTCCGACAGGTCTGTGACCCTGGGCATCACTCTGTGTGGCCTCCCTCCACCTGGTCTTCCAGAGACTTCCACTGCACCCAGGGCACCAGGCCTCTGTCTCCAACCACCACCCACCCCTCCTCTCCCTGACTCCTGGGTTCCTCTCATTAGGAGAGGGTTTTCTTGAAGTTGTCTCCCACTCATGGGCCAGATAAAATGATTAGAAAACAAGCCAAAGCTGCAGCTCCTTGTCTATCCTGACTCTCAGGAGCCCACACCTGTTCCTTGGACCTGGCCGGTTCAGCAAGTTCCATTTTCTGCAACTGTGAGCCCCTGAGGGGTGATGATTGGCTACCTGGGCAGCCTTACCATGCCGGCCAGCCCTCCCCAGGTGTGCCTGGGTTGAGATCAATATAAATACCACTCCGGGCAGCAAAAGCCCCTGCAGCTGTGCCTGACGCCATTTTCTCTGCCCTGTCAGCAGTCTCGGGGCTGGGCTGGTGGGAGGGAGTGAGAGGCCACGGCTTTGTGGGTGGCCCAGTGTGAGTGGGGCTCTGCTGGACTTTCTGCAGCAGATGCCAGGCTGCCACCTGCTAAAGAAGAGGATGTGTCACCCATACCTGCTGCTGGAATTTCTCCCTGGGCAGAGGTGAGGAAGGAAAAAAGCAGTGGGGGCAGGGACAGGACGGGTATCTCAGGCAGGGAAATGGAAATCTTCCAGAAGAGCACCCAGGGCCAGGACCATCCTGGCTGGCCTGCAGGCACCAAGTCAGCTGGCATGCTGTCACTCGTGTGGCTCCATGGCCCTTCCTCTAGGCTTTCAAGTCCTTGTATATATTCAGGTGTTTTACCTGGGAAGGGTGGGAACAGTTCAGCAGCAAGTGGCCTGGGGCTCAGCTCACGTTTACTCACAGATGCCTCGGCACGGTGCCCCAGCTTTGCAATGAGGACGCTTGTTGTGTGGGGGCTGCTGGCTGAATGGGAGACGATTCCCCACCACTGACCAACTTCAGAATTGTTTACAACTGGAGCAAGTGCCCTGATACGGTTTTCCTCTGAGTAACTGGTGGGTTCTGTTTTTTTTTTCTCTTTTTCGTTTTTGGTTCAAGGTAGATTTTATTCCTCTTTTTTGTATTTACAGATATAAGCATGGAAATAATTTATTCATATAAATACATGTATGTGAAGGGAATAATTGTTTTTTCTGTTTTATTTTTTAAATTTTATTTCTTTTTAATTTTGAATTTTATTTTATATTTTTATACAGCAGGTTCTCATTGGTTATCTATTTTATACATATAAATGTTTACATGCCAATCCCAATCTCTCAACTCCTCCCACCACCACCCCTCCAAGAGCTTTCCCCCCTTGTTGTCCATACGATTGTTGTCTACATCTGTTGCTCTATTTATGCCTTGCAAAACGGTTAATCTGTACAGTTTTTCTAGGTTCCACATATATGCATGAATATACAAGATTTGTTTTTCTCTTTCTGACTTACTTCACTCTGTAGGACAGTCTCTAGATCCATCGACGTCTCTACAAATGACCCAATTTCATTCCTTTCATGGCTTAGTAATATTCCATTTTATATATGTACCACAGCTTTATGCATTCGTCTGTCTGTGGGCATTTAGGTTGCTTCCATTACCTCGATATTGTAAATAGTGATGCAATGAACATTGCGGTGAATGTCTCTTTTTGATTTATGGTTTTGTCTGAGTATATGTCCAGTCCTGGGATTGCTGTATCATATGGTAATTCTATTATTAGTTTCTTAAGAAACTCCATATTGTTCTCCATAGTGACTGTATCAATTTATATTCCCAACAATAGTGGAAGAGTGTTCCTTTTCTCCACACCCTTTCCAGCATTTGTTGTTTGTAGATTTTCAGATGATGCCCATTCTAACAGGTGTGAGGTGATACCTCATTGTTGAGTCCATTTCGTTGAGCAACGGGTAGGTCTTGTCTATTACATATTTGGCTTATGGAACGGTATCTGTGCTAATTTCAAACTCTGGTTTTATGCAGCACCCCAACTCACCTTTCCCCTTAAGCAAGCATAAGTTGGTTTTCTAAACTTGAGACCCTGTTCTGTTTTGTAATTCAGTTCATGTGTAGCCAAGTTTACATTCCGTGCATTAGTGATACCTTATGATGTTTCTTTTTCTGTGTGACTTATTTCACTTAGAATCATCATGCCTCAATCCACTCATTATGCTGGTACAGGCCTGGTGACACAGATTTCATTGCTGAGTGGTATTCTGTTGTACATAAGTACCGCAACTTCTTTATCAATTATTTGTTCTCTGGGATATTTAACTTGTACTGTAGAAGAGGCTCCTGTAAACAGAGCCGTTGTAAATTTTGGGGTGGCTGTGTCTTTTTGATTTTAATTTCCCTAAGCTATAGGACCATAAGTGGAAATGCCCTAGATTCTGTTGCTTTGTTTTTCAGATGTATCAGGAAACACCATACACTTCTCCAGAGTGGCTGTTGGCAATGTACATCCCGCCCATAAGCATAACAAGGCTCCTTTTTCCCCATGGCCTGTCTTGCCTTTCTGGATTTTACACTTTTCTCAGTGGCCCTTTAGACCGGGGGGAAGTGACACTTCATAGTAGTTCGGATTTCCATTGCAAGCTTGCTTGGTTTGCCAAAAAGGGCGTATGTGTTTTTTCCTGAATATATTCAGGAACAAACTCATATGCCCTTTGTTGCCAAGTGCATCATTGTCGATGTTCTGCCTCTTTTCCTATGCTTTAAATGCAAATCCAGTCTACCTCCTGAAATCGGTTTCCTGCAATTCTGCCCCGCTTTCAAGTCCTCTTCACAGCCTTACTTCAATATATTTTTGGACGTTATCTGTCATTTATAACTCTGCAGGTTTGTGAATTACAGGGCCCCTGAGCTCCTTTCTTCAACTCGCTTTCTTGTGAGCTGGCCGCAAACCCGCAAGACTGCTTCAGGCCCTAATCTGCTTCTGGCAGGGCACGCTGAGCCTTTGGTTAATTCCTCTTCCTGGTGGGAAATGAGTGTTAAATATGCCCGTCCAGACACCTACCTCACTCTCAACCCCTTGGTGATGTGGGTCCTCTGGTTTGTGGCCACTTTTGCTGGGTTCCTCACCTTTCAATGATGTGGCCCCACTAGTGTGAGGACACTCCTGCTTGGTTCTCATCCACGTGGTTATGTGGACCCCCTGGTGAGAGTCTGTTCCTGGCTTTGTTCCTCACCCACCTGTGAGGGAGACCCTCTGCTGATAGGTCACTCCTGCATGGCTGGCACACATTGCCTTGGTGAAGTCAGCCGTGTGGTGGCAGTTGGAGCGTGCTGGGAATCTCTTCCCCCGGTGATGAGGGCCCTCTTGCGTCAGGCCCTAACTGCTGGGCTCACCAACTTTTCTTAGGGAGCCCAGTGATGCTTTGGCACTCCTCTTAGGATCCCATCTCCATGGGGATGTGGGCCTTCTGCTCTGAGGTCCCAACGGCTGGGTTGTTCACATTTTCATGATGTGGGCTCTCTGGTGTTAGTTCACAGAAGCCTGGATCCCATAGCCTCTGTGCTCTTGGCTGCCTGCTGGGAGGTTCCAACTGCTGGATTCCTCACTTTTTTAATTTTTTGGGCCCTCTGTTGTGAGGATCCTCCTGCCTGCCTCACTCCCAGCCCCTTCGTGATGTGTGTCGTCTGGTTTGAGGCCACATGTGCTGGGTTCCTCACCTTTCGATGATGTGGGACCAATGGTCTTAGGAGACTCCTGCCTGGTTCACATCCCCTTGGTGATGTGGGCCCTCTGTTGAGAGTCTGATCCCGGCTGGGTTCCTCACCCATCTGTGAGGTAGGCCGTCTGATGTGAGGTCACTCTTGCCTGGCTTGCTCACCTCGCCTTGTGGACATGAGCCCTCTGGTGGCACTTGGAGCCTGCTGGGAGCCTCCTCTCGTCGGTGATGAGGGCCCTCTGGCATCAGGCCCTAACTGCTGGGCTCCCTACATTTTGTGATGTGCGCCCAGTGGTGCGAGGACACTCCAGCCAGGTTCACATCCCCATTGGGGTGTGGGCCTTCTGCTCTGAGGTCCCAAAGCCTGGGTTGCTCACAGTTTCATGATGTGGGCTCTCTGCTGTTAGTTCACTCCTGCCTGCATCCCATAGCTTCTGTGCTCTGGGCCGCCTGCTGGGAGGTTCCAACTGCTGGATTCCTCACCTTTCTTATTCTTTGGGCCCTCTGTTTTTAGGCTACTCCTGCCTGCCTCACTCCCATTCCCTTTGTGATATGTGTCCTCTGATTTGAGGCTACATGTGCTGGGTTCCACACCTTTCGATGATGTGACCCCACTGGAGGGAAGACAGTCCTGACTGGTTCCCATCCCCTTGCTGATGTGGGCCCTCAGGTGAGAGTCTGATCCTGGCTGGGTTCCTCACCCTTCTGTGAGGTGGGCCCTCTGCTGTGAGGTCAATCATGCCTGTCTGGCACACGTCACCTTGGCGACGTGGGCCCTCTGGTGGCAGTTGGAGTGTGCTGGGATCCTCCTCCCCTCGGTGATGAGGGCCCTCTTGCCTTAGGCCATAACTGCTGGGCTCCCCACATTTTCTGATGTGCGCCAAGTGAGTGAGGAGACTCTTGCCAGGTTCCCATCCCCATGGCGATATGGGCCTTCTGCTCTGAGGTCAAAACGGCTGGCTTGCTCACAGTACCATGATGTGGGCCCTCTGCTGTGAGTTCACTCCGGCAAGGATCCCTTATCATCGGTGCTCTGAGCCGCCTGCTGGGAGGTTCCAACTGCTGGATTCCTCAACTTTTTTATTCTATGTGCCCTCTGTTGTGAGGCTCCTCCTGCCTGCCTCACTGCCAGCCCCTTGGTGATGACTGTCCTATGGCTTGAGGCCACATGTGCTGCGTTCCTCACCTTTCGATGATGTGACCCCACTCGTGTGAGGACACTCCTGCCTGGTTCCCATCCCCTTGGTGAGGTGGGCCCTCTGGCGAGAGTCTAATCCTGGCTGGGTTCCTCAACGTTCTGTGAGGTAGGCCCTCTGCTGTGAGGTCACTCCTGCCTGGCTGGCACACGTCACCTTGGAGACGTGAGCCCTCTGGTGGCAGTTGGAGCGTGCAGGGCGCCTCCTCCTCTCGGTGATGACGGCCCTCTGGCGTCAGGCCCTAAATGGTGGGCTCCCCACATTTTCTGATGTGCGCCCAGTGGTGCGAGGACACTCCAGCCAGGTTCCCATTCCCATGGGGATGTGGTCCTTCTGCGCTGAGGTCTCAACTTCTGGGTTGCTCACAGTTTTGTGATGTGGGCCCTCTGCTGTGAGTTCACTGTGGCCTGGATCCCATAGCCTCGGTGTTCTGGGCCGCCTGCTGGAAGGTCTAAATGCTGGAATCCTCACGTTTTTTATATTATGTGCCCTGTGTTGTGAGGCTACTCCTGCCTGCCTCACTCCAAGGCCCTTGGTGATGTGGGTCCTCTGGTTTGAGGACACATGTGCTGGGTTCCTCACCTTAAGATGATGAGGCCCCACTGGTGTGAGGATAATCCTGACTGGGTCCCATCCCCTTTGTGATGTGGGCCCTCTGGTGAGAGTCTGATCCTGGCTGGGTTCCTCACCCATCTGTGAGGTGGGCCCTCTACTATCAGGTAACTCTTGCCTGGGTTGCTCACCTCGCCTTGTTGACATGAGCCCTCTGGTGGCAATTGGACCCTGCTGGGAGCCTCCTCAGCTCTGTGATGAGGGCCCTCTGATGTCAGGCCCTAACTGCTGGGCTCCCCAACTTTTCTTAGTGAGCCCAGTGTTGCTCAAGCACTCCTCTTAGGTTCCCATCCCCATGGGGATGTGGGCCTTCTGCTCTGAGGTTCCAACGGCTGGGTTGATCACAATTTCATGATGTGGGCTCTCTGGTGTTAGTTCACTGTGGCCTGGATCCCATAGCCTCTGTGGTCTTGGCTGCCTGCTGGGAGGTTCCAACTGCTCGATTCCTCAACTTTTGTATTCTATGGGTCCTGTGTTGTGATGCTCCTCCTGCCTGCCTCACTCGCAACCCCTTCGTGATGTGGGTCTTCTGGTTTGAGGCCACATGTGTTGGGTTAGGCAACTTTCAATGATGTGGCCCCACTGGTGTGAGGACACTCCTGCCTGGTTCCCATCCCCTTGGTGATGTGGGCCTTCTGGTGACAGTCTTATCCTGGCTGGGTTCCTCACTCTTCTGTGAGGTAGGCCCTCTGCTGTGAGGTCAATCCTGCCTGACTTGCACACATCACCTTGGTGACGTGGGCCCTCTGTTGGCACATGGAACCTGCTGGGAGCCTCCTGCCCTCGGTGATGATGGCCCTCTAGCATCAGGCTCTAACTGCTGGGCTCCCCACGTTTTCTGATGTGAGCCCAGTGATGCCAGGACACTCCTGTCAGGTTCCCATCCCCATGGGGATGTGGGCTTTCTGCTCTGAGGTCCCAATGCCTGGGTTGCTCACAGTTTCATGATGTGGGCTCTCTGGTGTTAGTTAACTCCTGCCTGCATCCCATAGCTTCTGTGCTCTCGGCCGCCTGCTGGGAGGTTCCAAATGCTGGATTCCTCACTTTTTTTATTCTTTGGGCCCTCTGTTTTTAGGCTACTCCTACCTGCCTCACTCCCATCCCCTTTGTGATGTATGTCCTCTGATATGAGGCCACATGTGCTGGGTTCCTCACCTTTCGATGATGTGGCCCCACTGGTGGGAGGACAGTCCTGACTGGTTCCCATCCCCTTGGTGTTGTGGGCCCTCTGGTGAGAGTCTCATCCTGCCTCGGTTCCTCACCCTTCTGTGAGATAGGCCCTCTGCTGTGAGGTCACTACTGCCTGGCTGGTGCATGCCACCTTGTAGACGTGGGCCCTCTGTTGGCAGTTGGAACCTGCTGGGAGTCTCCTCCCCTCAGTTATGAGGGCCCCCTGGCATCAGGCCCTAACTGCTGGGCTCCTAACATTTTCTGATATGTGCTAAGTGGTGTGAAGCCACTCCTGCCAGGTTCCCATCCCAATGGGGATGTGGGCCTTCTGTTCTGAGGTCCCAACAGCTGGGCTGCTCACAGGTTCATGATGTGGGCCCTCTGCTGTGAGTTCACTGCGGCCTGGATCCCATAGCCTCGGTGCTCTGGGCCACTTGCTGGGAGGTTCCAACTGCTGGATTCCTCAACTTTTATATTCTATGGACCCTGTGTTGTGAGGCCAGTCCTGCCAGCCTCATTCCAAACCCCTTGGTGATGTGGTTCCTCTGGTTTGAGGACACATGTGCTGGGATCCTCACCTTTCGATGATGTTGTCCCACTGGTGTGGGGACACTCCTGCCTGGTTCCCATCCCCTTGGTGATGTGGGCCCTCTGGTGAGAGTCTGATCCTGGCTGTGTTCCTTCTGTGAGGTGGGCCCTCTGCTGTGAGGTCACCCTCTGTGAGGTGGGCCCTCTGCTGTGAGGTCCTTCTGTGAGGTTCCTTCTGTGAGGTGGGCCCTCTGCTGTGAGGTCACTCCTGCCAGGCTGGCACACATCGCCTTGGCGACGTTGGCCCTCTGGTGGCAGCTGGAGCCTGCTGGGAGCCTCCTCCTCTCGGTGATGAGTGCCCTCTAGCGTCAGGCCCTAACTTCTGAGCACCCCACGTTTTCTGATGTGAGCCCAGTGATGCCAGGACACTCCTGTCATGTTCCCATCACCATGGGGATGTGGGCCTTCTGCTCTGAGGTCCCAATGTCTGGGTTGCTCACAGTTTCATGATGTGGGCTGTCTGGTGTTAGTTCACTCTGGCCTGGTTCCTCTAGCCTCTGTGCTCTGGGCCGCCTGCTGGGAGGTTCCAACTGCTGGATTCCTCACCTTTCTTATTTTTGGGCCCTCTGTTATGAGGCTCCTCCTGCCTGCCTCACTCCCAGCCCCTTGGTGATGGGTGTCCTATGGTTTGAAGCCACATATTCTGGGTTCCTCACCTTTAGATGATGTGGCCCTACTCATGTGAGGACACTCCTGCCTGGTTCCAATCCATTTGGTGATGTGGGCCCTCTGGTGCGAGTCTGATCCTGACTGGGTTCGTCACACTTCTCTGAGGTGGGCCCTCTGCTGTGAGGTCATTCGTGCCTGGTTGGCACACATCGCCTTGGCGACGTCAGCCCTCTGGTGGCAGTTGGAGCCTGCTGGGAGCCTCCTTCCCTTGGTGATGAGGGTCCTCTGGCACCAGGCCCTAACTGCTGGTCGCCCAAAATTTTCTGATACGTTCTCAGTGGTGCGAGGACACTCCTACCAGAATTCCATCCCCATGGGGATGTGGGCCTCCTGCTCTGAGGTCCCAATGGCTGGGTTGCTCAGTTTCATGACATGGGCCCTCTTCTGTGAGTTCACTGTGGCCTGGATCCCATAGTCTCGGTGCTCTGGGCCGCCTGCTGGGAGGTTCCAACTGCTGGATTCCTCACTTTTTTATTCTATGTGCCCAGTGTTGTGAGGCTACTCCTGCCTGCCTCACTCCGAGGTCCTTGGTGATGTGGGTCCTCTGGTTTGAGGACACATGTGCTGAGTACCTCAGCTTTCGATGATGTGGCCCCACTGATGTGAAGACACTCCTGCCTGGTTCCCATCCCCTTGGTGATGTGGGCCCTCTGGTGAGAGTCTGATGTTGGCTGGGTTTCTCACCCTTCTGTGAGGTGGGACCTCTGCTGTGAGGTAACTCCTGCCTGGCATGCTAACGTTGCCTTGGCAATGTGAGCCCTCAGGTGGCAGTTGGAGCCTGCTGGGAATCTCCTCCCCTCAGTTATGAGAGCTCTGGATAAAACATATATGCTCTTTTTTGCCAAGTGCATTATTTTCCAAGTTCTGTCTCTTTTCCTATGCTTTAAGAGCTACTCCCGTGTATGTTCTGAAATCAATTTCCAGCAATTCTGCCCCGCATTCAAGTCCTCTTCGCAGCCTTACTTCAGCATAATTTTGAATGATAGCTGTCATTTATAACTCCGCAGGTTTCTGAATTACAGTGCCCCTGAACTCCTTTCTTCAACTCGCTTTCTTGTGAGCTGGCCGCAACACCGCAGGATCTCCTCAGGCCCTAATTTAGTTCCAGCATGGCACGCGGAGCCTTTGGTTCATTTATCTTCCTGGTGGGAAATGAGAGTTAAATTTGCCGTCCAGACACCGACAGATAGTCTCCCAATGCTTCTCCTTATTCCTGTTCATCTTCCGAAGAAATAGCAAACTGGGCCAAACAGGAGGTTAAAGGCACTGACTCTCCAAGTGGGGAGAGTGTTAGTAAAGCGTCTGGAATGTTGCACCCGAGTACCAGGGGACGAAAACTGAGACACATTTGAACACGTTTCCCGATCACACGGTGGATCATACTCTGGGTTCCACATGCATGTTTTAGCTGAAGGAAGAATCTCTTAAACGTGGAGAGTTGAGACCCATGGAATGGGTATCATGCAATATGACTTCAAAGGGTCTGCATTTGCTCACCGAACCTCACCAATCCTATCACTGCTGCGTTTATGCCGCTGTACACACGCTTCATTCTCTTTCGGAGACATATAAATCCATAGGTTTTAAGATTCTTACTAGTCAGGTATATTCTTAGGCGTTTAATATGGGGTGTTGAGTCCACTTCGTTGAGCAAGGAGTAGCTCTTGTCTATTACATATTTGGCTTATGGAACGGTATCTGTGCTAATTTCAATCTCTGGTTTTATGCAGCACCCCAACTCACCATTCCCGTTAAGGAAGCAAAAGTTGGTTTTCTTAATTGGAGACACTGTTCTGTTTTGTAATCCAGTTCCTGTGTAGCCAAGTTTACATTCCGTGTATTAGTGATATCTTATGATGTTTCTTTTTCTGTGTGACTTATTTCACTTAGAATCATCATACCTGAATCCACTCATTATGCTGCTATGGGCCTGATGACATAGATTTCATTGCTTAGTGATATTGCATTGTACGTAAGTACGACAACTTCTTTATCCATTTTTCGCTTTGTGTGATATTGAACTGGTACCGTAAACGAGGTTCTTGTAAACAGAGCCGTCCCAAAATTTGGGGTGGCTGTGTCTTTTTGATTTTAATTTCCCTAAGCTATAGGACCATAAGTGGAAGTGCCCTAGGCTCTGTTGCTTTGTTTTTTGGATGTTTCAGGAAACACCATACACTTCTCCAGAGTGGCTGCTGGCAATTTACATCCCGCCCATCAGCATAACAAGGCTCCCAGTTCTCCATGGCCTGTCCTGCCTTTCTGGATTTTACACTTTTTTCAGATGGCCCTTTTGACCGGGGGGCAGTGAGACTTCATTGTAGTACAGATTTCCTTTGCAAGCTTGCTTGGTTGGCCAAAAAGGGCGTATGCGTTTTTTCCTGAATATATTCAGGATAAAACGCATACGCCCTTTTTGGCCAAGTGCATCATTGTGGACGTTCTGCCTCTTTCCCTATGCTTTACATGCAATTCCAGTCTACCTCCTGAAATCGGTTTCCTGCAATTCTGCCCCGCTTTCAACTCCTCTTGGGAGCCTTACTTCAATATATTTTTGGAAGATAGCTGTCATTTATAACTCTGCAGGTTTGTGAATTACAGTGCCCCTGAGCTCCTTTCTTCAACTCGCTTTCTTGTGAGCTGGCCGCAACACCGCAGGATTGCTTCAGGCCCTAATCTGGTTCCGGCACGGCACGCTGAGCCTTTGGTTAATTCCTCTTCCTGGTGGGAAATGAGAGTTAAATTTGCCCGTCCAGACACCTCCACCTAGTCTCTCATTGGTTCTCCCTATTCCTGTTCATCTTCCTCAGAAATTGCAAATGGGCCAAACAGGAGGTTAAAGGCACTGACTCTCCAAGTCGGGAGAGTGTTAGTAAAGCGTCTGGAATGTTGCACCCGAGTACCAGGGGACGAGAACTGAGACATATTGGAACACGTCTCCCGATCACACGGTTGATCATACTCTGGGTTCCACGTGCATGTTTTACCTGAAGGCAGAATCCCTTAAACCTGGAGAGTTGAGACCCGTGGAATGGGTACCATGCAATATGACTTCAAAGGGTCTTCATTTGCTCACCGAACCTCTCCAATCCTATCACTGCTGCGTTTATGCCCCTGTACACACGCTTGATTTTCTTTCAGAGACATAGCAATCCATAGGTTTTAAGATACTTACTAGTCAGGTACATTCTTAGGCGTTTAATATGGGGTGTTGAGTCCATTTCGTTGAGCAAGGAGTAGTTCTTGTCTATTCCATATTTGGCTTAAGGAACTTTATCTGTGCTCATTTCAATCTCTGGTTTGATGCAGCACCCCAACTCACCTTTCCCCTTAAGCAAGCATAAGTTGGTTTTCTAAATTTGAGACCCTGTTCTGTTTTGTAATCCAGTTCCTGTGTAGCCAAGTTTACATTCCGTGTATTAGTGATATCTTATGATGTTTCTTTTTCTGTGTGACTTATTTCAGTTAGAATCATCATACCTGAATCCACTCATTATGCTGCTACGGGCCTGATGACATAGATTTCATTGCTGAGTGATATTGCATTGTACGTAAGTACCACAACTTCTTTATCCATTTTTCACTTTCTGCGATATTGAACTTGTACCGTAAACGAGGTTCTTGTCAACAGAGCTGTCCCAAACTTTGGGGTGGCTGTGTCTTTTTGATTTTAATTTCCCTAAGCTATAGGACCATAAGTGGAAGTGCCCTAGACTCTGTTGCTTTGTTTTTTAGATGTTTCAGGAAACACCATACACCTCTCCCGAGTGGCTGTTGGCAATTTACATCCCGCCCATCAGCATAACAAGGTTCCCAGTTCTCCATGGCCTGTCCTGCCTTTCTGGATTTTACACTTTTTTCAGATGGCCCTTTTGACAGGGGCGAAGTGAGACTTCATTGTAGTGCAGATTTCCTTTGCAAGCTTGCTTGGTTGGCCAAAAAGGGCGTATGCGTTTTTTCCTGAATATATTCAGGATAAAACGCATACGCACTTTTTGGCCAAGTGCATCATTGTGGACGTTCTGCCTCTTTCCCTATGCTTTACATGCAATTCCAGTCTACCTCCTGAAATCGGTTTCCTGCAATTCTGCCCCGCTTTCAACTCCTCTTGGGAGCCTTACTTCAATATATTTTTGGAAGATAGCTGTCATTTATAACTCTGCAGGTTTGTGAATTACAGTGCCCCTGAGCTCCTTTCTTCAACTCGCTTTCTTGTGAGCTGGCCGCAACACCGCAGGATTGCTTCAGGCCCTAATCTGGTTCCGGCACGGCACGCTGAGCCTTTGGTTAATTCCTCTTCCTGGTGGGAAATGAGAGTTAAATTTGCCCGTCCAGACACCTCCACCTAGTCTCTCATTGGTTCTCCCTATTCCTGTTCATCTTCCTCAGAAATTGCAAATGGGCCAAACAGGAGGTTAAAGGCACTGACTCTCCAAGTTGGGAGAGTGTTAGTAAAGCGTCTGGAATGTTGCACCCGAGTACCAGGGGACGAGAACTGAGACATATTGGAACACGTCTCCCGATCACACGGTTGATCATACTCTGGGTTCCACGTGCATGTTTTACCTGAAGGCAGAATCCCTTAAACCTGGAGAGTTGAGACCCGTGGAATGGGTACCATGCAATATGACTTCAAAGGGTCTTCATTTGCTCACCGAACCTCTCCAATCCTATCACTGCTGCGTTTATGCCCCTGTACACACGCTTGATTTTCTTTCAGAGACATAGCAATCCATAGGTTTTAAGATACTTACTAGTCAGGTACATTCTTAGGCGTTTAATATGGGGTGTTGAGTCCATTTCGTTGAGCAAGGAGTAGTTCTTGTCTATTCCATATTTGGCTTAAGGAACTTTATCTGTGCTCATTTCAATCTCTGGTTTGATGCAGCACCCCAACTCACCTTTCCCCTTAAGCAAGCATAAGTTGGTTTTCTAAATTTGAGACCCTGTTCTGTTTTGTAATCCAGTTCCTGTGTAGCCAAGTTTACATTCCGTGTATTAGTGATATCTTATGATGTTTCTTTTTCTGTGTGACTTATTTCAGTTAGAATCATCATACCTGAATCCACTCATTATGCTGCTACGGGCCTGATGACATAGATTTCATTGCTGAGTGATATTGCATTGTACGTAAGTACCACAACTTCTTTATCCATTTTTCACTTTCTGCGATATTGAACTTGTACCGTAAACGAGGTTCTTGTCAACAGAGCCGTCCCAAACTTTGGGGTGGCTGTGTCTTTTTGATTTTAATTTCCCTAAGCTATAGGACCATAAGTGGAAGTGCCCTAGACTCTGTTGCTTTGTTTTTTAGATGTTTCAGGAAACACCATACACCTCTCCCGAGTGGCTGTTGGCAATTTACATCCCGCCCATCAGCATAACAAGGTTCCCAGTTCTCCATGGCCTGTCCTGCCTTTCTGGATTTTACACTTTTTTCAGATGGCCCTTTTGACCGGGGGGAAGTGAGACTTCATTGTAGTGCAGATTTCCTTTGCAAGCTTGCTTGGTTGGCCAAAAAGGGCGTATGCGTTTTTTCCTGAATATATTCAGGAAAAAACGCATACGCCCTTTTTGGCCAAGTGCATCATTGTGGACGTTCTGCCTCTTTTCCTATGCTTTAAATGCAATTCCAGTCTACCTCCTGAAATCGGTTTCCTGCAATTCTGCCCCGCTTTCAAGTCCTCTTGGCAGCCTTACTTCAGTATATTTTTGGACGATAGCTGTCATTTATAACTCTGCAGGTTTGTGAATTACAGTGCCCCTGAGCTCCTTTCTTCAACTCGCTTTCTTGTGAGCTGGCCGCAACACCGCAGGATTGCTTCAGGCCCTAATCTGGTTCCGGCACGGCACGCTGAGCCTTTGGTTAATTCCTCTTCCTGGTGGGAAATGAGAGTTAAATTTGCCCGTCCAGACACCTCCAGCTAGTCTCTCATTGGTTCTCCCTATTCCTGTTCATCTTCCGCAGAAATTGCAAACTGGGCCAAACAGGAGGTTAAAGGCACTGACTCTCCAAGTCGGGAGAGTGTTAGTAAAGCGTCTGGAATGTTGCACCCGAGTACCAGGGGACGAGAACTGAGACATATTGGAACACGTCTCTCGATCACACGGTTGATCATACTCTGGGTTCCACGTGCATGTTTTACCTGAAGGCAGAATCCCTTAAACCTGGAGAGTTGAGACCCGTGGAAAGGGTACCATGCAATATGACTTCAAAGGGTCTTCATTTGCTCACCGAACCTCTCCAATCCTATCACTGCTGCGTTTATGCCCCTGTACACACGCTTGATTTTCTTTCAGAGACATAGCAATCCATAGGTTTTAAGATACTTACTAGTCAGGTACATTCTTAGGCGTTTAATATGGGGTGTTGAGTCCATTTCGTTGAGCAAGGAGTAGTTCTTGTCTATTCCATATTTGGCTTAAGGAACTTTATCTGTGCTCATTTCAATCTCTGGTTTGATGCAGCACCCCAACTCACCTTTCCCCTTAAGCAAGCATAAGTTGGTTTTCTAAATTTGAGACCCTGTTCTGTTTTGTAATCCAGTTCCTGTGTAGCCAAGTTTACATTCCGTGTATTAGTGATATCTTATGATGTTTCTTTTTCTGTGTGACTTATTTCAGTTAGAATCATCATACCTGAATCCACTCATTATGCTGCTACGGGCCTGATGACATAGATTTCATTGCTGAGTGATATTGCATTGTACGTAAGTACCACAACTTCTTTATCCATTTTTCACTTTCTGCGATAGTAAACGAGGTTCTTGTAAACAGAGCCGTCCCAAACTTTTGGGTGGCTGTGTCTTTTTGATTTTAATTTCCCTAAGCTATAGGACCATAAGTGGAAGTGCCCTAGGCTCTGTTGCTTTGTTTTTTAGATGTTTCAGGAAACACCATACACCTCTCCCGAGTGGCTCTTGGCAATTTACATCCCGCCCATCAGCATAACAAGTCTCCCAGTTCTCCATGGCCTGTCCTGCCTTTCTGGATTTTACACTTTTTTCAGATGGCCCTTTTGACCGGGGGGAAGTGAGACTTCATTGTAGTGCAGATTTCCTTTGCAAGCTTGCTTGGTTGGCCAAAAAGGGCGTATGCGTTTTTTCCTGAATATATTCAGGAAAAAACGCATACGCCCTTTTTGGCCAAGTGCATCATTGTGGACGTTCTGCCTCTTTTCCTATGCTTTAAATGCAATTCCAGTCTACCTCCTGAAATCGGTTTCCTGCAATTCTGCCCCGCTTTCAAGTCCTCTTGGCAGCCTTACTTCAGTATATTTTTGGACGATAGCTGTCATTTATAACTCTGCAGGTTTGTGAATTACAGTGCCCCTGAGCTCCTTTCTTCAACTCGCTTTCTTGTGAGCTGGCCGCAACACCGCAGGATTGCTTCAGGCCCTAATCTGGTTCTGGCACGGCACGCTGAGCCTTTGGTTAATTCCTCTTCCTGGTGGGAAATGAGAGTTAAATTTGCCCGTCCAGACACCTCCAGCTAGTCTCTCATTGGTTCTCCGTATTCCTGTTCATCTTCCTCAGAAATTGCAAATGGGCCAAACAGGAGGTTAAAGGCACTGACTCTCCACGTCGGGAGATTGTTAGTAAAGCGTCTGGAATGTTGCACCCGAGTACCAGGGGACGAGAACTGAGACATATTGGAACATGTCTCCCGACCACACGGTTGATCATACTCTGGGTTCCATGTGCATGTTTTACCTGAAGGCAGAATCCCTTAAACCTGGAGAGTTGAGACCCGTGGAATGGGTACCATGCAATATGACTTCAAAGGGTCTTCATTTGCTCACCGAACCTCTCCAATCCTATCACTGCTGCGTTTATGCCCCTGTACACATGCTTGATTTTCTTTCAGACACATAGCAATCCATAGGTTTTAAGATACTTACTAGTCAGGTACATTCTTAGGCGTTTAATATGGGGTGTTGAGTCCATTTCGTTGAGCAAGGAGTAGTTCTTGTCTATTCCATATTTGGCTTAAGGAACTTTTTCTGTGCTCATTTAAATCTCTGGTTTGATGCAGCACCCCAACTAACCTTTCCCCTTAAGCAAGCATAAGTTGGTTTTCTAAATTTGAGACCCTGTTCTGTTTTGTAATCCAGTTCCTGTGTAGCCAAGTTTACATTCCGTGTATTAGTGATATCTTATGATGTTTCTTTTTCTGTGTGACTTATTTCAGTTAGAATCATCATACCTGAATCCACTCATTATGCTGCTACGGGCCTGATGACATAGATTTCATTGCTGAGTGATATTGCATTGTACGTAAGTACCACAACTTCTTTATCCATTTTTCACTTTCTGCGATATTGAACTTGTACCGTAAACGAGGTTCTTGTAAACAGAGCCGTCCCAAACTTTGGGGTGGCTGTGTCTTTTTGATTTTAATTTCCCTAAGCTATAGGACCATAAGTGGAAGTGCCCTAGGCTCTGTTGCTTTGTTTTTTAGATGTTTCAGGAAACACCATACACCTCTCCCGAGTGGCTGTTGGCAATTTACATCCCGCCCATCAGCATAACAAGGCTCCCAGTTCTCCATGGCCTGTCCTGCCTTTCTGGATTTTACACTTTTTTCAGATGGCCCTTTTGACCGGGGGGAAGTGAGACTTCATTGTAGTGCAGATTTCCTTTGCAAGCTTGCTTGGTTGGCCAAAAAGGGCGTATGCGTTTTTTCCTGAATTCAGGAAAAAACGCATACGCCCTTTTTGGCCAAGTGCATCATTGTGGACGTTCTGCCTCTTTTCCTATGCTTTAAATGCAATTCCAGTCTACCTCCTGAAATCGGTTTCCTGCAATTCTGCCCCGCTTTCAAGTCCTCTTGGCAGCCTTACTTCAGTATATTTTTGGACGATAGCTGTCATTTATAACTCTGCAGGTTTGTGAATTACAGTGCCCCTGAGCTCCTTTCTTCAACTCGCTTTCTTGTGAGCTGGCCGCAACACCGCAGGATTGCTTCAGGCCCTAATCTGGTTCCGGCACGGCACGCTGAGCCTTTGGTTAATTCCTCTTCCTGGTGGGAAATGAGAGTTAAATTTGCCCGTCCAGACACCTCCAGCTAGTCTCTCATTGGTTCTCCCTATTCCTGTTCATCTTCCGCAGAAATTGCAAACTGGGCCAAACAGGAGGTTAAAGGCACTGACTCTCCAAGTCGGGAGAGTGTTAGTAAAGCGTCTGGAATGTTGCACCCGAGTACCAGGGGACGAGAACTGAGACATATTGGAACACGTCTCCCGATCACACGGTTGATCATACTCTGGGTTCCACGTTCATGTTTTAGCTGAAGGAAGAATCCCGTAAACCTGGAGAGTTGAGACCCGTGGAATGGGTACCATGCAATATGACTTCAAAGGGTCTTCATTTGCTCACCGAACCTCTCCAATCCTATCACTGCTGCGTTTATGCCCCTGTACACACGCTTGATTTTCTTTCAGAGACATAGCAATCCATAGGTTTTAAGATACTTACTAGTCAGGTACATTCTTAGGCGTTTAATATGGGGTGTTGAGTCCATTTCGTTGAGCAAGGAGTAGTTCTTGTCTATTCCATATTTGGCTTAAGGAACTTTATCTGTGCTCATTTCAATCTCTGGTTTGATGCAGCACCCCAACTCACCTTTCCCCTTAAGCAAGCATAAGTTGGTTTTCTAAATTTGAGACCCTGTTCTGTTTTGTAATCCAGTTCCTGTGTAGCCAAGTTTACATTCCGTGTATTAGTGATATCTTATGATGTTTCTTTTTCTGTGTGACTTATTTCAGTTAGAATCATCATACCTGAATCCACTCATTATGCTGCTACGGGCCTGATGACATAGATTTCATTGCTGAGTGATATTGCATTGTACGTAAGTACCACAACTTCTTTATCCATTTTTCACTTTCTGCGCTATTGAACTTGTACCGTAAACGAGGTTCTTGTAAACAGAGCCGTCCCAAACTTTGGGGTGGCTGTGTCTTTTTGATTTTAATTTCCCTAAGCTATAGGACCATAAGTGGAAGTGCCCTAGGCTCTGTTGCTTTGTTTTTTAGATGTTTCAGGAAACACCATACACCTCTCCCGAGTGGCTGTTGGCAATTTACATCCCGCCCATCAGCATAACAAGGCTCCCAGTTCTCCATGGCCTGTCCTGCCTTTCTGGATTTTACTTTTTTCAGATGGCCCTTTTGACCGGTGGGAAGTGAGACTTCATTGTAGTGCAGATTTCCTTTGCAAGCTTGCTTGGTTGGCCAAAAAGGGCGTATGCGTTTTTTCCTGAATATATTCAGGAAAAAACGCATACGCCCTTTTTGGCCAAGTGCATCATTGTGGACGTTCTGCCTCTTTTCCTATGCTTTAAATGCAATTCCAGTCTACCTCCTGAAATCGGTTTCCTGCAATTCTGCCCCGCTTTCAAGTCCTCTTGGCAGCCTTACTTCAGTATATTTTTGGACGATAGCTGTCATTTATAACTCTGCAGGTTTGTGAATTACAGTGCCCCTGAGCTCCTTTCTTCAACTCGCTTTCTTGTGAGCTGGCCGCAACACCGCAGGATTGCTTCAGGCCCTAATCTGGTTCCGGCACGGCACGCTGAGCCTTTGGTTAATTCCTCTTCCTGGTGGGAAATGAGAGTTAAATTTGCCCGTCCAGACACCTCCACCTAGTCTCTCATTGGTTCTCCCTATTCCTGTTCATCTTCCTCAGAAATTGCAAATGGGTCAAACAGGAGGTTAAAGGCACTGACTCTCCACGTCGGGAGAGTGTTAGTAAAGCGTCTGGAATGTTGCACCCGAGTACCAGGGGACGAGAACTGAGACATATTGGAACACGTCTCCCGATCACACGGTTGATCATACTCTGGGTTCCACGTGCATGTTTTAGCTGAAGGAAGAATCCCTTAAACCTGGAGAGTTGAGACCCGTGGAATGGGTACCATGCAATATGACTTCAAAGGGTCTTCATTTGCTCACCGAACCTCTCCAATCCTATCACTGCTGCGTTTATGCCCCTGTACACACGCTTGATTTTCTTTCAGAGACATAGCAATCCATAGGTTTTAAGATACTTACTAGTCAGGTACATTCTTAGGCGTTTAATATGGGGTGTTGAGTCCATTTCGTTGAGCAAGGAGTAGTTCTTGTCTATTCCATATTTGGCTTAAGGAACTTTATCTGTGCTCATTTCAATCTCTGGTTTGATGCAGCACCCCAACTCACCTTTCCCCTTAAGCAAGCATAAGTTGGTTTTCTAAATTTGAGACCCTGTTCTGTTTTGTAATCCAGTTCCTGTGTAGCCAAGTTTACATTCCGTGTATTAGTGATATCTTATGATGTTTCTTTTTCTGTGTGACTTATTTCAGTTAGAATCATCATACCTGAATCCACTCATTATGCTGCTACGGGCCTGATGACATAGATTTCATTGCTGAGTGATATTGCATTGTACGTAAGTACCACAACTTCTTTATCCATTTTTCACTTTCTGCGCTATTGAACTTGTACCGTAAACGAGGTTCTTGTAAACAGAGCCGTCCCAAACTTTGGGGTGGCTGTGTCTTTTTGATTTTAATTTCCATAAGCTATAGGACCATAAGTGGAAGTGCCCTAGGCTCTGTTGCTTTGTTTCTTAGATGTTTCAGGAAACACCATACACCTCTCCCGAGTGGCTGTTGGCAATTTACATCCCGCCCATCAGCATAACAAGGCTCCCAGTTCTCCATGGCCTGTCCTGCCTTTCTGGATTTTACACTTTTTTCAGATGGCCCTTTTGACCGGGGGGAAGTGAGACTTCATTGTAGTGCAGATTTCCTTTGCAAGCTTGCTTGGTTGGCCAAAAAGGGCGTATGCGTTTTTTCCTGAATATATTCAGGAAAAAACGCATACGCCCTTTTTGGCCAAGTGCATCATTGTGGACGTTCTGCCTCTTTTCCTATGCTTTAAATGCAATTCCAGTCTACCTCCTGAAATCGGTTTCCTGCAATTCTGCCCCGCTTTCAAGTCCTCTTGGCAGCCTTACTTCAGTATATTTTTGGACGATAGCTGTCATTTATAACTCTGCAGGTTTGTGAATTACAGTGCCCCTGAGCTCCTTTCTTCAACTCGCTTTCTTGTGAGCTGGCCGCAACACCGCAGGATTGCTTCAGGCCCTAATCTGGTTCCGGCACGGCACGCTGAGCCTTTGGTTAATTCCTCTTCCTGGTGGGAAATGAGAGTTAAATTTGCCCGTCCAGACACCTCCAGCTAGTCTCTCATTGGTTCTCCCTATTCCTGTTCATCTTCCGCAGAAATTGCAAACTGGGCCAAACAGGAGGTTAAAGGCACTGACTCTCCAAGTCGGGAGAGTGTTAGTAAAGCGTCTGGAATGTTGCACCCGAGTACCAGGGGACGAGAACTGAGACATATTGGAACACGTCTCCCGATCACACGGTTGATCATACTCTGGGTTCCACGTGCATGTTTTAGCTGAAGGAAGAATCCCTTAAACCTGGAGAGTTGAGACCCGTGGAATGGGTACCATGCAATATGACTTCAAAGGGTCTTCATTTGCTCACCGAACCTCTCCAATCCTATCACTGCTGCGTTTATGCCCCTGTACACACGCTTGATTTTCTTTCAGAGACATAGCAATCCATAGGTTTTAAGATACTTACTAGTCAGGTACATTCTTAGGCGTTTAATATGGGGTGTTGAGTCCATTTCGTTGAGCAAGGGGTAGTTCTTGTCTATTCTATATTTGGCTTAAGGAACTTTATCTGTGTTCATTTAAATCTCTGGTTTTATGCAGCACCCCAACTCACCTTTCCCCTTAAGCAAGCATAAGTTGGTTTTCTAAATTTGAGACCCTGTTCTGTTTTGTAATCCAGTTCCTGTGTAGCCAAGTTTACATCCCGTGTATTAGTGATATCTTATGATGTTTCTTTTTCTGTGTGACTTATTTCAGTTAGAATCATCATACCTGAATCCACTCATTATGCTGCTACGGGCCTGATGACATAGATTTCATTGCTGAGTGATATTGCATTGTACGTAAGTACCACAACTTCTTTATCCATTTTTCACTTTCTGCGATATTGAACTTGTACCGTAAACGAGGTTCTTGTAAACAGAGCCGTCCCAAACTTTGGGGTGGCTGTGTCTTTTTGATTTTAATTTCCCTAAGCTATAGGACCATAAGTGGAAGTGCCCTAGGCTCTGTTGCTTTGTTTTTTAGATGTTTCAGGAACACCATACACCTCTCCCGAGTGGCTGTTGGCAATTTACATCCCGCCCATCAGCATAACAAGGCTCCCAGTTCTCCATGGCCTGTCCTGCCTTTCTGGATTTTACACTTTTTTCAGATGGCCCTTTTGACCGGGGGGAAGTGAGACTTCATTGTAGTGCAGATTTCCTTTGCAAGCTTGCTTGGTTGGCCAAAAAGGGCGTATGCGTTTTTTCCTGAATATATTCAGGAAAAAACACATACGCCCTTTTTGGCCAAGTGCATCATTGTGGACGTTCTGCCTCTTTTCCTATGCTTTAAATGCAATTCCAGTCTACCTCCTGAAATCGGTTTCCTGCAATTCTGCCCCGCTTTCAAGTCCTCTTGGCAGCCTTACTTCAGTATATTTTTGGACGATAGCTGTCATTTATAACTCTGCAGGTTTGTGAATTACAGTGCCCCTGAGCTCCTTTCTTCAACTCGCTTTCTTGTGAGCTGGCCGCAACACCGCAGGATTGCTTCAGGCCCTAATCTGGTTCCGGCACGGCACGCTGAGCCTTTGGTTAATTCCTCTTCCTGGTGGGAAATGAGAGTTAAATTTGCCCGTCCAGACACCTCCAGCTAGTCTCTCATTGGTTCTCCCTATTCCTGTTCATCTTCCGCAGAAATTGCAAACTGGGCCAAACAGGAGGTTAAAGGCACTGACTCTCCAAGTCGGGAGAGTGTTAGTAAAGCGTCTGGAATGTTGCACCCGAGTACCAGGGGACGAGAACTGAGACATATTGGAACACGTCTCCCGATCACACGGTTGATCATACTCTGGGTTCCACGTGCATGTTTTAGCTGAAGGAAGAATCCCTTAAACCTGGAGAGTTGAGACTCGTGGAATGGGTACCATGAAATATGACTTCAAAGGGTCTTCATTTGCTCACCGAACCTCTCCAATCCTATCACTGCTGCGTTTATGCCCCTGTACACACGCTTGATTTTCTTTCAGAGACATAGCAATCCATAGGTTTTAAGATACTTACTAGTCAGGTACATTCTTAGGCGTTTAATATGGGGTGTTGAGTCCATTTCGTTGAGCAAGGAGTAGTTCTTGTCTATTCTATATTTGGCTTAAGGAACTTTATCTGTGTTCATTTAAATCTCTGGTTTTATGCAGCACCCCAACTCACCTTTCCCCTTAAGCAAGCATAAGTTGGTTTTCTAAATTTGAGACCCTGTTCTGTTTTGTAATCCAGTTCCTGTGTAGCCAAGTTTACATCCCGTGTATTAGTGATATCTTATGATGTTTCTTTTTCTGTGTGACTTATTTCAGTTAGAATCATCATACCTGAATCCACTCATTATGCTGCTACGGGCCTGATGACATAGATTTCATTGCTGAGTGATATTGCATTGTACGTAAGTACCACAACTTCTTTATCCATTTTTCACTTTCTGCGATATTGAACTTGTACCGTAAACGAGGTTCTTGTAAACAGAGCCGTCCCAAACTTTGGGGTGGCTGTGTCTTTTTGATTTTAATTTCCCTAAGCTATAGGACCATAAGTCAAGTGCCCTAGGCTCTGTTGCTTTGTTTTTTAGATGTTTCAGGAAACACCATACACCTCTCCCGAGTGGCTGTTGGCAATTTACATCCCGCCCATCAGCATAACAAGGCTCCCAGTTCTCCATGGCCTGTCCTGCCTTTCTGGATTTTACACTTTTTTCAGATGGCCCTTTTGACCGGGGGGAAGTGAGACTTCATTGTAGTGCAGATTTCCTTTGCAAGCTTGCTTGGTTGGCCAAAAAGGGCGTATGCGTTTTTTCCTGAATATATTCAGGAAAAAACGCATACGCCCTTTTTGGCCAAGTGCATCATTGTGGACGTTCTGCCTCTTTTCCTATGCTTTAAATGCAATTCCAGTCTACCTCCTGAAATCGGTTTCCTGCAATTCTGCCCCGCTTTCAAGTCCTCTTGGCAGCCTTACTTCAGTATATTTTTGGACGATAGCTGTCATTTATAACTCTGCAGGTTTGTGAATTACAGTGCCCCTGAGCTCCTTTCTTCAACTCGCTTTCTTGTGAGCTGGCCGCAACACCGCAGGATTGTTTCAGGCCCTAATCTGGTTCCGGCATGGCACGCTGAGCCTTTGGTTAATTTCTCTTCCTGGTGGGAAATGAGAGTTAAATTTGCCCGTCCAGACACCTCCAGCTAGTCTCTCATTGGTTCTCCCTATTCCTGTTCATCTTCCTCAGAAATTGCAAATGGGCCAAACAGGAGGTTAAAGGCACTGACTCTCCAAGTCGGGAGAGTGTTAGTAAAGCGTCTGGAATGTTGCACCCGAGTACCAGGGGACGAGAACTGAGACATATTGGAACACGTCTCCCGATCACACGGTTGATCATACTCTGGGTTCCACGTGCATGTTTTAGCTGAAGGAAGAATCCCTTAAACCTGGAGAGTTGAGACCCGTGGAATGGGTACCATGCAATATGACTTCAAAGGGTCTTCATTTGCTCACCGAACCTCTCCAATCCTATCACTGCTGCGTTTATGCCCCTGTACACACGCTTGATTTTCTTTCAGAGACATAGCAATCCATAGGTTTTAAGATACTTACTAGTCAGGTACATTCTTAGGCGTTTAATATGGGGTGTTGAGTCCATTTCGTTGAGCAAGGAGTAGTTCTTGTCTATTCCATATTTGGCTTAAGGAACTTTATCTGTGCTCATTTCAATCTCTGGTTTTATGCAGCACCCCAACTCACCTTTCCCCTTAAGCAAGCATAAGTTGGTTTTCTAAATTTGAGACCCTGTTCTGTTTTGTAATCCAGTTCCTGTGTAGCCAAGTTTACATTCCGTGTATTAGTGATATCTTATGATGTTTCTTTTTCTGTGTGACTTATTTCAGTTAGAATCATCATACCTGAATCCACTCATTATGCTGCTACGGGCCTGATGACATAGATTTCATTGCTGAGTGATATTGCATTGTACGTAAGTACCACAACTTCTTTATCCATTTTTCACTTTCTGCGCTATTGAACTTGTACCGTAAACGAGGTTCTTGTAAACAGAGCCGTCCCAAACTTTGGGGTGGCTGTGTCTTTTTGATTTTAATTTCCCTAAGCTATAGGACCATAAGTGGAAGTGCCCTAGGCTCTGTTGCTTTGTTTTTTAGATGTTTCAGGAAACACCATACACCTCTCCCGAGTGGCTCTTGGCAATTTACATCCCGCCCATCAGCATAACAAGGCTCCCAGTTCTCCATGGCCTGTCCTGCCTTTCTGGATTTTACACTTTTTTCAGATGGCCCTTTTGACCGGGGGGAAGTGAGACTTCATTGTAGTGCAGATTTCCTTTGCAAGCTTGCTTGGTTGGCCAAAAAGGGCGTATGCGTTTTTTCCTGAATATATTCAGGAAAAAACGCATACGCCCTTTTTGGCCAAGTGCATCATTGTGGACGTTCTGCCTCTTTTCCTATGCTTTAAATGCAATTCCAGTCTACCTCCTGAAATCGGTTTCCTGCAATTCTGCCCCGCTTTCAAGTCCTCTTGGCAGCCTTACTTCAGTATATTTTTGGACGATAGCTGTCATTTATAACTCTGCAGGTTTGTGAATTACAGTGCCCCTGAGCTCCTTTCTTCAACTTGCTTTCTTGTGAGCTGGCCGCAACACCGCAGGATTGCTTCAGGCCCTAATCTGGTTCCGGCACGGCACGCTGAGCCTTTGGTTAATTCCTCTTCCTGGTGGGAAATGAGAGTTAAATTTGCCCGTCCAGACACCTCCAGCTAGTCTCTCATTGGTTCTCCCTATTCCTGTTCATCTTCCGCAGAAATTGCAAACTGGGCCAAACAGGAGGTTAAAGGCACTGACTCTCCAAGTCGGGAGAGTGTTAGTAAAGCGTCTGGAATGTTGCACCCGAGTACCAGGGGACGAGAACTGAGACATATTGGAACACGTCTCCCGATCACACGGTTGATCATACTCTGGGTTCCACGTGCATGTTTTAGCTGAAGGAAGAATCCCTTAAACCTGGAGAGTTGAGACCCGTGGAATGGGTACCATGCAATATGACTTCAAAGGGTCTTCATTTGCTCACCGAACCTCTCCAATCCTATCACTGCTGCGTTTATGCCCCTGTACACACGCTTGATTTTCTTTCAGAGACATAGCAATCCATAGGTTTTAAGATACTTACTAGTCAGGTACATTCTTAGGCGTTTAATATGGGGTGTTGAGTCCATTTCGTTGAGCAAGGAGTAGTTCTTGTCTATTCTATATTTGGCTTAAGGAACTTTATCTGTGTTCATTTAAATCTCTGGTTTTATGCAGCACCCCAACTCACCTTTCCCCTTAAGCAAGCATAAGTTGGTTTTCTAAATTTGAGACCCTGTTCTGTTTTGTAATCCAGTTCCTGTGTAGCCAAGTTTACATCCCGTGTATTAGTGATATCTTATGATGTTTCTTTTTCTGTGTGACTTATTTCAGTTAGAATCATCATACCTGAATCCACTCATTATGCTGCTACGGGCCTGATGACATAGATTTCATTGCTGAGTGATATTGCATTGTACGTAAGTACCACAACTTCTTTATCCATTTTTCACTTTCTGCGATATTGAACTTGTACCGTAAACGAGGTTCTTGTAAACAGAGCCGTCCCAAACTTTGGGGTGGCTGTGTCTTTTTGATTTTAATTTCCCTAAGCTATAGGACCATAAGTGGAAGTGCCCTAGGCTCTGTTGCTTTGTTTTTTAGATGTTTCAGGAACACCATACACCTCTCCCGAGTGGCTGTTGGCAATTTACATCCCGCCCATCAGCATAACAAGGCTCCCAGTTCTCCATGGCCTGTCCTGCCTTTCTGGATTTTACACTTTTTTCAGATGGCCCTTTTGACCGGGGGGAAGTGAGACTTCATTGTAGTGCAGATTTCCTTTGCAAGCTTGCTTGGTTGGCCAAAAAGGGCGTATGCGTTTTTTCCTGAATATATTCAGGAAAAAACGCATACGCCCTTTTTGGCCAAGTGCATCATTGTGGACGTTCTGCCTCTTTTCCTATGCTTTAAATGCAATTCCAGTCTACCTCCTGAAATCGGTTTCCTGCAATTCTGCCCCGCTTTCAAGTCCTCTTGGCAGCCTTACTTCAGTATATTTTTGGACGATAGCTGTCATTTATAACTCTGCAGGTTTGTGAATTACAGTGCCCCTGAGCTCCTTTCTTCAACTCGCTTTCTTGTGAGCTGGCCGCAACACCGCAGGATTGTTTCAGGCCCTAATCTGGTTCCGGCATGGCACGCTGAGCCTTTGGTTAATTCCTCTTCATGGTGGGAAATGAGAGTTAAATTTGCCCGTCCAGACACCTCCACCTAGTCTCTCATTGGTTCTCCCTATTCCTGTTCATCTTCCTCAGAAATTGCAAATGGGCCAAACAGGAGGTTAAAGGCACTGACTCTCCACGTCGGGAGAGTGTTAGTAAAGCGTCTGGAGTGTTGCACCCGAGTACCAGGGGACGAGAACTGAGACATATTGGAACACGTCTCCCGATCACACGGTTGATCATACTCTGGGTTCCACGTGCATGTTTTAGCTGAAGGAAGAATCCCTTAAACCTGGAGAGTTGAGACCCGTGGAATGGGTACCATGCAATATGACTTCAAAGGGTCTTCATTTGCTCACCGAACCTCTCCAATCCTATCACTGCTGCGTTTATGCCCCTGTACACACGCTTGATTTTCTTTCAGAGACATAGCAATCCATAGGTTTTAAGATACTTACTAGTCAGGTACATTCTTAGGCGTTTAATATGGGGTGTTGAGTCCATTTCGTTGAGCAAGGAGTAGTTCTTGTCTATTCCATATTTGGCTTAAGGAACTTTATCTGTGCTCATTTCAATCTCTGGTTTTATGCAGCACCCCAACTCACCTTTCCCCTTAAGCAAGCATAAGTTGGTTTTCTAAATTTGAGACCCTGTTCTGTTTTGTAATCCAGTTCCTGTGTAGCCAAGTTTACATCCCGTGTATTAGTGATATCTTATGATGTTTCTTTTTCTGTGTGACTTATTTCAGTTAGAATCATCATACCTGAATCCACTCATTATGCTGCTACGGGCCTGATGACATAGATTTCATTGCTGAGTGATATTGCATTGTACGTAAGTACCACAACTTCTTTATCCATTTTTCACTTTCTGCGATATTGAACTTGTACCGTAAACGAGGTTCTTGTAAACAGAGCCGTCCCAAACTTTGGGGTGGCTGTGTCTTTTTGATTTTAATTTCCCTAAGCTATAGGACCATAAGTGGAAGTGCCCTAGGCTCTGTTGCTTTGTTTTTTAGATGTTTCAGGAAACACCATACACCTCTCCCGAGTGGCTGTTGGCAATTTACATCCTGCCCATCAGCATAACAAGGCTCCCAGTTCTCCATGGCCTGTCCTGCCTTTCTGGATTTTACACTTTTTTCAGATGGCCCTTTTGACCGGGGGGAAGTGAGACTTCATTGTAGTGCAGATTTCCTTTGCAAGCTTGCTTGGTTGGCCAAAAAGGGCGTATGCGTTTTTTCCTGAATATATTCAGGAAAAAATGCATACGCCCTTTTTGGCCAAGTGCATCATTGTGGACGTTCTGCCTCTTTTCCTATGCTTTAAATGCAATTCCAGTCTACCTCCTGAAATCGGTTTCCTGCAATTCTGCCCCACTTTCAAGTCCTCTTGGCAGCCTTACTTCAGTATATTTTTGGACGATAGCTGTCATTTATAACTCTGCAGGTTTGTGAATTACAGTGCCCCTGAGCTCCTTTCTTCAACTCGCTTTCTTGTGAGCTGGCCGCAACACCGCAGGATTGCTTCAGGCCCTAATCTGGTTCCGGCACGGCACGCTGAGCCTTTGGTTAATTCCTCTTCCTGGTGGGAAATGAGAGTTAAATTTGCCCGTCCAGACACCTCCAGCTAGTCTCTCATTGGTTCTCCCTATTCCTGTTCATCTTCCGCAGAAATTGCAAACTGGGCCAAACAGGAGGTTAAAGGCACTGACTCTCCACGTCGGGAGAGTGTTAGTAAAGCGTCTGGAATGTTGCACCCGAGTACCAGGGGACGAGAACTGAGACATATTGGAACACGTCTCCCGATCACACGGTTGATCATACTCTGGGTTCCACGTGCATGTTTTAGCTGAAGGAAGAATCCCTTAAACCTGGAGAGTTGAGACCCGTGGAATGGGTACCATGCAATATGACTTCAAAGGGTCTTCATTTGCTCACCGAACCTCTCCAATCCTATCACTGCTGCGTTTATGCCCCTGTACACACGCTTGATTTTCTTTCAGAGACATAGCAATCCATAGGTTTTAAGATACTTACTAGTCAGGTACATTCTTAGGCGTTTAATATGGGGTGTTGAGTCCATTTCGTTGAGCAAGGAGTAGTTCTTGTCTATTCCATATTTGGCTTAAGGAACTTTATCTGTGCTCATTTCAATCTCTGGTTTTATGCAGCACCCCAACTCACCTTTCCCCTTAAGCAAGCATAAGTTGGTTTTCTAAATTTGAGACCCTGTTCTGTTTTGTAATCCAGTTCCTGTGTAGCCAAGTTTACATCCCGTGTATTAGTGATATCTTATGATGTTTCTTTTTCTGTGTGACTTATTTCAGTTAGAATCATCATACCTGAATCCACTCATTATGCTGCTACGGGCCTGATGACATAGATTTCATTGCTGAGTGATATTGCATTGTACGTAAGTACCACAACTTCTTTATCCATTTTTCACTTTCTGCGATATTGAACTTGTACCGTAAACGAGGTTCTTGTAAACAGAGCCGTCCCAAACTTTGGGGTGGCTGTGTCTTTTTGATTTTAATTTCCCTAAGCTATAGGACCATAAGTGGAAGTGCCCTAGGCTCTGTTGCTTTGTTTTTTAGATGTTTCAGGAAACACCATACACCTCTCCCGAGTGGCTCTTGGCAATTTACATCCCGCCCATCAGCATAACAAGGCTCCCAGTTCTCCATGGCCTGTCCTGCCTTTCTGGATTTTACACTTTTTTCAGATGGCCCTTTTGACCGGGGGGAAGTGAGACTTCATTGTAGTGCAGATTTCCTTTGCAAGCTTGCTTGGTTGGCCAAAAAGGGCGTATGCGTTTTTTCTTGAATATATTCAGGAAAAAACGCATACGCCCTTTTTGGCCAAGTGCATCATTGTGGACGTTCTGCCTCTTTTCCTATGCTTTAAATGCAATTCCAGTCTACCTCCTGAAATCGGTTTCCTGCAATTCTGCCCCGCTTTCAAGTCCTCTTGGCAGCCTTACTTCAGTATATTTTTGGACGATAGCTGTCATTTATAACTCTGCAGGTTTGTGAATTACAGTGCCCCTGAGCTCCTTTCTTCAACTCGCTTTCTTGTGAGCTGGCCGCAACACCGCAGGATTGCTTCAGGCCCTAATCTGGTTCCGGCACGGCACGCTGAGCCTTTGGTTAATTCCTCTTCCTGGTGGGAAATGAGAGTTAAATTTGCCCGTCCAGACACCTCCACCTAGTCTCTCATTGGTTCTCCCTATTCCTGTTCATCTTCCTCAGAAATTGCAAATGGGCCAAACAGGAGGTTAAAGGCACTGACTCTCCACGTCGGGAGAGTGTTAGTAAAGCGTCTGGAATGTTGCACCCGAGTACCAGGGGACGAGAACTGAGACATATTGGAACACGTCTCCCGATCACACGGTTGATCATACTCTGGGTTCCACGTGCATGTTTTAGCTGAAGGAAGAATCCCTTAAACCTGGAGAGTTGAGACCCGTGGAATGGGTACCATGCAATATGACTTCAAAGGGTCTTCATTTGCTCACCGAACCTCTCCAATCCTATCACTGCTGCGTTTATGCCCCTGTACACACGCTTGATTTTCTTTCAGAGACATAGCAATCCATAGGTTTTAAGATACTTACTAGTCAGGTACATTCTTAGGCGTTTAATATGGGGTGTTGAGTCCATTTCGTTGAGCAAGGAGTAGTTCTTGTCTATTCCATATTTGGCTTAAGGAACTTTATCTGTGCTCATTTCAATCTCTGGTTTTATGCAGCACCCCAACTCACCTTTCCCCTTAAGCAAGCATAAGTTGGTTTTCTAAATTTGAGACCCTGTTCTGTTTTGTAATCCAGTTCCTGTGTAGCCAAGTTTACATCCCGTGTATTAGTGATATCTTATGATGTTTCTTTTTCTGTGTGACTTATTTCAGTTAGAATCATCATACCTGAATCCACTCATTATGCTGCTACGGGCCTGATGACATAGATTTCATTGCTGAGTGATATTGCATTGTACGTAAGTACCACAACTTCTTTATCCATTTTTCACTTTCTGCGATATTGAACTTGTACCGTAAACGAGGTTCTTGTAAACAGAGCCGTCCCAAACTTTGGGGTGGATGTGTCTTTTTGATTTTAATTTCCCTAAGCTATAGGACCATAAGTGGAAGTGCCCTAGGCTCTGTTGCTTTGTTTTTTAGATGTTTCAGGAAACACCATACACCTCTCCCGAGTGGCTCTTGGCAATTTACATCCCGCCCATCAGCATAACAAGGCTCCCAGTTCTCCATGGCCTGTCCTGCCTTTCTGGATTTTACACTTTTTTCAGATGGCCCTTTTGACCGGGGGGAAGTGAGACTTCATTGTAGTGCAGATTTCCTTTGCAAGCTTGCTTGGTTGGCCAAAAAGGGCGTATGCGTTTTTTCCTGAATATATTCAGGAAAAAACGCATACGCCCTTTTTGGCCAAGTGCATCATTGTGGACGTTCTGCCTCTTTTCCTATGCTTTAAATGCAATTCCAGTCTACCTCCTGAAATCGGTTTCCTGCAATTCTGCCCCGCTTTCAAGTCCTCTTGGCAGCCTTACTTCAGTATATTTTTGGACGATAGCTGTCATTTATAACTCTGCAGGTTTGTGAATTACAGTGCCCCTGAGCTCCTTTCTTCAACTCGCTTTCTTGTGAGCTGGCCGCAACACCGCAGGATTGCTTCAGGCCCTAATCTGGTTCCGGCACGGCACGCTGAGCCTTTGGTTAATTCCTCTTCCTGGTGGGAAATGAGAGTTAAATTTGCCCGTCCAGACACCTCCAGCTAGTCTCTCATTGGTTCTCCCTATTCCTGTTCATCTTCCGCAGAAATTGCAAACTGGGCCAAACAGGAGGTTAAAGGCACTGACTCTCCAAGTCGGGAGAGTGTTAGTAAAGCGTCTGGAATGTTGCACCCGAGTACCAGGGGACAAGAACTGAGACATATTGGAACACGTCTCCCGATCACACGGTTGATCATACTCTGGGTTCCACGTGCATGTTTTAGCTGAAGGAAGAATCCCTTAAACCTGGAGAGTTGAGACCCGTGGAATGGGTACCATGCAATATGACTTCAAAGGGTCTTCATTTGCTCACCGAACCTCTCCAATCCTATCACTGCTGCGTTTATGCCCCTGTACACACGCTTGATTTTCTTTCAGAGACATAGCAATCCATAGGTTTTAAGATACTTACTAGTCAGGTACATTCTTAGGCGTTTAATATGGGGTGTTGAGTCCATTTCGTTGAGCAAGGAGTAGTTCTTGTCTATTCCATATTTGGCTTAAGGAACTTTATCTGTGCTCATTTCAATCTCTGGTTTCATGCAGCACCCCAACTCACCTTTCCCCTTAAGCAAGCATAAGTTTGTTTTCTAAATTTGAGACCCTGTTCTGTTTTGTAATCCAGTTCCTGTGTAGCCAAGTTTACATCCCGTGTATTAGTGATATCTTATGATGTTTCTTTTTCTGTGTGACTTATTTCAGTTAGAATCATCATACCTGAATCCACTCATTATGCTGCTACGGGCCTGATGACATAGATTTCATTGCTGAGTGATATTGCATTGTACGTAAGTACCACAACTTCTTTATCCATTTTTCACTTTCTGCGATATTGAACTTGTACCGTAAACGAGGTTCTTGTAAACAGAGCCCTCCCATACCTTGGGGTGGCTGTGTCTTTTTGATTTTAATTTCCCTAAGCTATAGGACCATAAGTGGAAGTGCCCTAGGCTCTGTTGCTTTGTTTTTTAGATGTTTCAGGAAACACCATACACCTCTCCCGAGTGGCTCTTGGCAATTTACATCCCGCCCATCAGCATAACAAGGCTCCCAGTTCTCCATGGCCTGTCCTGCCTTTCTGGATTTTACACTTTTTTCAGATGGCCCTTTTGACCGGGGGGAAGTGAGACTTCATTGTAGTGCAGATTTCCTTTGCAAGCTTGCTTGGTTGGCCAAAAAGGGCGTATGCGTTTTTTCCTGAATATATTCAGGAAAAAACGCATACGCCCTTTTTGGCCAAGTGCATCATTGTGGACGTTCTGCCTCTTTTCCTATGCTTTAAATGCAATTCCAGTCTACCTCCTGAAATCGGTTTCCTGCAATTCTGCCCCGCTTTCAAGTCCTCTTGGCAGCCTTACTTCAGTATATTTTTGGACGATAGCTGTCATTTATAACTCTGCAGGTTTGTGAATTACAGTGCCCCTGAGCTCCTTTCTTCAACTCGCTTTCTTGTGAGCTGGCCGCAACACCGCAGGATTGCTTCAGGCCCTAATCTGGTTCCGGCACGGCACGCTGAGCCTTTGGTTAATTCCTCTTCCTGGTGGGAAATGAGAGTTAAATTTGCCCGTCCAGACACCTCCACCTAGTCTCTCATTGGTTCTCCCTATTCCTGTTCATCTTCCTCAGAAATTGCAAATGGGCCAAACAGGAGGTTAAAGGCACTGACTCTCCACGTCGGGAGAGTGTTAGTAAAGCGTCTGGAATGTTGCACCCGAGTACCAGGGGACGAGAACTGAGACATATTGGAACACGTCTCCCGATCACACGGTTGATCATACTCTGGGTTCCACGTGCATGTTTTAGCTGAAGGAAGAATCCCTTAAACCTGGAGAGTTGAGACCCGTGGAATGGGTACCATGCAATATGACTTCAAAGGGTCTTCATTTGCTCACCGAACCTCTCCAATCCTATCACTGCTGCGTTTATGCCCCTGTACACACGCTTGATTTTCTTTCAGAGACATAGCAATCCATAGGTTTTAAGATACTTACTAGTCAGGTACATTCTTAGGCGTTTAATATGGGGTGTTGAGTCCATTTCGTTGAGCAAGGAGTAGTTCTTGTCTATTCCATATTTGGCTTAAGGAACTTTATCTGTGCTCATTTCAATCTCTGGTTTTATGCAGCACCCCAACTCACCTTTCCCCTTAAGCAAGCATAAGTTGGTTTTCTAAATTTGAGACCCTGTTCTGTTTTGTAATCCAGTTCCTGTGTAGCCAAGTTTACATTCCGTGTATTAGTGATATCTTATGATGTTTCTTTTTCTGTGTGACTTATTTCAGTTAGAATCATCATACCTGAATCCACTCATTATGCTGCTACGGGCCTGATGACATAGATTTCATTGCTGAGTGATATTGCATTGTACGTAAGTACCACAACTTCTTTATCCATTTTTCACTTTCTGCGCTATTGAACTTGTACCGTAAACGAGGTTCTTGTAAACAGAGCCGTCCCAAACTTTGGGGTTGCTGTGTCTTTTTGATTTTAATTTCCCTAAGCTATAGGACCATAAGTGGAAGTGCCCTAGGCTCTGTTGCTTTGTTTTTTAGATGTTTCAGGAAACACCATACACCTCTCCCGAGTGGCTGTTGGCAATTTACATCCCGCCCATCAGCATAACAAGGCTCCCAGTTCTCCATGGCCTGTCCTGCCTTTCTGGATTTTACACTTTTTTCAGATGGCCCTTTTGACCGGGGGGAAGTGAGACTTCATTGTAGTGCAGATTTCCTTTGCAAGCTTGCTTGGTTGGCCAAAAAGGGCGTATGCGTTTTTTCCTGAATATATTCAGGAAAAAACGCATACGCCCTTTTTGGCCAAGTGCATCATTGTGGACGTTCTGCCTCTTTTCCTATGCTTTAAATGCAATTCCAGTCTACCTCCTGAAATCGGTTTCCTGCAATTCTGCCCCGCTTTCAAGTCGTCTTGGCAGCCTTACTTCAGTATATTTTTGGACGATAGCTGTCATTTATAACTCTGCAGGTTTGTGAATTACAGTGCCCCTGAGCTCCTTTCTTCAACTCGCTTTCTTGTGAGCTGGCCGCAACACCGCAGGATTGCTTCAGGCCCTAATCTGGTTCCGGCACGGCACGCTGAGCCTTTGGTTAATTCCTCTTCCTGGTGGGAAATGAGAGTTAAATTTGCCCGTCCAGACACCTCCAGCTAGTCTCTCATTGGTTCTCCCTATTCCTGTTCATCTTCCTCAGAAATTGCAAATGGGCCAAACAGGAGGTTAAAGGCACTGACTCTCCACGTCGGGAGAGTGTTAGTAAAGCGTCTGGAATGTTGCACCCGAGTACCAGGGGACGAGAACTGAGACATATTGGAACACGTCTCCCGATCACACGGTTGATCATACTCTGGGTTCCACGTGCATGTTTTAGCTGAAGGAAGAATCCCTTAAACCTGGAGAGTTGAGACCCGTGGAATGGGTACCATGCAATATGACTTCAAAGGGTCTTCATTTGCTCACCGAACCTCTCCAATCCTATCACTGCTGCGTTTATGCCCCTGTACACACGCTTGATTTTCTTTCAGAGACATAGCAATCCATAGGTTTTAAGATACTTACTAGTCAGGTACATTCTTAGGCGTTTAATATGGGGTGTTGAGTCCATTTCGTTGAGCAAGGAGTAGTTCTTGTCTATTCCATATTTGGCTTAAGGAACTTTATCTGTGCTCATTTCAATCTCTGGTTTGATGCAGCACCCCAACTCACCTTTCCCCTTAAGCAAGCATAAGTTGGTTTTCTAAATTTGAGACCCTGTTCTGTTTTGTAATCCAGTTCCTGTGTAGCCAAGTTTACATCCCGTGTATTAGTGATATCTTATGATGTTTCTTTTTCTGTGTGACTTATTTCAGTTAGAATCATCATACCTGAATCCACTCATTATGCTGCTACGGGCCTGATGACATAGATTTCATTGCTGAGTGATATTGCATTGTACGTAAGTACCACAACTTCTTTATCCATTTTTCACTTTCTGCGCTATTGAACTTGTACCGTAAACGAGGTTCTTGTAAACAGAGCTGTCCCAAACTTTGGGGTGGCTGTGTCTTTTTGATTTTAATTTCCCTAAGCTATAGGACCATAAGTGGAAGTGCCCTAGGCTCTGTTGCTTTGTTTTTTAGATGTTTCAGGAAACACCATACACCTCTCCCGAGTGGCTGTTGGCAATTTACATCCCGCCCATCAGCATAACAAGGCTCCCAGTTCTCCATGGCCTGTCCTGCCTTTCTGGATTTTACACTTTTTTCAGATGGCCCTTTTGACCGGGGGGAAGTGAGACTTCATTGTAGTGCAGATTTCCTTTGCAAGCTTGCTTGGTTGGCCAAAAAGGGCGTATGCGTTTTTTCCTGAATATATTCAGGAAAAAACGCATACGCCCTTTTTGGCCAAGTGCATCATTGTGGACGTTCTGCCTCTTTTCCTATGCTTTAAATGCAATTCCAGTCTACCTCCTGAAATCGGTTTCCTGCAATTCTGCCCCGCTTTCAAGTCCTCTTGGCAGCCTTACTTCAGTATATTTTTGGACGATAGCTGTCATTTATAACTCTGCAGGTTTGTGAATTACAGTGCCCCTGAGCTCCTTTCTTCAACTCGCTTTCTTGTGAGCTGGCCGCAACACCGCAGGATTGCTTCAGGCCCTAATCTGGTTCCGGCATGGCACGCTGAGCCTTTGGTTAATTCCTCTTCATGGTGGGAAATGAGAGTTAAATTTGCCCGTCCAGACACCTCCACCTAGTCTCTCATTGGTTCTCCCTATTCCTGTTCATCTTCCTCAGAAATTGCAAATGGGCCAAACAGGAGGTTAAAGGCACTGACTCTCCACGTCGGGAGAGTGTTAGTAAAGCGTCTGGAGTGTTGCACCCGAGTACCAGGGGACGAGAACTGAGACATATTGGAACACGTCTCCCGATCACACGGTTGATCATACTCTGGGTTCCACGTGCATGTTTTAGCTGAAGGAAGAATCCCTTAAACCTGGAGAGTTGAGACCCGTGGAATGGGTACCATGCAATATGACTTCAAAGGGTCTTCATTTGCTCACCGAACCTCTCCAATCCTATCACTGCTGCGTTTATGCCCCTGTACACACGCTTGATTTTCTTTCAGAGACATAGCAATCCATAGGTTTTAAGATACTTACTAGTCAGGTACATTCTTAGGCGTTTAATATGGGGTGTTGAGTCCATTTCGTTGAGCAAGGAGTAGTTCTTGTCTATTCCATATTTGGCTTAAGGAACTTTATCTGTGCTCATTTCAATCTCTGGTTTTATGCAGCACCCCAACTCACCTTTCCCCTTAAGCAAGCATAAGTTGGTTTTCTAAATTTGAGACCCTGTTCTGTTTTGTAATCCAGTTCCTGTGTAGCCAAGTTTACATCCCGTGTATTAGTGATATCTTATGATGTTTCTTTTTCTGTGTGACTTATTTCAGTTAGAATCATCATACCTGAATCCACTCATTATGCTGCTACGGGCCTGATGACATAGATTTCATTGCTGAGTGATATTGCATTGTACGTAAGTACCACAACTTCTTTATCCATTTTTCACTTTCTGCGCTATTGAACTTGTACCGTAAACGAGGTTCTTGTAAACAGAGCCGTCCCAAACTTTGGGGTGGCTGTGTCTTTTTGATTTTAATTTCCCTAAGCTATAGGACCATAAGTGGAAGTGCCCTAGGCTCTGTTGCTTTGTTTTTTAGATGTTTCAGGAAACACCATACACCTCTCCCGAGTGGCTGTTGGCAATTTACATCCTGCCCATCAGCATAACAAGGCTCCCAGTTCTCCATGGCCTGTCCTGCCTTTCTGGATTTTACACTTTTTTCAGATGGCCCTTTTGACCGGGGGGAAGTGAGACTTCATTGTAGTGCAGATTTCCTTTGCAAGCTTGCTTGGTTGGCCAAAAAGGGCGTATGCGTTTTTTCCTGAATATATTCAGGAAAAAATGCATACGCCCTTTTTGGCCAAGTGCATCATTGTGGACGTTCTGCCTCTTTTCCTATGCTTTAAATGCAATTCCAGTCTACCTCCTGAAATCGGTTTCCTGCAATTCTGCCCCGCTTTCAAGTCCTCTTGGCAGCCTTACTTCAGTATATTTTTGGACGATAGCTGTCATTTATAACTCTGCAGGTTTGTGAATTACAGTGCCCCTGAGCTCCTTTCTTCAACTCGCTTTCTTGTGAGCTGGCCGCAACACCGCAGGATTGCTTCAGGCCCTAATCTGGTTCCGGCACGGCACGCTGAGCCTTTGGTTAATTCCTCTTCCTGGTGGGAAATGAGAGTTAAATTTGCCCGTCCAGACACCTCCAGCTAGTCTCTCATTGGTTCTCCCTATTCCTGTTCATCTTCCGCAGAAATTGCAAACTGGGCCAAACAGGAGGTTAAAGGCACTGACTCTCCAAGTCGGGAGAGTGTTAGTAAAGCGTCTGGAATGTTGCACCCGAGTACCAGGGGACGAGAACTGAGACATATTGGAACACGTCTCCCGATCACACGGTTGATCATACTCTGGGTTCCACGTGCATGTTTTAGCTGAAGGAAGAATCCCTTAAACCTGGAGAGTTGAGACCCGTGGAATGGGTACCATGCAATATGACTTCAAAGGGTCTTCATTTGCTCACCGAACCTCTCCAATCCTATCACTGCTGCGTTTATGCCCCTGTACACACGCTTGATTTTCTTTCAGAGACATAGCAATCCATAGGTTTTAAGATACTTACTAGTCAGGTACATTCTTAGGCGTTTAATATGGGGTGTTGAGTCCATTTCGTTGAGCAAGGAGTAGTTCTTGTCTATTCCATATTTGGCTTAAGGAACTTTATCTGTGCTCATTTCAATCTCTGGTTTTATGCAGCACCCCAACTCACCTTTCCCCTTAAGCAAGCATAAGTTGGTTTTCTAAATTTGAGACCCTGTTCTGTTTTGTAATCCAGTTCCTGTGTAGCCAAGTTTACATTCCGTGTATTAGTGATATCTTATGATGTTTCTTTTTCTGTGTGACTTATTTCAGTTAGAATCATCATACCTGAATCCACTCATTATGCTGCTACGGGCCTGATGACATAGATTTCATTGCTGAGTGATATTGCATTGTACGTAAGTACCACAACTTCTTTATCCATTTTTCACTTTCTGCGCTATTGAACTTGTACCGTAAACGAGGTTCTTGTAAACAGAGCCGTCCCAAACTTTGGGGTTGCTGTGTCTTTTTGATTTTAATTTCCCTAAGCTATAGGACCATAAGTGGAAGTGCCCTAGGCTCTGTTGCTTTGTTTTTTAGATGTTTCAGGAAACACCATACACCTCTCCCGAGTGGCTGTTGGCAATTTACATCCCGCCCATCAGCATAACAAGGCTCCCAGTTCTCCATGGCCTGTCCTGCCTTTCTGGATTTTACACTTTTTTCAGATGGCCCTTTTGACCGGGGGGAAGTGAGACTTCATTGTAGTGCAGATTTCCTTTGCAAGCTTGCTTGGTTGGCCAAAAAGGGCGTATGCGTTTTTTCCTGAATATATTCAGGAAAAAACGCATACGCCCTTTTTGGCCAAGTGCATCATTGTGGACGTTCTGCCTCTTTTCCTATGCTTTAAATGCAATTCCAGTCTACCTCCTGAAATTGGTTTCCTGCAATTCTGCCCCGCTTTCAAGTCCTCTTGGCAGCCTTACTTCAGTATATTTTTGGACGATAGCTGTCATTTATAACTCTGCAGGTTTGTGAATTACAGTGCCCCTGAGCTCCTTTCTTCAACTCGCTTTCTTGTGAGCTGGCCGCAACACCGCAGGATTGCTTCAGGCCCTAATCTGGTTCCGGCATGGCACGCTGAGCCTTTGGTTAATTCCTCTTCATGGTGGGAAATGAGAGTTAAATTTGCCCGTCCAGACACCTCCACCTAGTCTCTCATTGGTTCTCCCTATTCCTGTTCATCTTCCTCAGAAATTGCAAATGGGCCAAACAGGAGGTTAAAGGCACTGACTCTCCACGTCGGGAGAGTGTTAGTAAAGCGTCTGGAGTGTTGCACCCGAGTACCAGGGGACGAGAACTGAGACATATTGGAACACGTCTCCCGATCACACGGTTGATCATACTCTGGGTTCCACGTGCATGTTTTAGCTGAAGGAAGAATCCCTTAAACCTGGAGAGTTGAGACCCGTGGAATGGGTACCATGCAATATGACTTCAAAGGGTCTTCATTTGCTCACCGAACGTCTCCAATCCTATCACTGCTGCGTTTATGCCCCTGTACACACGCTTGATTTTCTTTCAGAGACATAGCAATCCATAGGTTTTAAGATACTTACTAGTCAGGTACATTCTTAGGCGTTTAATATGGGGTGTTGAGTCCATTTCGTTGAGCAAGGAGTAGTTCTTGTCTATTCCATATTTGGCTTAAGGAACTTTATCTGTGCTCATTTCAATCTCTGGTTTTATGCAGCACCCCAACTCACCTTTCCCCTTAAGCAAGCATAAGTTGGTTTTCTAAATTTGAGACCCTGTTCTGTTTTGTAATCCAGTTCCTGTGTAGCCAAGTTTACATCCCGTGTATTAGTGATATCTTATGATGTTTCTTTTTCTGTGTGACTTATTTCAGTTAGAATCATCATACCTGAATCCACTCATTATGCTGCTACGGGCCTGATGACATAGATTTCATTGCTGAGTGATATTGCATTGTACGTAAGTACCACAACTTCTTTATCCATTTTTCACTTTCTGCGCTATTGAACTTGTACCGTAAACGAGGTTCTTGTAAACAGAGCCGTCCCAAACATTGGGGTGGCTGTGTCTTTTTGATTTTAATTTCCCTAAGCTATAGGACCATAAGTGGAAGTGCCCTAGGCTCTGTTGCTTTGTTTTTTAGATGTTTCAGGAAACACCATACACCTCTCCCGAGTGGCTGTTGGCAATTTACATCCCGCCCATCAGCATAACAAGGCTCCCAGTTCTCCATGGCCTGTCCTGCCTTTCTGGATTTTACACTTTTTTCAGATGGCCCTTTTGACCGGGGGGTAGTGAGACTTCATTGTAGTGCAGATTTCCTTTGCAAGCTTGCTTGGTTGGCCAAAAAGGGCGTATGCGTTTTTTCCTGAATATATTCAGGAAAAAATGCATACACCCTTTTTGGCCAAGTGCATCATTGTGGACGTTCTGCCTCTTTTCCTATGCTTTAAATGCAATTCCAGTCTACCTCCTGAAATCGGTTTCCTGCAATTCTGCCCCGCTTTCAAGTCCTCTTGGCAGCCTTACTTCAGTATATTTTTGGACGATAGCTGTCATTTATAACTCTGCAGGTTTGTGAATTACAGTGCCCCTGAGCTCCTTTCTTCAACTCGCTTTCTTGTGAGCTGGCCGCAACACCGCAGGATTGCTTCAGGCCCTAATCTGGTTCCGGCACGGCACGCTGAGCCTTTGGTTAATTCCTCTTCCTGGTGGGAAATGAGAGTTAAATTTGCCCGTCCAGACACCTCCAGCTAGTCTCTCATTGGTTCTCCCTATTCCTGTTCATCTTCCGCAGAAATTGCAAACTGGGCCAAACAGGAGGTTAAAGGCACTGACTCTCCAAGTCGGGAGAGTGTTAGTAAAGCGTCTGGAATGTTGCACCCGAGTACCAGGGGACGAGAACTGAGACATATTGGAACACGTCTCCCGATCACACGGTTGATCATACTCTGGGTTCCACGTGCATGTTTTAGCTGAAGGAAGAATCCCTTAAACCTGGAGAGTTGAGACCCGTGGAATGGGTACCATGCAATATGACTTCAAAGGGTCTTCATTTGCTCACCGAACCTCTCCAATCCTATCACTGCTGCGTTTATGCCCCTGTACACACGCTTGATTTTCTTTCAGAGACATAGCAGTGCATAGGTTTTAAGATACTTTCTAGTCAGGTACATTCTTAGGCGTTTAATATGGGGTGTTGAGTCCATTTCGTTGAGCAAGGAGTAGTTCTTGTCTATTCCATATTTGGCTTAAGGAACTTTATCTGTGCTCATTTCAATCTCTGGTTTTATGCAGCACCCCAACTCACCTTTCCCCTTAAGCAAGCATAAGTTGGTTTTCTAAATTTGAGACCCTGTTCTGTTTTGTAATCCAGTTCCTGTGTAGCCAAGTTTACATCCCGTGTATTAGTGATATCTTATGATGTTTCTTTTTCTGTGTGACTTATTTCAGTTAGAATCATCATACCTGAATCCACTCATTATGCTGCTACGGGCCTGATGACATAGATTTCATTGCTGAGTGATATTGCATTGTACGTAAGTACCACAACTTCTTTATCCATTTTTCACTTTCTGCGCTATTGAACTTGTACCGTAAACGAGGTTCTTGTAAACAGAGCCGTCCCAAACTTTGGGGTGGCTGTGTCTTTTTGATTTTAATTTCCCTAAGCTATAGGACCATAAGTGGAAGTGCCCTAGGCTCTGTTGCTTTGTTTTTTAGATGTTTCAGGAAACACCATACACCTCTCCCGAGTGGCTGTTGGCAATTTACATCCCGCCCATCAGCATAACAAGGCTCCCAGTTCTCCATGGCCTGTCCTGCCTTTCTGGATTTTACACTTTTTTCAGATGGCCCTTTTTACCGGGGGGAAGTGAGACTTCATTGTAGTGCAGATTTCCTTTGCAAGCTTGCTTGGTTGGCCAAAAAGGGCGTATGCGTTTTTTCCTGAATATATTCAGGAAAAAACGCATACGCCCTTTTTGGCCAAGTGCATCATTGTGGACGTTCTGCCTCTTTTCCTATGCTTTAAATGCAATTCCAGTCTACCTCCTGAAATCGGTTTCCTGCAATTCTGCCCCACTTTGAAGTCCTCTTGGCAGCCTTACTTCAGTATATTTTTGGACGATAGCTGTCATTTATAACTCTGCAGGTTTGTGAATTACAGTGCCCCTGAGCTCCTTTCTTCAACTCGCTTTCTTGTGAGCTGGCCGCAACACCGCAGGATTGCTTCAGGCCCTAATCTGGTTCCGGCACGGCACGCTGAGCCTTTGGTTAATTCCTCTTCCTGGTGGGAAATGAGAGTTAAATTTGCCCGTCCAGACACCTCCAGCTAGTCTCTCATTGGTTCTCCCTATTCCTGTTCATCTTCCGCAGAAATTGCAAACTGGGCCAAACAGGAGGTTAAAGGCACTGACTCTCCAAGTCGGGAGAGTGTTAGTAAAGCGTCTGGAATGTTGCACCCGAGTACCAGGGGACGAGAACTGAGACATATTGGAACACGTCTCCCGATCACACGGTTGATCATACTCTGGGTTCCACGTGCATGTTTTAGCTGAAGGAAGAATCCCTTAAACCTGGAGAGTTGAGACCCGTGGAATGGGTACCATGCAATATGACTTCAAAGGGTCTTCATTTGCTCACCGAACCTCTCCAATCCTATCACTGCTGCGTTTATGCCCCTGTACACACGCTTGATTTTCTTTCAGAGACATAGCAATCCATAGGTTTTAAGATACTTACTAGTCAGGTACATTCTTAGGCGTTTAATATGGGGTGTTGAGTCCATTTCGTTGAGCAAGGAGTAGTTCTTGTCTATTCCATATTTGGCTTAAGGAACTTTATCTGTGCTCATTTCAATCTCTGGTTTTATGCAGCACCCCAACTCACCTTTCCCCTTAAGCAAGCATAAGTTGGTTTTCTAAATTTGAGACCCTGTTCTGTTTTGTAATCCAGTTCCTGTGTAGCCAAGTTTACATCCCGTGTATTAGTGATATCTTATGATGTTTCTTTTTCTGTGTGACTTATTTCAGTTAGAATCATCATACCTGAATCCACTCATTATGCTGCTACGGGCCTGATGACATAGATTTCATTGCTGAGTGATATTGCATTGTACGTAAGTACCACAACTTCTTTATCCATTTTTCACTTTCTGCGCTATTGAACTTGTACCGTAAACGAGGTTCTTGTAAACAGAGCCATCCCAAACTTTGGGGTGGCTGTGTCTTTTTGATTTTAATTTCCCTAAGCTATAGGACCATAAGTGGAAGTGCCCTAGGCTCTGTTGCTTTGTTTTTTAGATGTTTCAGGAAACACCATACACCTCTCCCGAGTGGCTGTTGGCAATTTACATCCCGCCCATCAGCATAACAAGGCTCCCAGTTCTCCATGGCCTGTCCTGCCTTTCTGGATTTTACACTTTTTTCAGATGGCCCTTTTGACCGGGAGGAAGTGAGACTTCATTGTAGTGCAGATTTCCTTTGCAAGCTTGCTTGGTTGGCCAAAAAGGGCGTATGCGTTTTTTCCTGAATATATTCAGGAAAAAACGCATACGCCCTTTTTGGCCAAGTGCATCATTGTGGACGTTCTGCCTCTTTTCCTATGCTTTAAATGCAATTCCAGTCTACCTCCTGAAATCGGTTTCCTGCAATTCTGCCCCGCTTTCAAGTCCTCTTGGCAGCCTTACTTCAGTATATTTTTGGACGATAGCTGTCATTTATAACTCTGCAGGTTTGTGAATTACAGTGCCCCTGAGCTCCTTTCTTCAACTCGCTTTCTTGTGAGCTGGCCGCAACACCGCAGGATTGCTTCAGGCCCTAATCTGGTTCTGGCACGGCACGCTGAGCCTTTGGTTAATTCCTCTTCCTGGTGGGAAATGAGAGTTAAATTTGCCCGTCCAGACACCTCCAGCTAGTCTCTCATTGGTTCTCCCTATTCCTGTTCATCTTCCGCAGAAATTGCAAACTGGGCCAAACAGGAGGTTAAAGGCACTGACTCTCCAAGTCGGGAGAGTGTTAGTAAAGCGTCTGGAATGTTGCACCCGAGTACCAGGGGACGAGAACTGAGACATATTGGAACACGTCTCCCGATCACACGGTTGATCATACTCTGGGTTCCACGTGCATGTTTTAGCTGAAGGAAGAATCCCTTAAACCTGGAGAGTTGAGACCCGTGGAATGGGTACCATGCAATATGACTTCAAAGGGTCTTCATTTGCTCACCGAACCTCTCCAATCCTATCACTGCTGCGTTTATGCCCCTGTACACACGCTTGATTTTCTTTCAGAGACATAGCAATCCATAGGTTTTAAGATACTTACTAGTCAGGTACATTCTTAGGCGTTTAATATGGGGTGTTGAGTCCATTTCGTTGAGCAAGGAGTAGTTCTTGTCTATTCCATATTTGGCTTAAGGAACTTTATCTGTGCTCATTTCAATCTCTGGTTTGATGCAGCACCCAAACTCACCTTTCCCCTTAAGCAAGCATAAGTTGGTTTTCTAAATTTGAGACCCTGTTCTGTTTTGTAATCCAGTTCCTGTGTAGCCAAGTTTACATTCCGTGTATTAGTGATATCTTATGATGTTTCTTTTTCTGTGTGACTTATTTCAGTTAGAATCATCATACCTGAATCCACTCATTATGCTGCTACGGGCCTGATGACATAGATTTCATTGCTGAGTGATATTGCATTGTACGTAAGTACCACAACTTCTTTATCCATTTTTCACTTTCTGCGCTATTGAACTTGTACCGTAAACGAGGTTCTTGTAAACAGAGCCGTCCCAAACTTTGGGGTGGCTGTGTCTTTTTGATTTTAATTTCCCTAAGCTATAGGACCATAAGTGGAAGTGCCCTAGGCTCTGTTGCTTTGTTTTTTAGATGTTTCAGGAAACACCATACACCTCTCCCGAGTGGCTGTTGGCAATTTACATCCCGCCCATCAGCATAACAAGGCTCCCAGTTCTCCATGGCCTGTCCTGCCTTTCTGGATTTTACACTTTTTTCAGATGGCCCTTTTGACCGGGGGGAAGTGAGACTTCATTGTAGTGCAGATTTCCTTTGCAAGCTTGCTTGGTTGGCCAAAAAGGGCGTATGCGTTTTTTCCTGAATATATTCAGGAAAAAACGCATACGCCCTTTTTGGCCAAGTGCATCATTGTGGACGTTCTGCCTCTTTTCCTATGCTTTAAATGCAATTCCAGTCTACCTCCTGAAATCGGTTTCCTGCAATTCTGCCCCGCTTTCAAGTCCTCTTGGCAGCCTTACTTCAGTATATTTTTGGACGATAGCTGTCATTTATAACTCTGCAGGTTTGTGAATTACAGTGCCCCTGAGCTCCTTTCTTCAACTCGCTTTCTTGTGAGCTGGCCGCAACACCGCAGGATTGCTTCAGGCCCTAATCTGGTTCTGGCACGGCACGCTGAGCCTTTGGTTAATTCCTCTTCCTGGTGGGAAATGAGAGTTAAATTTGCCCGTCCAGACACCTCCAGCTAGTCTCTCATTGGTTCTCCCTATTCCTGTTCATCTTCCGCAGAAATTGCAAACTGGGCCAAACAGGAGGTTAAAGGCACTGACTCTCCAAGTCGGGAGAGTGTTAGTAAAGCGTCTGGAATGTTGCACCCGAGTACCAGGGGACGAGAACTGAGACATATTGGAACACGTCTCCCGATCACACGGTTGATCATACTCTGGGTTCCACGTGCATGTTTTAGCTGAAGGAAGAATCCCTTAAACCTGGAGAGTTGAGACCCGTGGAATGGGTACCATGCAATATGACTTCAAAGGGTCTTCATTTGCTCACCGAACCTCTCCAATCCTATCACTGCTGCGTTTATGCCCCTGTACACACGCTTGATTTTCTTTCAGAGACATAGCAATCCATAGGTTTTAAGATACTTACTAGTCAGGTACATTCTTAGGCGTTTAATATGGGGTGTTGAGTCCATTTCGTTGAGCAAGGAGTAGTTCTTGTCTATTCCATATTTGGCTTAAGGAACTTTATCTGTGCTCATTTCAATCTCTGGTTTGATGCAGCACCCAAACTCACCTTTCCCCTTAAGCAAGCATAAGTTGGTTTTCTAAATTTGAGACCCTGTTCTGTTTTGTAATCCAGTTCCTGTGTAGCCAAGTTTACATCCCGTGTATTAGTGATATCTTATGATGTTTCTTTTTCTGTGTGACTTATTTCAGTTAGAATCATCATACCTGAATCCACTCATTATGCTGCTACGGGCCTGATGACATAGATTTCATTGCTGAGTGATATTGCATTGTACGTAAGTACCACAACTTCTTTATCCATTTTTCACTTTCTGCGATATTGAACTTGTACCGTAAACGAGGTTCTTGTAAACAGAGCCGTCCCAAACTTTGGGGTGGCTGTGTCTTTTTGATTTTAATTTCCCTAAGCTATAGGACCATAAGTGGAAGTGCCCTAGGCTCTGTTGCTTTGTTTTTTAGATGTTTCAGGAAACACCATACACCTCTCCCGAGTGGCTGTTGGCAATTTACATCCTGCCCATCAGCATAACAAGGCTCCCAGTTCTCCATGGCCTGTCCTGCCTTTCTGGATTTTACACTTTTTTCAGATGGCCCTTTTGACCGGGGGGAAGTGAGACTTCATTGTAGTGCAGATTTCCTTTGCAAGCTTGCTTGGTTGGCCAAAAAGGGCGTATGCGTTTTTTCCTGAATATATTCAGGAAAAAATGCATACGCCCTTTTTGGCCAAGTGCATCATTGTGGACGTTCTGCCTCTTTTCCTATGCTTTAAATGCAATTCCAGTCTACCTCCTGAAATCGGTTTCCTGCAATTCTGCCCCGCTTTCAAGTCCTCTTGGCAGCCTTACTTCAGTATATTTTTGGACGATAGCTGTCATTTATAACTCTGCAGGTTTGTGAATTACAGTGCCCCTGAGCTCCTTTCTTCAACTCGCTTTCTTGTGAGCTGGCCGCAACACCGCAGGATTGCTTCAGGCCCTAATCTGGTTCCGGCACGGCACGCTGAGCCTTTGGTTAATTCCTCTTCCTGGTGGGAAATGAGAGTTAAATTTGCCCGTCCAGACATCTCCAGCTAGTCTCTCATTGGTTCTCCCTATTCCTGTTCATCTTCCGCAGAAATTGCAAACTGGGCCAAACAGGAGGTTAAAGGCACTGACTCTCCAAGTCGGGAGAGTGTTAGTAAAGCGTCTGGAATGTTGCACCCGAGTACCAGGGGACGAGAACTGAGACATATTGGAACACGTCTCCCGATCACACGGTTGATCATACTCTGGGTTCCACGTGCATGTTTTAGCTGAAGGAAGAATCCCTTAAACCTGGAGAGTTGAGACCCGTGGAATGGGTACCATGCAATATGACTTCAAAGGGTCTTCATTTGCTCACCGAACCTCTCCAATCCTATCACTGCTGCGTTTATGCCCCTGTACACACGCTTGATTTTCTTTCAGAGACATAGCAATCCATAGGTTTTAAGATACTTACTAGTCAGGTACATTCTTAGGCGTTTAATATGGGGTGTTGAGTCCATTTCGTTGAGCAAGGAGTAGTTCTTGTCTATTCCATATTTGGCTTAAGGAACTTTATCTGTGCTCATTTCAATCTCTGGTTTTATGCAGCACCCCAACTCACCTTTCCCCTTAAGCAAGCATAAGTTGGTTTTCTAAATTTGAGACCCTGTTCTGTTTTGTAATCCAGTTCCTGTGTAGCCAAGTTTACATCCCGTGTATTAGTGATATCTTATGATGTTTCTTTTTCTGTGTGACTTATTTCAGTTAGAATCATCATACCTGAATCCACTCATTATGCTGCTACGGGCCTGATGACATAGATTTCATTGCTGAGTGATATTGCATTGTACGTAAGTACCACAACTTCTTTATCCATTTTTCACTTTCTGCGATATTGAACTTGTACCGTAAACGAGGTTCTTGTAAACAGAGCCGTCCCAAACTTTGGGGTGGCTGTGTCTTTTTGATTTTAATTTCCCTAAGCTATAGGACCATAAGTGGAAGTGCCCTAGGCTCTGTTGCTTTGTTTTTTAGATGTTTCAGGAAACACCATACACCTCTCCCGAGTGGCTCTTGGCAATTTACATCCCGCCCATCAGCATAACAAGGCTCCCAGTTCTCCATGGCCTGTCCTGCCTTTCTGGATTTTACACTTTTTTCAGATGGCCCTTTTGACCGGGGGGAAGTGAGACTTCATTGTAGTGCAGATTTCCTTTGCAAGCTTGCTTGGTTGGCCAAAAAGGGCGTATGCGTTTTTTCCTGAATATATTCAGGAAAAAACGCATACGCCCTTTTTGGCCAAGTACATCATTGTGGACGTTCTGCCTCTTTTCCTATGCTTTAAATGCAATTCCAGTCTACCTCCTGAAATCGGTTTCCTGCAATTCTGCCCCGCTTTCAAGTCCTCTTGGCAGCCTTACTTCAGTATATTTTTGGACGATAGCTGTCATTTATAACTCTGCAGGTTTGTGAATTACAGTGCCCCTGAGCTCCTTTCTTCAACTCGCTTTCTTGTGAGCTGGCCGCAACACCGCAGGATTGCTTCAGGCCCTAATCTGGTTCCGGCACGGCACGCTGAGCCTTTGGTTAATTCCTCTTCCTGGTGGGAAATGAGAGTTAAATTTGCCCGTCCAGACACCTCCAGCTAGTCTCTCATTGGTTCTCCCTATTCCTGTTCATCTTCCGCAGAAATTGCAAACTGGGCCAAACAGGAGGTTAAAGGCACTGACTCTCCAAGTCGGGAGAGTGTTAGTAAAGCGTCTGGAATGTTGCACCCGAGTACCAGGGGACGAGAACTGAGACATATTGGAACACGTCTTCCAATCACACGGTTGATCATACTCTGGGTTCCACGTGCATGTTTTAGCTGAAGGAAGAATCCCTTAAACCTGGAGAGTTGAGACCCGTGGAATGGGTACCATGCAATATGACTTCAAAGGGTCTTCATTTGCTCACCGAACCTCTCCAATCCTATCACTGCTGCGTTTATGCCCCTGTACACACGCTTGATTTTCTTTCAGAGACATAGCAATCCATAGGTTTTAAGATACTTACTAGTCAGGTACATTCTTAGGCGTTTAATATGGGGTGTTGAGTCCATTTCGTTGAGCAAGGAGTAGTTCTTGTCTATTCCATATTTGGCTTAAGGAACTTTATCTGTGCTCATTTCAGTCTCTGGTTTTATGCAGCACCCCAACTCACCTTTCCCCTTAAGCAAGCATAAGTTGGTTTTCTAAATTTGAGACCCTGTTCTGTTTTGTAATCCAGTTCCTGTGTAGCCAAGTTTACATTCCGTGTATTAGTGATATCTTATGATGTTTCTTTTTCTGTGTGACTTATTTCAGTTAGAATCATCATACCTGAATCCACTCATTATGCTGCTACGGGCCTGATGACATAGATTTCATTGCTGAGTGATATTGCATTGTACGTAAAGTACCACAACTTCTTTATCCATTTTTCACTTTCTGCGCTATTGAACTTGTACCGTAAACGAGGTTCTTGTAAACAGAGCCGTCCCAAACTTTGGGGTGGCTGTGTCTTTTTGATTTTAATTTCCCTAAGCTATAGGACCATAAGTGGAAGTGCCCTAGGCTCTGTTGCTTTGTTTTTTAGATGTTTCAGGAAACACCATACACCTCTCCCGAGTGGCTGTTGGCAATTTACATCCCGCCCATCAGCATAACAAGGCTCCCAGTTCTCCATGGCCTGTCCTGCCTTTCTGGATTTTACACTTTTTTCAGATGGCCCTTTTGACCGGGGGGAAGTGAGACTTCATTGTAGTGCAGATTTCCTTTGCAAGCTTGCTTGGTTGGCCAAAAAGGGCGTATGCGTTTTTTCCTGAATATATTCAGGAAAAAACACATACGCCCTTTTTGGCCAAGTGCATCATTGTGGACGTTCTGCCTCTTTTCCTATGCTTTAAATGCAATTCCAGTCTACCTCCTGAAATCGGTTTCCTGCAATTCTGCCCCGCTTTCAAGTCCTCTTGGCAGCCTTACTTCAGTATATTTTTGGACGATAGCTGTCATTTATAACTCTGCAGGTTTGTGAATTACAGTGCCCCTGAGCTCCTTTCTTCAACTCGCTTTCTTGTGAGCTGGCCGCAACACCGCAGGATTGCTTCAGGCCCTAATCTGGTTCTGGCACGGCATGCTGAGCCTTTGGTTAATTCCTCTTCCTGGTGGGAAATGAGAGTTAAATTTGCCCGTCCAGACACCTCCAGCTAGTCTCTCATTGGTTCTCCCTATTCCTGTTCATCTTCCGCAGAAATTGCAAACTGGGCCAAACAGGAGGTTAAAGGCACTGACTCTCCAAGTCGGGAGAGTGTTAGTAAAGCGTCTGGAATGTTGCACCCGAGTACCAGGGGACGAGAACTGAGACATATTTGAACACGTCTCCCGATCACACGGTTGATCATACTCTGGGTTCCACGTGCATGTTTTACCTGAAGGAAGAATCCCTTAAACCTGGAGAGTTGAGACCCGTGGAATGGGTACCATGCAATATGACTTCAAAGGGTCTTCATTTGCTCACCGAACCTCTCCAATCCTATCACTGCTGCGTTTATGCCCCTGTACAGACGCTTGATTTTCTTTCAGCGACATAGCAATCCATAGGTTTTAAGATACTTACTAGTCAGGTACATTCTTAGGCGTTTAATATGGGGTGTTGAGTCCATTTCGTTGAGCAAGGAGTAGTTCTTGTCTATTCCATATTTGGCTTAAGGAACTTTATCTGTGCTCATTTCAATCTCTGGTTTGATGCAGCACCCCAACTCACCTTTCCCCTTAAGCAAGCATAAGTTGGTTTTCTAAATTTGAGACCCTGTTCTGTTTTGTAATCCAGTTCCTGTGTAGCCAAGTTTACATTCCGTGTATTAGTGATATCTTATGATGTTTCTTTTTCTGTGTGACTTATTTCAGTTAGAATCATCATACCTGAATCCACTCATTATGCTGCTACGGGCCTGATGACATAGATTTCATTGCTGAGTGATATTGCATTGTACGTAAGTACCACAACTTCTTTATCCATTTTTCACTTTCTGCGATATTGAACTTGTTCCGTAAACGAGGTTCTTGTAAACAGAGCTGTCCCAAACTTTGGGGTGGCTGTGTCTTTTTGATTTTAATTTCCCTAAGCTATAGGACCATAAGTGGAAGTGCCCTAGGCTCTGTTGCTTTGTTTTTTAGATGTTTCAGGAAACACCATACACCTCTCCCGAGTGGCTGTTGGCAATTTACATCCCGCCCATCAGCATAACAAGGCTCCCAGTTCTCCATGGCCTGTCCTGCCTTTCTGGATTTTACACTTTTTTCAGATGGCCCTTTTGACCGGGGGGAAGTGAGACTTCATTGTAGTGCAGATTTCCTTTGCAAGCTTGCTTGGTTGGCCAAAAAGGGCGTATGCGTTTTTTCCTGAATATATTCAGGAAAAAACGCATACGCCCTTTTTGGCCAAGTGCATCATTGTGGACGTTCTGCCTCTTTTCCTATGCTTTAAATGCAATTCCAGTCTACCTCCTGAAATCGGTTTCCTGCAATTCTGCCCCGCTTTCAAGTCCTCTTGGCAGCCTTACTTCAGTATATTTTTGGACGATAGCTGTCATTTATAACTCTGCAGGTTTGTGAATTACAGTGCCCCTGAGCTCCTTTCTTCAACTCGCTTTCTTGTGAGCTGGCCGCAACACCGCAGGATTGCTTCAGGCCCTAATCTGGTTCCGGCACGGCACGCTGAGCCTTTGGTTAATTCCTCTTCCTGGTGGGAAATGAGAGTTAAATTTGCCCGTCCAGACACCTCCAGCTAGTCTCTCATTGGTTCTCCCTATTCCTGTTCATCTTCCGCAGAAATTGCAAACTGGGCCAAACAGGAGGTTAAAGGCACTGTCTCTCCAAGTCGGGAGAGTGTTAGTAAAGCATCTGGAATGTTGCACCCGAGTACCAGGGGACGAGAACTGAGACATATTGGAACACGTCTCCCGATCACACGGTTGATCATACTCTGGGTTCCACGTGCATGTTTTACCTGAAGGCAGAATCCCTTAAACCTGGAGAGTTGAGACCCGTGGAATGGGTACCATGCAATATGACTTCAAAGGGTCTTCATTTGCTCACCGAACGTCTCCAATCCTATCACTGCTGCGTTTATGCCCCTGTACACACGCTTGATTTTCTTTCAGAGACATAGCAATCCATAGGTTTTAAGATACTTACTAGTCAGGTACATTCTTAGGCGTTTAATATGGGGTGTTGAGTCCATTTCGTTGAGCAAGGAGTAGTTCTTGTCTATTCCATATTTGGCTTAAGGAACTTTATCTGTGCTCATTTCAATCTCTGGTTTGATGCAGCACCCCAACTCACCTTTCCCCTTAAGCAAGCATAAGTTGGTTTTCTAAATTTGAGACCCTGTTCTGTTTTGTAATCCAGTTCCTGTGTAGCCAAGTTTATATCCCGTGTATTAGTGATATCTTATGATGTTTCTTTTTCTGTGTGACTTATTTCAGTTAGAATCATCATACCTGAATCCACTCATTATGCTGCTACGGGCCTGATGACATAGATTTCATTGCTGAGTGATATTGCATTGTACGTAAGTACCACAACTTCTTTATCCATTTTTCACTTTCTGCGCTATTGAACTTGTACCGTAAACGAGGTTCTTGTAAACAGAGCTGTCCCAAACTTTGGGGTGGCTGTGTCTTTTTGATTTTAATTTCCCTAAGCTATAGGACCATAAGTGGAAGTGCCCTAGGCTCTGTTGCTTTGTTTTTTAGATGTTTCAGGAAACACCATACACCTCTCCCGAGTGGCTGTTGGCAATTTACATCCCGCCCATCAGCATAACAAGGCTCCCAGTTCTCCATGGCCTGTCCTGCCTTTCTGGATTTTACACTTTTTTCAGATGGCCCTTTTGACCGGGGGGAAGTGAGACTTCATTGTAGTGCAGATTTCCTTTGCAAGCTTGCTTGGTTGGCCAAAAAGGGCGTATGCGTTTTTTCCTGAATATATTCAGGAAAAAACGCATACGCCCTTTTTGGCCAAGTGCATCATTGTGGACGTTCTGCCTCTTTTCCTATGCTTTAAATGCAATTCCAGTCTATCTCCTGAAATCGGTTTCCTGCAATTCTGCCCCGCTTTCAAGTCCTCTTGGCAGCCTTACTTCAGTATATTTTTGGACGATAGCTGTCAGTTATAACTCTGCAGGTTTGTGAATTACAGTGCCCCTGAGCTCCTTTCTTCAACTCGCTTTCTTGTGAGCTGGCCGCAACACCGCAGGATTGCTTCAGGCCCTAATCTGGTTCCGGCACGGCACGCTGAGCCTTTGGTTAATTCCTCTTCCTGGTGGGAAATGAGAGTTAAATTTGCCCGTCCAGACACCTCCAGCTAGTCTCTCATTGGTTCTCCCTATTCCTGTTCATCTTCCGCAGAAATTGCAAACTGGGCCAAACAGGAGGTTAAAGGCACTGACTCTCCAAGTCGGGAGAGTGTTAGTAAAGCGTCTGGAATGTTGCACCCGAGTACCAGGGGACGAGAACTGAGACATATTGGAACACGTCTCCCGATCACACGGTTGATCATACTCTGGGTTCCACGTGCATGTTTTAGCTGAAGGAAGAATCCCTTAAACCTGGAGAGTTGAGACCCGTGGAATGGGTACCATGCAATATGACTTCAAAGGGTCTTCATTTGCTCACCGAACCTCTCCAATCCTATCACTGCTGCGTTTGTGTCCCTGTACACACGCTTGATTTTCTTTCAGAGACATAGCAATCCATAGGTTTTAAGATACTTACTAGTCAGGTACATTCTTAGGAGTTTAATATGGGGTGTTGAGTCCATTTCGTTGAGCAAGGAGTAGTTCTTGTCTATTCTATATTTGGCTTAAGGAACTTTATCTGTGCTCATTTCAATCTCTGGTTTTATGCAGCACCCCAACTCACCTTTCCCCTTAAGCAAGCATAAGTTGGTTTTCTAAATTTGAGACCCTGTTCTGTTTTGTAATCCAGTTCCTGTGTAGCCAAGTTTACATCCCGTGTATTAGTGATATCTTATGATGTTTCTTTTTCTGTGTGACTTATTTCAGTTAGAATCATCATACCTGAATCCACTCATTATGCTGCTATGGGCCTGATGACATAGATTTCATTGCTGAGTGATATTGCATTGTACGTAAGTACCACAACTTCTTTATCCATTTTTCACTTTCTGCGATATTGAACTTGTACCGTAAACGAGGTTCTTGTAAACAGAGCCGTCCCAAACTTTGGGGTGGCTGTGTCTTTTTGATTTTAATTTCCCTAAGCTATAGGACCATAAGTGGAAGTGCCCTAGGCTCTGTTGCTTTGTTTTTTAGATGTTTCAGGAAACACCATACACCTCTCCCGAGTGGCTGTTGGCAATTTACATCCCGCCCATCAGCATAACAAGGCTCCCAGTTCTCCATGGCCTGTCCTGCCTTTCTGGATTTTACTTTTTTCAGATGGCCCTTTTGACCGGGGGGAAGTGAGACTTCATTGTAGTGCAGATTTCCTTTGCAAGCTTGCTTGGTTGGCCAAAAAGGGCGTATGCGTTTTTTCTTGAATATATTCAGGAAAAAACGCATACGCCCTTTTTGGCCAAGTGCATCATTGTGGACGTTCTGCCTCTTTTCCTATGCTTTAAATGCAATTCCAGTCTACCTCCTGAAATCGGTTTCCTGCAATTCTGCCCCGCTTTCAAGTCCTCTTGGCAGCCTTACTTCAGTATATTTTTGGACGATAGCTGTCATTTATAACTCTGCAGGTTTGTGAATTACAGTGCCCCTGAGCTCCTTTCTTCAACTCGCTTTCTTGTGAGCTGGCCGCAACACCGCAGGATTGCTTCAGGCCCTAATCTGGTTCCGGCACGGCACGCTGAGCCTTTGGTTAATTCCTCTTCCTGGTGGGAAATAAGAGTTAAATTTGCCCGTCCAGACACCTCCAGCTAGTCTCTCATTGGTTCTCCCTATTCCTGTTCATCTTCCGCAGAAATTGCAAACTGGGCCAAACAGGAGGTTAAAGGCACTGACTCTCCAAGTCGGGAGAGTGTTAGTAAAGCGTCTGGAATGTTGCACCCGAGTACCAGGGGACGAGAACTGAGACATATTGGAACACGTCTCCCGATCACACGGTTGATCATACTCTGGGTTCCACGTGCATGTTTTAGCTGAAGGAAGAATCCCTTAAACCTGGAGAGTTGAGACCCGTGGAATGGGTACCATGCAATATGACTTCAAAGGGTCTTCATTTGCTCACCGAACCTCTCCAATCCTATCACTGCTGCGTTTATGCCCCTGTACACACGCTTGATTTTCTTTCAGAGACATAGCAGTGCATAGGTTTTAAGATACTTACTAGTCAGGTACATTCTTAGGCGTTTAATATGGGGTGTTGAGTCCATTTCGTTGAGCAAGGAGTAGTTCTTGTCTATTCCATATTTGGCTTAAGGAACTTTATCTGTGCTCATTTCAATCTCTGGTTTTATGCAGCACCCCAACTCACCTTTCCCCTTAAGCAAGCATAAGTTGGTTTTCTAAATTTGAGACCCTGTTCTGTTTTGTAATCCAGTTCCTGTGTAGCCAAGTTTACATCCCGTGTATTAGTGATATCTTATGATGTTTCTTTTTCTGTGTGACTTATTTCAGTTAGAATCATCATACCTGAATCCACTCATTATCCTGCTACGGGCCTGATGACATAGATTTCATTGCTGAGTGATATTGCATTGTACGTAAGTACCACAACTTCTTTATCCATTTTTCACTTTCTGCGATATTGAACTTGTACCGTAAACGAGGTTCTTGTAAACAGAGCCATCCCAAACTTTGGGGTGGCTGTGTCTTTTTGATTTTAATTTCCCTAAGCTATAGGACCATAAGTGGAAGTGCCCTAGGCTCTGTTGCTTTGTTTTTTAGGTGTTTCAGGAAACACCATACACCTCTCCCGAGTGGCTGTTGGCAATTTACATCCCGCCCATCAGCATAACAAGGCTCCCAGTTCTCCATGGCCTGTCCTGCCTTTCTGGATTTTACACTTTTTTCAGATGGCCCTTTTGACCGGGGGAAAGTGAGACTTCATTGTAGTGCAGATTTCCTTTGCAAGCTTGTTTGGTTGGCCAAAAAGGGCGTATGCGTTTTTTCCTGAATATATTCAGGAAAAAACGCATACGCCCTTTTTGGCCAAGTGCATCATTGTGGACGTTCTGCCTCTTTTCCTATGCTTTAAATGCAATTCCAGTCTACCTCCTGAAATCGGTTTCCTGCAATTCTGCCCCGCTTTCAAGTCCTCTTGGCAGCCTTACTTCAGTATATTTTTGGACGATAGCTGTCATTTATAACTCTGCAGGTTTGTGAATTACAGTGCCCCTGAGCTCCTTTCTTCAACTCGCTTTCTTGTGAGCTGGCCGCAACACCGCAGGATTGCTTCAGGCCCTAATCTGGTTCCGGCATGGCACGCTGAGCCTTTGGTTAATTCCTCTTCATGGTGGGAAATGAGAGTTAAATTTGCCCGTCCAGACACCTCCACCTAGTCTCTCATTGGTTCTCCCTATTCCTGTTCATCTTCCTCAGAAATTGCAAATGGGCCAAACAGGAGGTTAAAGGCACTGACTCTCCACGTCGGGAGAGTGTTAGTAAAGCGTCTGGAGTGTTGCACCCGAGTACCAGGGGACGAGAACTGAGACATATTGGAACACGTCTCCCGATCACACGGTTGATCATACTCTGGGTTCCACGTGCATGTTTTAGCTGAAGGAAGAATCCCTTAAACCTGGAGAGTTGAGACCCGTGGAATGGGTACCATGCAATATGACTTCAAAGGGTCTTCATTTGCTCACCGAACCTCTCCAATCCTATCACTGCTGCGTTTATGCCCCTGTACACACGCTTGATTTTCTTTCAGAGACATAGCAATCCATAGGTTTTAAGATACTTACTAGTCAGGTACATTCTTAGGCGTTTAATATGGGGTGTTGAGTCCATTTCGTTGAGCAAGGAGTAGTTCTTGTCTATTCCATATTTGGCTTAAGGAACTTTATCTGTGCTCATTTCAATCTCTGGTTTTATGCAGCACCCCAACTCACCTTTCCCCTTAAGCAAGCATAAGTTGGTTTTCTAAATTTGAGACCCTGTTCTGTTTTGTAATCCAGTTCCTGTGTAGCCAAGTTTACATCCCGTGTATTAGTGATATCTTATGATGTTTCTTTTTCTGTGTGACTTATTTCAGTTAGAATCATCATACCTGAATCCACTCATTATGCTGCTACGGGCCTGATGACATAGATTTCATTGCTGAGTGATATTGCATTGTACGTAAGTACCACAACTTCTTTATCCATTTTTCACTTTCTGCGCTATTGAACTTGTACCGTAAACGAGGTTCTTGTAAACAGAGCCGTCCCAAACTTTGGGGTGGCTGTGTCTTTTTGATTTTAATTTCCCTAAGCTATAGGACCATAAGTGGAAGTGCCCTAGGCTCTGTTGCTTTGTTTTTTAGATGTTTCAGGAAACACCATACACCTCTCCCGAGTGGCTGTTGGCAATTTACATCCTGCCCATCAGCATAACAAGGCTCCCAGTTCTCCATGGCCTGTCCTGCCTTTCTGGATTTTACACTTTTTTCAGATGGCCCTTTTGACCGGGGGGAAGTGAGACTTCATTGTAGTGCAGATTTCCTTTGCAAGCTTGCTTGGTTGGCCAAAAAGGGCGTATGCGTTTTTTCCTGAATATATTCAGGAAAAAATGCATACGCCCTTTTTGGCCAAGTGCATCATTGTGGACGTTCTGCCTCTTTTCCTATGCTTTAAATGCAATTCCAGTCTACCTCCTGAAATCGGTTTCCTGCAATTCTGCCCCGCTTTCAAGTCCTCTTGGCAGCCTTACTTCAGTATATTTTTGGACGATAGCTGTCATTTATAACTCTGCAGGTTTGTGAATTACAGTGCCCCTGAGCTCCTTTCTTCAACTCGCTTTCTTGTGAGCTGGCCGCAACACCGCAGGATTGCTTCAGGCCCTAATCTGGTTCCGGCACGGCACGCTGAGCCTTTGGTTAATTCCTCTTCCTGGTGGGAAATGAGAGTTAAATTTGCCCGTCCAGACACCTCCAGCTAGTCTCTCATTGGTTCTCCCTATTCCTGTTCATCTTCCGCAGAAATTGCAAACTGGGCCAAACAGGAGGTTAAAGGCACTGACTCTCCAAGTCGGGAGAGTGTTAGTAAAGCGTCTGGAATGTTGCACCCGAGTACCAGGGGACGAGAACTGAGACATATTGGAACACGTCTCCCGATCACACGGTTGATCATACTCTGGGTTCCACGTGCATGTTTTAGCTGAAGGAAGAATCCCTTAAACCTGGAGAGTTGAGACCCGTGGAATGGGTACCATGCAATATGACTTCAAAGGGTCTTCATTTGCTCACCGAACCTCTCCAATCCTATCACTGCTGCGTTTATGCCCCTGTACACACGCTTGATTTTCTTTCAGAGACATAGCAATCCATAGGTTTTAAGATACTTACTAGTCAGGTACATTCTTAGGCGTTTAATATGGGGTGTTGAGTCCATTTCGTTGAGCAAGGAGTAGTTCTTGTCTATTCCATATTTGGCTTAAGGAACTTTATCTGTGCTCATTTCAATCTCTGGTTTTATGCAGCACCCCAACTCACCTTTCCCCTTAAGCAAGCATAAGTTGGTTTTCTAAATTTGAGACCCTGTTCTGTTTTGTAATCCAGTTCCTGTGTAGCCAAGTTTACATTCCGTGTATTAGTGATATCTTATGATGTTTCTTTTTCTGTGTGACTTATTTCAGTTAGAATCATCATACCTGAATCCACTCATTATGCTGCTACGGGCCTGATGACATAGATTTCATTGCTGAGTGATATTGCATTGTACGTAAGTACCACAACTTCTTTATCCATTTTTCACTTTCTGCGCTATTGAACTTGTACCGTAAACGAGGTTCTTGTAAACAGAGCCGTCCCAAACTTTGGGGTTGCTGTGTCTTTTTGATTTTAATTTCCCTAAGCTATAGGACCATAAGTGGAAGTGCCCTAGGCTCTGTTGCTTTGTTTTTTAGATGTTTCAGGAAACACCATACACCTCTCCCGAGTGGCTGTTGGCAATTTACATCCCGCCCATCAGCATAACAAGGCTCCCAGTTCTCCATGGCCTGTCCTGCCTTTCTGGATTTTACACTTTTTTCAGATGGCCCTTTTGACCGGGGGGAAGTGAGACTTCATTGTAGTGCAGATTTCCTTTGCAAGCTTGCTTGGTTGGCCAAAAAGGGCGTATGCGTTTTTTCCTGAATATATTCAGGAAAAAACGCATACGCCCTTTTTGGCCAAGTGCATCATTGTGGACGTTCTGCCTCTTTTCCTATGCTTTAAATGCAATTCCAGTCTACCTCCTGAAATCGGTTTCCTGCAATTCTGCCCCGCTTTCAAGTCCTCTTGGCAGCCTTACTTCAGTATATTTTTGGACGATAGCTGTCATTTATAACTCTGCAGGTTTGTGAATTACAGTGCCCCTGAGCTCCTTTCTTCAACTCGCTTTCTTGTGAGCTGGCCGCAACACCGCAGGATTGCTTCAGGCCCTAATCTGGTTCCGGCATGGCACGCTGAGCCTTTGGTTAATTCCTCTTCATGGTGGGAAATGAGAGTTAAATTTGCCCGTCCAGACACCTCCACCTAGTCTCTCATTGGTTCTCCCTATTCCTGTTCATCTTCCTCAGAAATTGCAAATGGGCCAAACAGGAGGTTAAAGGCACTGACTCTCCACGTCGGGAGAGTGTTAGTAAAGCGTCTGGAGTGTTGCACCCGAGTACCAGGGGACGAGAACTGAGACATATTGGAACACGTCTCCCGATCACACGGTTGATCATACTCTGGGTTCCACGTGCATGTTTTAGCTGAAGGAAGAATCCCTTAAACCTGGAGAGTTGAGACCCGTGGAATGGGTACCATGCAATATGACTTCAAAGGGTCTTCATTTGCTCACCGAACCTCTCCAATCCTATCACTGCTGCGTTTATGCCCCTGTACACACGCTTGATTTTCTTTCAGAGACATAGCAATCCATAGGTTTTAAGATACTTACTAGTCAGGTACATTCTTAGGCGTTTAATATGGGGTGTTGAGTCCATTTCGTTGAGCAAGGAGTAGTTCTTGTCTATTCCATATTTGGCTTAAGGAACTTTATCTGTGCTCATTTCAATCTCTGGTTTTATGCAGCACCCCAACTCACCTTTCCCCTTAAGCAAGCATAAGTTGGTTTTCTAAATTTGAGACCCTGTTCTGTTTTGTAATCCAGTTCCTGTGTAGCCAAGTTTACATCCCGTGTATTAGTGATATCTTATGATGTTTCTTTTTCTGTGTGACTTATTTCAGTTAGAATCATCATACCTGAATCCACTCATTATGCTGCTACGGGCCTGATGACATAGATTTCATTGCTGAGTGATATTGCATTGTACGTAAGTACCACAACTTCTTTATCCATTTTTCACTTTCTGCGCTATTGAACTTGTACCGTAAACGAGGTTCTTGTAAACAGAGCCGTCCCAAACTTTGGGGTGGCTGTGTCTTTTTGATTTTAATTTCCCTAAGCTATAGGACCATAAGTGGAAGTGCCCTAGGCTCTGTTGCTTTGTTTTTTAGATGTTTCAGGAAACACCATACACCTCTCCCGAGTGGCTGTTGGCAATTTACATCCTGCCCATCAGCATAACAAGGCTCCCAGTTCTCCATGGCCTGTCCTGCCTTTCTGGATTTTACACTTTTTTCAGATGGCCCTTTTGACCGGGGGGAAGTGAGACTTCATTGTAGTGCAGATTTCCTTTGCAAGCTTGCTTGGTTGGCCAAAAAGGGCGTATGCGTTTTTTCCTGAATATATTCAGGAAAAAATGCATACGCCCTTTTTGGCCAAGTGCATCATTGTGGACGTTCTGCCTCTTTTCCTATGCTTTAAATGCAATTCCAGTCTACCTCCTGAAATCGGTTTCCTGCAATTCTGCCCCGCTTTCAAGTCCTCTTGGCAGCCTTACTTCAGTATATTTTTGGACGATAGCTGTCATTTATAACTCTGCAGGTTTGTGAATTACAGTGCCCCTGAGCTCCTTTCTTCAACTCGCTTTCTTGTGAGCTGGCCGCAACACCGCAGGATTGCTTCAGGCCCTAATCTGGTTCCGGCACGGCACGCTGAGCCTTTGGTTAATTCCTCTTCCTGGTGGGAAATGAGAGTTAAATTTGCCCGTCCAGACACCTCCAGCTAGTCTCTCATTGGTTCTCCCTATTCCTGTTCATCTTCCGCAGAAATTGCAAACTGGGCCAAACAGGAGGTTAAAGGCACTGACTCTCCAAGTCGGGAGAGTGTTAGTAAAGCGTCTGGAATGTTGCACCCGAGTACCAGGGGACGAGAACTGAGACATATTGGAACACGTCTCCCGATCACACGGTTGATCATACTCTGGGTTCCACGTGCATGTTTTAGCTGAAGGAAGAATCCCTTAAACCTGGAGAGTTGAGACCCGTGGAATGGGTACCATGCAATATGACTTCAAAGGGTCTTCATTTGCTCACCGAACCTCTCCAATCCTATCACTGCTGCGTTTATGCCCCTGTACACACGCTTGATTTTCTTTCAGAGACATAGCAATCCATAGGTTTTAAGATACTTACTAGTCAGGTACATTCTTAGGCGTTTAATATGGGGTGTTGAGTCCATTTCGTTGAGCAAGGAGTAGTTCTTGTCTATTCCATATTTGGCTTAAGGAACTTTATCTGTGCTCATTTCAATCTCTGGTTTTATGCAGCACCCCAACTCACCTTTCCCCTTAAGCAAGCATAAGTTGGTTTTCTAAATTTGAGACCCTGTTCTGTTTTGTAATCCAGTTCCTGTGTAGCCAAGTTTACATTCCGTGTATTAGTGATATCTTATGATGTTTCTTTTTCTGTGTGACTTATTTCAGTTAGAATCATCATACCTGAATCCACTCATTATGCTGCTACGGGCCTGATGACATAGATTTCATTGCTGAGTGATATTGCATTGTACGTAAGTACCACAACTTCTTTATCCATTTTTCACTTTCTGCGCTATTGAACTTGTACCGTAAACGAGGTTCTTGTAAACAGAGCCGTCCCAAACTTTGGGGTTGCTGTGTCTTTTTGATTTTAATTTCCCTAAGCTATAGGACCATAAGTGGAAGTGCCCTAGGCTCTGTTGCTTTGTTTTTTAGATGTTTCAGGAAACACCATACACCTCTCCCGAGTGGCTGTTGGCAATTTACATCCCGCCCATCAGCATAACAAGGCTCCCAGTTCTCCATGGCCTGTCCTGCCTTTCTGGATTTTACACTTTTTTCAGATGGCCCTTTTGACCGGGGGGAAGTGAGACTTCATTGTAGTGCAGATTTCCTTTGCAAGCTTGCTTGGTTGGCCAAAAAGGGCGTATGCGTTTTTTCCTGAATATATTCAGGAAAAAACGCATACGCCCTTTTTGGCCAAGTGCATCATTGTGGACGTTCTGCCTCTTTTCCTATGCTTTAAATGCAATTCCAGTCTACCTCCTGAAATCGGTTTCCTGCAATTCTGCCCCGCTTTCAAGTCCTCTTGGCAGCCTTACTTCAGTATATTTTTGGACGATAGCTGTCATTTATAACTCTGCAGGTTTGTGAATTACAGTGCCCCTGAGCTCCTTTCTTCAACTCGCTTTCTTGTGAGCTGGCCGCAACACCGCAGGATTGCTTCAGGCCCTAATCTGGTTCCGGCATGGCACGCTGAGCCTTTGGTTAATTCCTCTTCATGGTGGGAAATGAGAGTTAAATTTGCCCGTCCAGACACCTCCACCTAGTCTCTCATTGGTTCTCCCTATTCCTGTTCATCTTCCTCAGAAATTGCAAATGGGCCAAACAGGAGGTTAAAGGCACTGACTCTCCACGTCGGGAGAGTGTTAGTAAAGCGTCTGGAGTGTTGCACCCGAGTACCAGGGGACGAGAACTGAGACATATTGGAACACGTCTCCCGATCACACGGTTGATCATACTCTGGGTTCCACGTGCATGTTTTAGCTGAAGGAAGAATCCCTTAAACCTGGAGAGTTGAGACCCGTGGAATGGGTACCATGCAATATGACTTCAAAGGGTCTTCATTTGCTCACCGAACCTCTCCAATCCTATCACTGCTGCGTTTATGCCCCTGTACACACGCTTGATTTTCTTTCAGAGACATAGCAATCCATAGGTTTTAAGATACTTACTAGTCAGGTACATTCTTAGGCGTTTAATATGGGGTGTTGAGTCCATTTCGTTGAGCAAGGAGTAGTTCTTGTCTATTCCATATTTGGCTTAAGGAACTTTATCTGTGCTCATTTCAATCTCTGGTTTTATGCAGCACCCCAACTCACCTTTCCCCTTAAGCAAGCATAAGTTGGTTTTCTAAATTTGAGACCCTGTTCTGTTTTGTAATCCAGTTCCTGTGTAGCCAAGTTTACATCCCGTGTATTAGTGATATCTTATGATGTTTCTTTTTCTGTGTGACTTATTTCAGTTAGAATCATCATACCTGAATCCACTCATTATGCTGCTACGGGCCTGATGACATAGATTTCATTGCTGAGTGATATTGCATTGTACGTAAGTACCACAACTTCTTTATCCATTTTTCACTTTCTGCGCTATTGAACTTGTACCGTAAACGAGGTTCTTGTAAACAGAGCCGTCCCAAACATTGGGGTGGCTGTGTCTTTTTGATTTTAATTTCCCTAAGCTATAGGACCATAAGTGGAAGTGCCCTAGGCTCTGTTGCTTTGTTTTTTAGATGTTTCAGGAAACACCATACACCTCTCCCGAGTGGCTGTTGGCAATTTACATCCCGCCCATCAGCATAACAAGGCTCCCAGTTCTCCATGGCCTGTCCTGCCTTTCTGGATTTTACACTTTTTTCAGATGGCCCTTTTGACCGGGGGGTAGTGAGACTTCATTGTAGTGCAGATTTCCTTTGCAAGCTTGCTTGGTTGGCCAAAAAGGGCGTATGCGTTTTTTCCTGAATATATTCAGGAAAAAATGCATACACCCTTTTTGGCCAAGTGCATCATTGTGGACGTTCTGCCTCTTTTCCTATGCTTTAAATGCAATTCCAGTCTACCTCCTGAAATCGGTTTCCTGCAATTCTGCCCCGCTTTCAAGTCCTCTTGGCAGCCTTACTTCAGTATATTTTTGGACGATAGCTGTCATTTATAACTCTGCAGGTTTGTGAATTACAGTGCCCCTGAGCTCCTTTCTTCAACTCGCTTTCTTGTGAGCTGGCCGCAACACCGCAGGATTGCTTCAGGCCCTAATCTGGTTCCGGCACGGCACGCTGAGCCTTTGGTTAATTCCTCTTCCTGGTGGGAAATGAGAGTTAAATTTGCCCGTCCAGACACCTCCAGCTAGTCTCTCATTGGTTCTCCCTATTCCTGTTCATCTTCCGCAGAAATTGCAAACTGGGCCAAACAGGAGGTTAAAGGCACTGACTCTCCAAGTCGGGAGAGTGTTAGTAAAGCGTCTGGAATGTTGCACCCGAGTACCAGGGGACGAGAACTGAGACATATTGGAACACGTCTCCCGATCACACGGTTGATCATACTCTGGGTTCCACGTGCATGTTTTAGCTGAAGGAAGAATCCCTTAAACCTGGAGAGTTGAGACCCGTGGAATGGGTACCATGCAATATGACTTCAAAGGGTCTTCATTTGCTCACCGAACCTCTCCAATCCTATCACTGCTGCGTTTATGCCCCTGTACACACGCTTGATTTTCTTTCAGAGACATAGCAGTGCATAGGTTTTAAGATACTTTCTAGTCAGGTACATTCTTAGGCGTTTAATATGGGGTGTTGAGTCCATTTCGTTGAGCAAGGAGTAGTTCTTGTCTATTCCATATTTGGCTTAAGGAACTTTATCTGTGCTCATTTCAATCTCTGGTTTTATGCAGCACCCCAACTCACCTTTCCCCTTAAGCAAGCATAAGTTGGTTTTCTAAATTTGAGACCCTGTTCTGTTTTGTAATCCAGTTCCTGTGTAGCCAAGTTTACATCCCGTGTATTAGTGATATCTTATGATGTTTCTTTTTCTGTGTGACTTATTTCAGTTAGAATCATCATACCTGAATCCACTCATTATGCTGCTACGGGCCTGATGACATAGATTTCATTGCTGAGTGATATTGCATTGTACGTAAGTACCACAACTTCTTTATCCATTTTTCACTTTCTGCGCTATTGAACTTGTACCGTAAACGAGGTTCTTGTAAACAGAGCCGTCCCAAACTTTGGGGTGGCTGTGTCTTTTTGATTTTAATTTCCCTAAGCTATAGGACCATAAGTGGAAGTGCCCTAGGCTCTGTTGCTTTGTTTTTTAGATGTTTCAGGAAACACCATACACCTCTCCCGAGTGGCTGTTGGCAATTTACATCCCGCCCATCAGCATAACAAGGCTCCCAGTTCTCCATGGCCTGTCCTGCCTTTCTGGATTTTACACTTTTTTCAGATGGCCCTTTTTACCGGGGGGAAGTGAGACTTCATTGTAGTGCAGATTTCCTTTGCAAGCTTGCTTGGTTGGCCAAAAAGGGCGTATGCGTTTTTTCCTGAATATATTCAGGAAAAAACGCATACGCCCTTTTTGGCCAAGTGCATCATTGTGGACGTTCTGCCTCTTTTCCTATGCTTTAAATGCAATTCCAGTCTACCTCCTGAAATCGGTTTCCTGCAATTCTGCCCCACTTTGAAGTCCTCTTGGCAGCCTTACTTCAGTATATTTTTGGACGATAGCTGTCATTTATAACTCTGCAGGTTTGTGAATTACAGTGCCCCTGAGCTCCTTTCTTCAACTCGCTTTCTTGTGAGCTGGCCGCAACACCGCAGGATTGCTTCAGGCCCTAATCTGGTTCCGGCACGGCACGCTGAGCCTTTGGTTAATTCCTCTTCCTGGTGGGAAATGAGAGTTAAATTTGCCCGTCCAGACACCTCCAGCTAGTCTCTCATTGGTTCTCCCTATTCCTGTTCATCTTCCGCAGAAATTGCAAACTGGGCCAAACAGGAGGTTAAAGGCACTGACTCTCCAAGTCGGGAGAGTGTTAGTAAAGCGTCTGGAATGTTGCACCCGAGTACCAGGGGACGAGAACTGAGACATATTGGAACACGTCTCCCGATCACACGGTTGATCATACTCTGGGTTCCACGTGCATGTTTTAGCTGAAGGAAGAATCCCTTAAACCTGGAGAGTTGAGACCCGTGGAATGGGTACCATGCAATATGACTTCAAAGGGTCTTCATTTGCTCACCGAACCTCTCCAATCCTATCACTGCTGCGTTTATGCCCCTGTACACACGCTTGATTTTCTTTCAGAGACATAGCAATCCATAGGTTTTAAGATACTTACTAGTCAGGTACATTCTTAGGCGTTTAATATGGGGTGTTGAGTCCATTTCGTTGAGCAAGGAGTAGTTCTTGTCTATTCCATATTTGGCTTAAGGAACTTTATCTGTGCTCATTTCAATCTCTGGTTTTATGCAGCACCCCAACTCACCTTTCCCCTTAAGCAAGCATAAGTTGGTTTTCTAAATTTGAGACCCTGTTCTGTTTTGTAATCCAGTTCCTGTGTAGCCAAGTTTACATTCCGTGTATTAGTGATATCTTATGATGTTTCTTTTTCTGTGTGACTTATTTCAGTTAGAATCATCATACCTGAATCCACTCATTATGCTGCTACGGGCCTGATGACATAGATTTCATTGCTGAGTGATATTGCATTGTACGTAAGTACCACAACTTCTTTATCCATTTTTCACTTTCTGCGCTATTGAACTTGTACCGTAAACGAGGTTCTTGTAAACAGAGCCGTCCCAAACTTTGGGGTTGCTGTGTCTTTTTGATTTTAATTTCCCTAAGCTATAGGACCATAAGTGGAAGTGCCCTAGGCTCTGTTGCTTTGTTTTTTAGATGTTTCAGGAAACACCATACACCTCTCCCGAGTGGCTGTTGGCAATTTACATCCCGCCCATCAGCATAACAAGGCTCCCAGTTCTCCATGGCCTGTCCTGCCTTTCTGGATTTTACACTTTTTTCAGATGGCCCTTTTGACCGGGGGGAAGTGAGACTTCATTGTAGTGCAGATTTCCTTTGCAAGCTTGCTTGGTTGGCCAAAAAGGGCGTATGCGTTTTTTCCTGAATATATTCAGGAAAAAACGCATACGCCCTTTTTGGCCAAGTGCATCATTGTGGACGTTCTGCCTCTTTTCCTATGCTTTAAATGCAATTCCAGTCTACCTCCTGAAATCGGTTTCCTGCAATTCTGCCCCGCTTTCAAGTCCTCTTGGCAGCCTTACTTCAGTATATTTTTGGACGATAGCTGTCATTTATAACTCTGCAGGTTTGTGAATTACAGTGCCCCTGAGCTCCTTTCTTCAACTCGCTTTCTTGTGAGCTGGCCGCAACACCGCAGGATTGCTTCAGGCCCTAATCTGGTTCTGGCACGGCACGCTGAGCCTTTGGTTAATTCCTCTTCCTGGTGGGAAATGAGAGTTAAATTTGCCCGTCCAGACACCTCCAGCTAGTCTCTCATTGGTTCTCCCTATTCCTGTTCATCTTCCGCAGAAATTGCAAACTGGGCCAAACAGGAGGTTAAAGGCACTGACTCTCCAAGTCGGGAGAGTGTTAGTAAAGCGTCTGGAATGTTGCACCCGAGTACCAGGGGACGAGAACTGAGACATATTGGAACACGTCTCCCGATCACACGGTTGATCATACTCTGGGTTCCACGTGCATGTTTTAGCTGAAGGAAGAATCCCTTAAACCTGGAGAGTTGAGACCCGTGGAATGGGTACCATGCAATATGACTTCAAAGGGTCTTCATTTGCTCACCGAACCTCTCCAATCCTATCACTGCTGCGTTTATGCCCCTGTACACACGCTTGATTTTCTTTCAGAGACATAGCAATCCATAGGTTTTAAGATACTTACTAGTCAGGTACATTCTTAGGCGTTTAATATGGGGTGTTGAGTCCATTTCGTTGAGCAAGGAGTAGTTCTTGTCTATTCCATATTTGGCTTAAGGAACTTTATCTGTGCTCATTTCAATCTCTGGTTTGATGCAGCACCCAAACTCACCTTTCCCCTTAAGCAAGCATAAGTTGGTTTTCTAAATTTGAGACCCTGTTCTGTTTTGTAATCCAGTTCCTGTGTAGCCAAGTTTACATTCCGTGTATTAGTGATATCTTATGATGTTTCTTTTTCTGTGTGACTTATTTCAGTTAGAATCATCATACCTGAATCCACTCATTATGCTGCTACGGGCCTGATGACATAGATTTCATTGCTGAGTGATATTGCATTGTACGTAAGTACCACAACTTCTTTATCCATTTTTCACTTTCTGCGCTATTGAACTTGTACCGTAAACGAGGTTCTTGTAAACAGAGCCGTCCCAAACTTTGGGGTGGCTGTGTCTTTTTGATTTTAATTTCCCTAAGCTATAGGACCATAAGTGGAAGTGCCCTAGGCTCTGTTGCTTTGTTTTTTAGATGTTTCAGGAAACACCATACACCTCTCCCGAGTGGCTGTTGGCAATTTACATCCCGCCCATCAGCATAACAAGGCTCCCAGTTCTCCATGGCCTGTCCTGCCTTTCTGGATTTTACACTTTTTTCAGATGGCCCTTTTGACCGGGGGGAAGTGAGACTTCATTGTAGTGCAGATTTCCTTTGCAAGCTTGCTTGGTTGGCCAAAAAGGGCGTATGCGTTTTTTCCTGAATATATTCAGGAAAAAACGCATACGCCCTTTTTGGCCAAGTGCATCATTGTGGACGTTCTGCCTCTTTTCCTATGCTTTAAATGCAATTCCAGTCTACCTCCTGAAATCGGTTTCCTGCAATTCTGCCCCGCTTTCAAGTCCTCTTGGCAGCCTTACTTCAGTATATTTTTGGACGATAGCTGTCATTTATAACTCTGCAGGTTTGTGAATTACAGTGCCCCTGAGCTCCTTTCTTCAACTCGCTTTCTTGTGAGCTGGCCGCAACACCGCAGGATTGCTTCAGGCCCTAATCTGGTTCTGGCACGGCACGCTGAGCCTTTGGTTAATTCCTCTTCCTGGTGGGAAATGAGAGTTAAATTTGCCCGTCCAGACACCTCCAGCTAGTCTCTCATTGGTTCTCCCTATTCCTGTTCATCTTCCGCAGAAATTGCAAACTGGGCCAAACAGGAGGTTAAAGGCACTGACTCTCCAAGTCGGGAGAGTGTTAGTAAAGCGTCTGGAATGTTGCACCCGAGTACCAGGGGACGAGAACTGAGACATATTGGAACACGTCTCCCGATCACACGGTTGATCATACTCTGGGTTCCACGTGCATGTTTTAGCTGAAGGAAGAATCCCTTAAACCTGGAGAGTTGAGACCCGTGGAATGGGTACCATGCAATATGACTTCAAAGGGTCTTCATTTGCTCACCGAACCTCTCCAATCCTATCACTGCTGCGTTTATGCCCCTGTACACACGCTTGATTTTCTTTCAGAGACATAGCAATCCATAGGTTTTAAGATACTTACTAGTCAGGTACATTCTTAGGCGTTTAATATGGGGTGTTGAGTCCATTTCGTTGAGCAAGGAGTAGTTCTTGTCTATTCCATATTTGGCTTAAGGAACTTTATCTGTGCTCATTTCAATCTCTGGTTTGATGCAGCACCCAAACTCACCTTTCCCCTTAAGCAAGCATAAGTTGGTTTTCTAAATTTGAGACCCTGTTCTGTTTTGTAATCCAGTTCCTGTGTAGCCAAGTTTACATCCCGTGTATTAGTGATATCTTATGATGTTTCTTTTTCTGTGTGACTTATTTCAGTTAGAATCATCATACCTGAATCCACTCATTATGCTGCTACGGGCCTGATGACATAGATTTCATTGCTGAGTGATATTGCATTGTACGTAAGTACCACAACTTCTTTATCCATTTTTCACTTTCTGCGATATTGAACTTGTACCGTAAACGAGGTTCTTGTAAACAGAGCCGTCCCAAACTTTGGGGTGGCTGTGTCTTTTTGATTTTAATTTCCCTAAGCTATAGGACCATAAGTGGAAGTGCCCTAGGCTCTGTTGCTTTGTTTTTTAGATGTTTCAGGAAACACCATACACCTCTCCCGAGTGGCTGTTGGCAATTTACATCCTGCCCATCAGCATAACAAGGCTCCCAGTTCTCCATGGCCTGTCCTGCCTTTCTGGATTTTACACTTTTTTCAGATGGCCCTTTTGACCGGGGGGAAGTGAGACTTCATTGTAGTGCAGATTTCCTTTGCAAGCTTGCTTGGTTGGCCAAAAAGGGCGTATGCGTTTTTTCCTGAATATATTCAGGAAAAAATGCATACGCCCTTTTTGGCCAAGTGCATCATTGTGGACGTTCTGCCTCTTTTCCTATGCTTTAAATGCAATTCCAGTCTACCTCCTGAAATCGGTTTCCTGCAATTCTGCCCCGCTTTCAAGTCCTCTTGGCAGCCTTACTTCAGTATATTTTTGGACGATAGCTGTCATTTATAACTCTGCAGGTTTGTGAATTACAGTGCCCCTGAGCTCCTTTCTTCAACTCGCTTTCTTGTGAGCTGGCCGCAACACCGCAGGATTGCTTCAGGCCCTAATCTGGTTCCGGCACGGCACGCTGAGCCTTTGGTTAATTCCTCTTCCTGGTGGGAAATGAGAGTTAAATTTGCCCGTCCAGACACCTCCAGCTAGTCTCTCATTGGTTCTCCCTATTCCTGTTCATCTTCCGCAGAAATTGCAAACTGGGCCAAACAGGAGGTTAAAGGCACTGACTCTCCAAGTCGGGAGAGTGTTAGTAAAGCGTCTGGAATGTTGCACCCGAGTACCAGGGGACGAGAACTGAGACATATTGGAACACGTCTCCCGATCACACGGTTGATCATACTCTGGGTTCCACGTGCATGTTTTAGCTGAAGGAAGAATCCCTTAAACCTGGAGAGTTGAGACCCGTGGAATGGGTACCATGCAATATGACTTCAAAGGGTCTTCATTTGCTCACCGAACCTCTCCAATCCTATCACTGCTGCGTTTATGCCCCTGTACACACGCTTGATTTTCTTTCAGAGACATAGCAATCCATAGGTTTTAAGATACTTACTAGTCAGGTACATTCTTAGGCGTTTAATATGGGGTGTTGAGTCCATTTCGTTGAGCAAGGAGTAGTTCTTGTCTATTCCATATTTGGCTTAAGGAACTTTATCTGTGCTCATTTCAATCTCTGGTTTGATGCAGCACCCAAACTCACCTTTCCCCTTAAGCAAGCATAAGTTGGTTTTCTAAATTTGAGACCCTGTTCTGTTTTGTAATCCAGTTCCTGTGTAGCCAAGTTTACATCCCGTGTATTAGTGATATCTTATGATGTTTCTTTTTCTGTGTGACTTATTTCAGTTAGAATCATCATACCTGAATCCACTCATTATGCTGCTACGGGCCTGATGACATAGATTTCATTGCTGAGTGATATTGCATTGTACGTAAGTACCACAACTTCTTTATCCATTTTTCACTTTCTGCGATATTGAACTTGTACCGTAAACGAGGTTCTTGTAAACAGAGCCGTCCCAAACTTTGGGGTGGCTGTGTCTTTTTGATTTTAATTTCCCTAAGCTATAGGACCATAAGTGGAAGTGCCCTAGGCTCTGTTGCTTTGTTTTTTAGATGTTTCAGGAAACACCATACACCTCTCCCGAGTGGCTGTTGGCAATTTACATCCTGCCCATCAGCATAACAAGGCTCCCAGTTCTCCATGGCCTGTCCTGCCTTTCTGGATTTTACACTTTTTTCAGATGGCCCTTTTGACCGGGGGGAAGTGAGACTTCATTGTAGTGCAGATTTCCTTTGCAAGCTTGCTTGGTTGGCCAAAAAGGGCGTATGCGTTTTTTCCTGAATATATTCAGGAAAAAATGCATACGCCCTTTTTGGCCAAGTGCATCATTGTGGACGTTCTGCCTCTTTTCCTATGCTTTAAATGCAATTCCAGTCTACCTCCTGAAATCGGTTTCCTGCAATTCTGCCCCGCTTTCAAGTCCTCTTGGCAGCCTTACTTCAGTATATTTTTGGACGATAGCTGTCATTTATAACTCTGCAGGTTTGTGAATTACAGTGCCCCTGAGCTCCTTTCTTCAACTCGCTTTCTTGTGAGCTGGCCGCAACACCGCAGGATTGCTTCAGGCCCTAATCTGGTTCCGGCACGGCACGCTGAGCCTTTGGTTAATTCCTCTTCCTGGTGGGAAATGAGAGTTAAATTTGCCCGTCCAGACATCTCCAGCTAGTCTCTCATTGGTTCTCCCTATTCCTGTTCATCTTCCGCAGAAATTGCAAACTGGGCCAAACAGGAGGTTAAAGGCACTGACTCTCCAAGTCGGGAGAGTGTTAGTAAAGCGTCTGGAATGTTGCACCCGAGTACCAGGGGACGAGAACTGAGACATATTGGAACACGTCTCCCGATCACACGGTTGATCATACTCTGGGTTCCACGTGCATGTTTTAGCTGAAGGAAGAATCCCTTAAACCTGGAGAGTTGAGACCCGTGGAATGGGTACCATGCAATATGACTTCAAAGGGTCTTCATTTGCTCACCGAACCTCTCCAATCCTATCACTGCTGCGTTTATGCCCCTGTACACACGCTTGATTTTCTTTCAGAGACATAGCAATCCATAGGTTTTAAGATACTTACTAGTCAGGTACATTCTTAGGCGTTTAATATGGGGTGTTGAGTCCATTTCGTTGAGCAAGGAGTAGTTCTTGTCTATTCCATATTTGGCTTAAGGAACTTTATCTGTGCTCATTTCAATCTCTGGTTTTATGCAGCACCCCAACTCACCTTTCCCCTTAAGCAAGCATAAGTTGGTTTTCTAAATTTGAGACCCTGTTCTGTTTTGTAATCCAGTTCCTGTGTAGCCAAGTTTACATCCCGTGTATTAGTGATATCTTATGATGTTTCTTTTTCTGTGTGACTTATTTCAGTTAGAATCATCATACCTGAATCCACTCATTATGCTGCTACGGGCCTGATGACATAGATTTCATTGCTGAGTGATATTGCATTGTACGTAAGTACCACAACTTCTTTATCCATTTTTCACTTTCTGCGATATTGAACTTGTACCGTAAACGAGGTTCTTGTAAACAGAGCCGTCCCAAACTTTGGGGTGGCTGTGTCTTTTTGATTTTAATTTCCCTAAGCTATAGGACCATAAGTGGAAGTGCCCTAGGCTCTGTTGCTTTGTTTTTTAGATGTTTCAGGAAACACCATACACCTCTCCCGAGTGGCTCTTGGCAATTTACATCCCGCCCATCAGCATAACAAGGCTCCCAGTTCTCCATGGCCTGTCCTGCCTTTCTGGATTTTACACTTTTTTCAGATGGCCCTTTTGACCGGGGGGAAGTGAGACTTCATTGTAGTGCAGATTTCCTTTGCAAGCTTGCTTGGTTGGCCAAAAAGGGCGTATGCGTTTTTTCCTGAATATATTCAGGAAAAAACGCATACGCCCTTTTTGGCCAAGTACATCATTGTGGACGTTCTGCCTCTTTTCCTATGCTTTAAATGCAATTCCAGTCTACCTCCTGAAATCGGTTTCCTGCAATTCTGCCCCGCTTTCAAGTCCTCTTGGCAGCCTTACTTCAGTATATTTTTGGACGATAGCTGTCATTTATAACTCTGCAGGTTTGTGAATTACAGTGCCCCTGAGCTCCTTTCTTCAACTCGCTTTCTTGTGAGCTGGCCGCAACACCGCAGGATTGCTTCAGGCCCTAATCTGGTTCCGGCACGGCACGCTGAGCCTTTGGTTAATTCCTCTTCCTGGTGGGAAATGAGAGTTAAATTTGCCCGTCCAGACACCTCCAGCTAGTCTCTCATTGGTTCTCCCTATTCCTGTTCATCTTCCGCAGAAATTGCAAACTGGGCCAAACAGGAGGTTAAAGGCACTGACTCTCCAAGTCGGGAGAGTGTTAGTAAAGCGTCTGGAATGTTGCACCCGAGTACCAGGGGACGAGAACTGAGACATATTGGAACACGTCTTCCAATCACACGGTTGATCATACTCTGGGTTCCACGTGCATGTTTTAGCTGAAGGAAGAATCCCTTAAACCTGGAGAGTTGAGACCCGTGGAATGGGTACCATGCAATATGACTTCAAAGGGTCTTCATTTGCTCACCGAACCTCTCCAATCCTATCACTGCTGCGTTTATGCCCCTGTACACACGCTTGATTTTCTTTCAGAGACATAGCAATCCATAGGTTTTAAGATACTTACTAGTCAGGTACATTCTTAGGCGTTTAATATGGGGTGTTGAGTCCATTTCGTTGAGCAAGGAGTAGTTCTTGTCTATTCCATATTTGGCTTAAGGAACTTTATCTGTGCTCATTTCAGTCTCTGGTTTTATGCAGCACCCCAACTCACCTTTCCCCTTAAGCAAGCATAAGTTGGTTTTCTAAATTTGAGACCCTGTTCTGTTTTGTAATCCAGTTCCTGTGTAGCCAAGTTTACATTCCGTGTATTAGTGATATCTTATGATGTTTCTTTTTCTGTGTGACTTATTTCAGTTAGAATCATCATACCTGAATCCACTCATTATGCTGCTACGGGCCTGATGACATAGATTTCATTGCTGAGTGATATTGCATTGTACGTAAAGTACCACAACTTCTTTATCCATTTTTCACTTTCTGCGCTATTGAACTTGTACCGTAAACGAGGTTCTTGTAAACAGAGCCGTCCCAAACTTTGGGGTGGCTGTGTCTTTTTGATTTTAATTTCCCTAAGCTATAGGACCATAAGTGGAAGTGCCCTAGGCTCTGTTGCTTTGTTTTTTAGATGTTTCAGGAAACACCATACACCTCTCCCGAGTGGCTGTTGGCAATTTACATCCCGCCCATCAGCATAACAAGGCTCCCAGTTCTCCATGGCCTGTCCTGCCTTTCTGGATTTTACACTTTTTTCAGATGGCCCTTTTGACCGGGGGGAAGTGAGACTTCATTGTAGTGCAGATTTCCTTTGCAAGCTTGCTTGGTTGGCCAAAAAGGGCGTATGCGTTTTTTCCTGAATATATTCAGGAAAAAACACATACGCCCTTTTTGGCCAAGTGCATCATTGTGGACGTTCTGCCTCTTTTCCTATGCTTTAAATGCAATTCCAGTCTACCTCCTGAAATCGGTTTCCTGCAATTCTGCCCCGCTTTCAAGTCCTCTTGGCAGCCTTACTTCAGTATATTTTTGGACGATAGCTGTCATTTATAACTCTGCAGGTTTGTGAATTACAGTGCCCCTGAGCTCCTTTCTTCAACTCGCTTTCTTGTGAGCTGGCCGCAACACCGCAGGATTGCTTCAGGCCCTAATCTGGTTCTGGCACGGCATGCTGAGCCTTTGGTTAATTCCTCTTCCTGGTGGGAAATGAGAGTTAAATTTGCCCGTCCAGACACCTCCAGCTAGTCTCTCATTGGTTCTCCCTATTCCTGTTCATCTTCCGCAGAAATTGCAAACTGGGCCAAACAGGAGGTTAAAGGCACTGACTCTCCAAGTCGGGAGAGTGTTAGTAAAGCGTCTGGAATGTTGCACCCGAGTACCAGGGGACGAGAACTGAGACATATTTGAACACGTCTCCCGATCACACGGTTGATCATACTCTGGGTTCCACGTGCATGTTTTACCTGAAGGAAGAATCCCTTAAACCTGGAGAGTTGAGACCCGTGGAATGGGTACCATGCAATATGACTTCAAAGGGTCTTCATTTGCTCACCGAACCTCTCCAATCCTATCACTGCTGCGTTTATGCCCCTGTACAGACGCTTGATTTTCTTTCAGCGACATAGCAATCCATAGGTTTTAAGATACTTACTAGTCAGGTACATTCTTAGGCGTTTAATATGGGGTGTTGAGTCCATTTCGTTGAGCAAGGAGTAGTTCTTGTCTATTCCATATTTGGCTTAAGGAACTTTATCTGTGCTCATTTCAATCTCTGGTTTGATGCAGCACCCCAACTCACCTTTCCCCTTAAGCAAGCATAAGTTGGTTTTCTAAATTTGAGACCCTGTTCTGTTTTGTAATCCAGTTCCTGTGTAGCCAAGTTTACATTCCGTGTATTAGTGATATCTTATGATGTTTCTTTTTCTGTGTGACTTATTTCAGTTAGAATCATCATACCTGAATCCACTCATTATGCTGCTACGGGCCTGATGACATAGATTTCATTGCTGAGTGATATTGCATTGTACGTAAGTACCACAACTTCTTTATCCATTTTTCACTTTCTGCGATATTGAACTTGTTCCGTAAACGAGGTTCTTGTAAACAGAGCTGTCCCAAACTTTGGGGTGGCTGTGTCTTTTTGATTTTAATTTCCCTAAGCTATAGGACCATAAGTGGAAGTGCCCTAGGCTCTGTTGCTTTGTTTTTTAGATGTTTCAGGAAACACCATACACCTCTCCCGAGTGGCTGTTGGCAATTTACATCCCGCCCATCAGCATAACAAGGCTCCCAGTTCTCCATGGCCTGTCCTGCCTTTCTGGATTTTACACTTTTTTCAGATGGCCCTTTTGACCGGGGGGAAGTGAGACTTCATTGTAGTGCAGATTTCCTTTGCAAGCTTGCTTGGTTGGCCAAAAAGGGCGTATGCGTTTTTTCCTGAATATATTCAGGAAAAAACGCATACGCCCTTTTTGGCCAAGTGCATCATTGTGGACGTTCTGCCTCTTTTCCTATGCTTTAAATGCAATTCCAGTCTACCTCCTGAAATCGGTTTCCTGCAATTCTGCCCCGCTTTCAAGTCCTCTTGGCAGCCTTACTTCAGTATATTTTTGGACGATAGCTGTCATTTATAACTCTGCAGGTTTGTGAATTACAGTGCCCCTGAGCTCCTTTCTTCAACTCGCTTTCTTGTGAGCTGGCCGCAACACCGCAGGATTGCTTCAGGCCCTAATCTGGTTCCGGCACGGCACGCTGAGCCTTTGGTTAATTCCTCTTCCTGGTGGGAAATGAGAGTTAAATTTGCCCGTCCAGACACCTCCAGCTAGTCTCTCATTGGTTCTCCCTATTCCTGTTCATCTTCCGCAGAAATTGCAAACTGGGCCAAACAGGAGGTTAAAGGCACTGTCTCTCCAAGTCGGGAGAGTGTTAGTAAAGCATCTGGAATGTTGCACCCGAGTACCAGGGGACGAGAACTGAGACATATTGGAACACGTCTCCCGATCACACGGTTGATCATACTCTGGGTTCCACGTGCATGTTTTACCTGAAGGCAGAATCCCTTAAACCTGGAGAGTTGAGACCCGTGGAATGGGTACCATGCAATATGACTTCAAAGGGTCTTCATTTGCTCACCGAACGTCTCCAATCCTATCACTGCTGCGTTTATGCCCCTGTACACACGCTTGATTTTCTTTCAGAGACATAGCAATCCATAGGTTTTAAGATACTTACTAGTCAGGTACATTCTTAGGCGTTTAATATGGGGTGTTGAGTCCATTTCGTTGAGCAAGGAGTAGTTCTTGTCTATTCCATATTTGGCTTAAGGAACTTTATCTGTGCTCATTTCAATCTCTGGTTTGATGCAGCACCCCAACTCACCTTTCCCCTTAAGCAAGCATAAGTTGGTTTTCTAAATTTGAGACCCTGTTCTGTTTTGTAATCCAGTTCCTGTGTAGCCAAGTTTATATCCCGTGTATTAGTGATATCTTATGATGTTTCTTTTTCTGTGTGACTTATTTCAGTTAGAATCATCATACCTGAATCCACTCATTATGCTGCTACGGGCCTGATGACATAGATTTCATTGCTGAGTGATATTGCATTGTACGTAAGTACCACAACTTCTTTATCCATTTTTCACTTTCTGCGCTATTGAACTTGTACCGTAAACGAGGTTCTTGTAAACAGAGCTGTCCCAAACTTTGGGGTGGCTGTGTCTTTTTGATTTTAATTTCCCTAAGCTATAGGACCATAAGTGGAAGTGCCCTAGGCTCTGTTGCTTTGTTTTTTAGATGTTTCAGGAAACACCATACACCTCTCCCGAGTGGCTGTTGGCAATTTACATCCCGCCCATCAGCATAACAAGGCTCCCAGTTCTCCATGGCCTGTCCTGCCTTTCTGGATTTTACACTTTTTTCAGATGGCCCTTTTGACCGGGGGGAAGTGAGACTTCATTGTAGTGCAGATTTCCTTTGCAAGCTTGCTTGGTTGGCCAAAAAGGGCGTATGCGTTTTTTCCTGAATATATTCAGGAAAAAACGCATACGCCGTTTTTGTCCAAGTGCATCATTGTGGACGTTCTGCCTCTTTTCCTATGCTTTAAATGCAATTCCAGTCTATCTCCTGAAATCGGTTTCCTGCAATTCTGCCCCGCTTTCAAGTCCTCTTGGCAGCCTTACTTCAGTATATTTTTGGACGATAGCTGTCAGTTATAACTCTGCAGGTTTGTGAATTACAGTGCCCCTGAGCTCCTTTCTTCAACTCGCTTTCTTGTGAGCTGGCCGCAACACCGCAGGATTGCTTCAGGCCCTAATCTGGTTCCGGCACGGCACGCTGAGCCTTTGGTTAATTCCTCTTCCTGGTGGGAAATGAGAGTTAAATTTGCCCGTCCAGACACCTCCAGCTAGTCTCTCATTGGTTCTCCCTATTCCTGTTCATCTTCCGCAGAAATTGCAAACTGGGCCAAACAGGAGGTTAAAGGCACTGACTCTCCAAGTCGGGAGAGTGTTAGTAAAGCGTCTGGAATGTTGCACCCGAGTACCAGGGGACGAGAACTGAGACATATTGGAACACGTCTCCCGATCACACGGTTGATCATACTCTGGGTTCCACGTGCATGTTTTAGCTGAAGGAAGAATCCCTTAAACCTGGAGAGTTGAGACCCGTGGAATGGGTACCATGCAATATGACTTCAAAGGGTCTTCATTTGCTCACCGAACCTCTCCAATCCTATCACTGCTGCGTTTGTGTCCCTGTACACACGCTTGATTTTCTTTCAGAGACATAGCAATCCATAGGTTTTAAGATACTTACTAGTCAGGTACATTCTTAGGAGTTTAATATGGGGTGTTGAGTCCATTTCGTTGAGCAAGGAGTAGTTCTTGTCTATTCTATATTTGGCTTAAGGAACTTTATCTGTGCTCATTTCAATCTCTGGTTTTATGCAGCACCCCAACTCACCTTTCCCCTTAAGCAAGCATAAGTTGGTTTTCTAAATTTGAGACCCTGTTCTGTTTTGTAATCCAGTTCCTGTGTAGCCAAGTTTACATCCCGTGTATTAGTGATATCTTATGATGTTTCTTTTTCTGTGTGACTTATTTCAGTTAGAATCATCATACCTGAATCCACTCATTATGCTGCTATGGGCCTGATGACATAGATTTCATTGCTGAGTGATATTGCATTGTACGTAAGTACCACAACTTCTTTATCCATTTTTCACTTTCTGCGATATTGAACTTGTACCGTAAACGAGGTTCTTGTAAACAGAGCCGTCCCAAACTTTGGGGTGGCTGTGTCTTTTTGATTTTAATTTCCCTAAGCTATAGGACCATAAGTGGAAGTGCCCTAGGCTCTGTTGCTTTGTTTTTTAGATGTTTCAGGAAACACCATACACCTCTCCCGAGTGGCTGTTGGCAATTTACATCCCGCCCATCAGCATAACAAGGCTCCCAGTTCTCCATGGCCTGTCCTGCCTTTCTGGATTTTACTTTTTTCAGATGGCCCTTTTGACCGGGGGGAAGTGAGACTTCATTGTAGTGCAGATTTCCTTTGCAAGCTTGCTTGGTTGGCCAAAAAGGGCGTATGCGTTTTTTCTTGAATATATTCAGGAAAAAACGCATACGCCCTTTTTGGCCAAGTGCATCATTGTGGACGTTCTGCCTCTTTTCCTATGCTTTAAATGCAATTCCAGTCTACCTCCTGAAATCGGTTTCCTGCAATTCTGCCCCGCTTTCAAGTCCTCTTGGCAGCCTTACTTCAGTATATTTTTGGACGATAGCTGTCATTTATAACTCTGCAGGTTTGTGAATTACAGTGCCCCTGAGCTCCTTTCTTCAACTCGCTTTCTTGTGAGCTGGCCGCAACACCGCAGGATTGCTTCAGGCCCTAATCTGGTTCCGGCACGGCACGCTGAGCCTTTGGTTAATTCCTCTTCCTGGTGGGAAATAAGAGTTAAATTTGCCCGTCCAGACACCTCCAGCTAGTCTCTCATTGGTTCTCCCTATTCCTGTTCATCTTCCGCAGAAATTGCAAACTGGGCCAAACAGGAGGTTAAAGGCACTGACTCTCCAAGTCGGGAGAGTGTTAGTAAAGCGTCTGGAATGTTGCACCCGAGTACCAGGGGACGAGAACTGAGACATATTGGAACACGTCTCCCGATCACACGGTTGATCATACTCTGGGTTCCACGTGCATGTTTTAGCTGAAGGAAGAATCCCTTAAACCTGGAGAGTTGAGACCCGTGGAATGGGTACCATGCAATATGACTTCAAAGGGTCTTCATTTGCTCACCGAACCTCTCCAATCCTATCACTGCTGCGTTTATGCCCCTGTACACACGCTTGATTTTCTTTCAGAGACATAGCAGTGCATAGGTTTTAAGATACTTACTAGTCAGGTACATTCTTAGGCGTTTAATATGGGGTGTTGAGTCCATTTCGTTGAGCAAGGAGTAGTTCTTGTCTATTCCATATTTGGCTTAAGGAACTTTATCTGTGCTCATTTCAATCTCTGGTTTTATGCAGCACCCCAACTCACCTTTCCCCTTAAGCAAGCATAAGTTGGTTTTCTAAATTTGAGACCCTGTTCTGTTTTGTAATCCAGTTCCTGTGTAGCCAAGTTTACATCCCGTGTATTAGTGATATCTTATGATGTTTCTTTTTCTGTGTGACTTATTTCAGTTAGAATCATCATACCTGAATCCACTCATTATCCTGCTACGGGCCTGATGACATAGATTTCATTGCTGAGTGATATTGCATTGTACGTAAGTACCACAACTTCTTTATCCATTTTTCACTTTCTGCGATATTGAACTTGTACCGTAAACGAGGTTCTTGTAAACAGAGCCATCCCAAACTTTGGGGTGGCTGTGTCTTTTTGATTTTAATTTCCCTAAGCTATAGGACCATAAGTGGAAGTGCCCTAGGCTCTGTTGCTTTGTTTTTTAGGTGTTTCAGGAAACACCATACACCTCTCCCGAGTGGCTGTTGGCAATTTACATCCCGCCCATCAGCATAACAAGGCTCCCAGTTCTCCATGGCCTGTCCTGCCTTTCTGGATTTTACACTTTTTTCAGATGGCCCTTTTGACCGGGGGAAAGTGAGACTTCATTGTAGTGCAGATTTCCTTTGCAAGCTTGTTTGGTTGGCCAAAAAGGGCGTATGCGTTTTTTCCTGAATATATTCAGGAAAAAACGCATACGCCCTTTTTGGCCAAGTGCATCATTGTGGACGTTCTGCCTCTTTTCCTATGCTTTAAATGCAATTCCAGTCTACCTCCTGAAATCGGTTTCCTGCAATTCTGCCCCGCTTTCAAGTCCTCTTGGCAGCCTTACTTCAGTATATTTTTGGACGATAGCTGTCATTTATAACTCTGCAGGTTTGTGAATTACAGTGCCCCTGAGCTCCTTTCTTCAACTCGCTTTCTTGTGAGCTGGCCGCAACACCGCAGGATTGCTTCAGGCCCTAATCTGGTTCCGGCACGGCACGCTGAGCCTTTGGTTAATTCCTCTTCCTGGTGGGAAATGAGAGTTAAATTTGCCCGTCCAGACACCTCCAGCTAGTCTCTCATTGGTTCTCCCTATTCCTGTTCATCTTCCGCAGAAATTGCAAACTGGGCCAAACAGGAGGTTAAAGGCACTGACTCTCCAAGTCGGGAGAGTGTTAGTAAAGCGTCTGGAATGTTGCACCCGAGTACCAGGGGACGAGAACTGAGACATATTGGAACACGTCTCCCGATCACACGGTTGATCATACTCTGGGTTCCACGTGCATGTTTTACCTGAAGGCAGAATCCCTTAAACCTGGAGAGTTGAGACCCGTGGAATGGGTACCATGCAATATGACTTCAAAGGGTCTTCATTTGCTCACCGAACGTCTCCAATCCTATCACTGCTGCGTTTATGCCCCTGTACACACGCTTGATTTTCTTTCAGAGACATAGCAATCCATAGGTTTTAAGATACTTACTAGTCAGATACATTCTTAGGCGTTTAATATGGGGTGTTGAGTCCATTTCTTTGAGCAAGGAGTAGTTCTTGTCTATTCCATATTTGGCTTAAGGAACTTTATCTGTGCTCATTTCAATCTCTGGTTTGATGCAGCACCCCAACTCACCTTTCCCCTTAAGCAAGCATAAGTTGGTTTTCTAAATTTGAGACCCTGTTCTGTTTTGTAATCCAGTTCCTGTGTAGCCAAGTTTACATTCCGTGTATTAGTGATATCTTATGATGTTTCTTTTTCTGTGTGACTTATTTCAGTTAGAATCATCATACCTGAATCCACTCATTATGCTGCTACGGGCCTGATGACATAGATTTAATTGCTGAGTGATATTGCATTGTACGTAAGTACCACAACTTCTTTATCCATTTTTCACTTTCTGCGATATTGAACTTGTACCGTAAACGAGGTTCTTGTAAACAGAGCTGTCCCAAACTTTGGGGTGGCTGTGTCTTTTTGATTTTAATTTCCCTAAGCTATAGGACCATAAGTGGAAGTGCCCTAGGCTCTGTTGCTTTGTTTTTTAGATGTTTCAGGAAACACCATACACCTCTCCCGAGTGGCTGTTGGCAATTTACATCCCGCACATCAGCATAACAAGGCTCCCAGTTCTCCATGGCCTGTCCTGCCTTTCTGGATTTTACACTTTTTTCAGATGGCCCTTTTGACCGGGGGGAAGTGAGACTTCATTGTAGTGCAGATTTCCTTTGCAAGCTTGCTTGGTTGGCCAAAAAGGGCGTATGCGTTTTTTCCTGAATATATTCAGGAAAAAACGCATACGCCCTTTTTGGCCAAGTGCATCATTGTGGACGTTCTGCCTCTTTTCCTATGCTTTAAATGCAATTCCAGTCTACCTCCTGAAATCGGTTTCCTGCAATTCTGCCCCGCTTTCAAGTCCTCTTGGCAGCCTTACTTCAGTATATTTTTGGACGATAGCTGTCATTTATAACTCTGCAGGTTTGTGAATTACAGTGCCCCTGAGCTCCTTTCTTCAACTCGCTTTCTTGTGAGCTGGCCGCAACACCGCAGGATTGCTTCAGGCCCTAATCTGGTTCCGGCACGGCACGCTGAGCCTTTGGTTAATTCCTCTTCCTGGTGGGAAATAAGAGTTAAATTTGCCCGTCCAGACACCTCCAGCTAGTCTCTCATTGGTTCTCCCTATTCCTGTTCATCTTCCGCAGAAATTGCAAACTGGGCCAAACAGGAGGTTAAAGGCACTGACTCTCCAAGTCGGGAGAGTGTTAGTAAAGCGTCTGGAATGTTGCACCCGAGTACCAGGGGACGAGAACTGAGACATATTGGAACACGTCTCCCGATCACACGGTTGATCATACTCTGGGTTCCACGTGCATGTTTTAGCTGAAGGAAGAATCCCTTAAACCTGGAGAGTTGAGACCCGTGGAATGGGTACCATGCAATATGACTTCAAAGGGTCTTCATTTGCTCACCGAACCTCTCCAATCCTATCACTGCTGCGTTTATGCCCCTGTACACACGCTTGATTTTCTTTCAGAGACATAGCAGTGCATAGGTTTTAAGATACTTACTAGTCAGGTACATTCTTAGGCGTTTAATATGGGGTGTTGAGTCCATTTCGTTGAGCAAGGAGTAGTTCTTGTCTATTCCATATTTGGCTTAAGGAACTTTATCTGTGCTCATTTCAATCTCTGGTTTTATGCAGCACCCCAACTCACCTTTCCCCTTAAGCAAGCATAAGTTGGTTTTCTAAATTTGAGACCCTGTTCTGTTTTGTAATCCAGTTCCTGTGTAGCCAAGTTTACATCCCGTGTATTAGTGATATCTTATGATGTTTCTTTTTCTGTGTGACTTATTTCAGTTAGAATCATCATACCTGAATCCACTCATTATCCTGCTACGGGCCTGATGACATAGATTTCATTGCTGAGTGATATTGCATTGTACGTAAGTACCACAACTTCTTTATCCATTTTTCACTTTCTGCGATATTGAACTTGTACCGTAAACGAGGTTCTTGTAAACAGAGCCATCCCAAACTTTGGGGTGGCTGTGTCTTTTTGATTTTAATTTCCCTAAGCTATAGGACCATAAGTGGAAGTGCCCTAGGCTCTGTTGCTTTGTTTTTTAGATGTTTCAGGAAACACCATACACCTCTCCCGAGTGGCTGTTGGCAATTTACATCCCGCCCATCAGCATAACAAGGCTCCCAGTTCTCCATGGCCTGTCCTGCCTTTCTGGATTTTACACTTTTTTCAGATGGCCCTTTTGACCGGGGGAAAGTGAGACTTCATTGTAGTGCAGATTTCCTTTGCAAGCTTGTTTGGTTGGCCAAAAAGGGCGTATGCGTTTTTTCCTGAATATATTCAGGAAAAAACGCATACGCCCTTTTTGGCCAAGTGCATCATTGTGGACGTTCTGCCTCTTTTCCTATGCTTTAAATGCAATTCCAGTCTACCTCCTGAAATCGGTTTCCTGCAATTCTGCCCCGCTTTCAAGTCCTCTTGGCAGCCTTACTTCAGTATATTTTTGGACGATAGCTGTCATTTATAACTCTGCAGGTTTGTGAATTACAGTGCCCCTGAGCTCCTTTCTTCAACTCGCTTTCTTGTGAGCTGGCCGCAACACCGCAGGATTGCTTCAGGCCCTAATCTGGTTCCGGCACGGCACGCTGAGCCTTTGGTTAATTCCTCTTCCTGGTGGGAAATGAGAGTTAAATTTGCCCGTCCAGACACCTCCAGCTAGTCTCTCATTGGTTCTCCCTATTCCTGTTCATCTTCCGCAGAAATTGCAAACTGGGCCAAACAGGAGGTTAAAGGCACTGACTCTCCAAGTCGGGAGAGTGTTAGTAAAGCGTCTGGAATGTTGCACCCGAGTACCAGGGGACGAGAACTGAGACATATTGGAACACGTCTCCCGATCACACGGTTGATCATACTCTGGGTTCCACGTGCATGTTTTACCTGAAGGCAGAATCCCTTAAACCTGGAGAGTTGAGACCCGTGGAATGGGTACCATGCAATATGACTTCAAAGGGTCTTCATTTGCTCACCGAACGTCTCCAATCCTATCACTGCTGCGTTTATGCCCCTGTACACACGCTTGATTTTCTTTCAGAGACATAGCAATCCATAGGTTTTAAGATACTTACTAGTCAGATACATTCTTAGGCGTTTAATATGGGGTGTTGAGTCCATTTCTTTGAGCAAGGAGTAGTTCTTGTCTATTCCATATTTGGCTTAAGGAACTTTATCTGTGCTCATTTCAATCTCTGGTTTGATGCAGCACCCCAACTCACCTTTCCCCTTAAGCAAGCATAAGTTGGTTTTCTAAATTTGAGACCCTGTTCTGTTTTGTAATCCAGTTCCTGTGTAGCCAAGTTTACATTCCGTGTATTAGTGATATCTTATGATGTTTCTTTTTCTGTGTGACTTATTTCAGTTAGAATCATCATACCTGAATCCACTCATTATGCTGCTACGGGCCTGATGACATAGATTTAATTGCTGAGTGATATTGCATTGTACGTAAGTACCACAACTTCTTTATCCATTTTTCACTTTCTGCGATATTGAACTTGTACCGTAAACGAGGTTCTTGTAAACAGAGCTGTCCCAAACTTTGGGGTGGCTGTGTCTTTTTGATTTTAATTTCCCTAAGCTATAGGACCATAAGTGGAAGTGCCCTAGGCTCTGTTGCTTTGTTTTTTAGATGTTTCAGGAAACACCATACACCTCTCCCGAGTGGCTGTTGGCAATTTACATCCCGCACATCAGCATAACAAGGCTCCCAGTTCTCCATGGCCTGTCCTGCCTTTCTGGATTTTACACTTTTTTCAGATGGCCCTTTTGACCGGGGGGAAGTGAGACTTCATTGTAGTGCAGATTTCCTTTGCAAGCTTGCTTGGTTGGCCAAAAAGGGCGTATGCGTTTTTTCCTGAATATATTCAGGAAAAAACGCATACGCCCTTTTTGGCCAAGTGCATCATTGTGGACGTTCTGCCTCTTTTCCTATGCTTTAAATGCAATTCCAGTCTACCTCCTGAAATCGGTTTCCTGCAATTCTGCCCCGCTTTCAAGTCCTCTTGGCAGCCTTACTTCAGTATATTTTTGGACGATAGCTGTCATTTATAACTCTGCAGGTTTGTGAATTACAGTGCCCCTGAGCTCCTTTCTTCAACTCGCTTTCTTGTGAGCTGGCCGCAACACCGCAGGATTGCTTCAGGCCCTAATCTGGTTCCGGCACGGCACGCTGAGCCTTTGGTTAATTCCTCTTCATGGTGGGAAATAAGAGTTAAATTTGCCCGTCCAGACACCTCCAGCTAGTCTCTCATTGGTTCTCCCTATTCCTGTTCATCTTCCGCAGAAATTGCAAACTGGGCCAAACAGGAGGTTAAAGGCACTGACTCTCCACGTCGGGAGAGTGTTAGTAAAGCGTCTGGAATGTTGCACCCGAGTACCAGGGGACGAGAACTGAGACATATTGGAACACGTCTCCCGATCACACGGTTGATCATACTCTGGGTTCCACGTGCATGTTTTAGCTGAAGGAAGAATCCCTTAAACCTGGAGAGTTGAGACCCGTGGAATGGGTACCATGCAATATGACTTCAAAGGGTCTTCATTTGCTCACCGAACGTCTCCAATCCTATCACTGCTGCGTTTATGCCCCTGTACACACGCTTGATTTTCTTTCAGAGACATAGCAATCCATACGTTTTAAGATACTTACTAGTCAGGTACATTCTTAGGCGTTTAATATGGGGTGTTGAGTCCATTTCGTTGAGCAAGGAGTAGTTCTTGTCTATTCCATATTTGGCTTAAGGAACTTTATCTGTGCTCATTTAAATCTCTGGTTTTATGCAGCACCCCAACTCACCTTTCCCCTTAAGCAAGCATAAGTTGGTTTTCTAAATTTGTGACCCTGTTCTGTTTTGTAATCCAGTTCCTGTGTCCAAGTTTACATTCCGTGTATTAGTGATATCTTATGATGTTTCTTTTTCTGTGTGACTTATTTCAGTTAGAATCATCATACCTGAATCCACTCATTATGCTGCTACGGGCCTGATGACATAGATTTCATTGCTGAGTGATATTGCATTGTACGTAAGTACCACAACTTCTTTATCCATTTTTCACTTTCTGTGCTATTGAACTTGTACCGTAAACGAGGTTCTTGTAAACAGAGCCATCCCAAACTTTGGGGTGGCTGTGTCTTTTTGATTTTAATTTTCCTAAGCTATAGGACCATAAGTGGAAGTGCCCTAGGCTCTGTTGCTTTGTTTTTTAGATGTTTCAGGAAACACCATACACCTCTCCCGAGTGGCTATTGGCAATTTACATCCCGCCCATCAGCATAACAAGGCTCCCAGTTCTCCATGGCCTGTCCTGCCTTTCTGGATTTTACACTTTTTTCAGATGGCCCTTTTGACCGGGGGGAAGTGAGACTTCATTGTAGTGCAGATTTCCTTTGCAAGCTTGCTTGGTTGGCCAAAAAGGGCGTATGCGTTTTTTCCTGAATATATTCAGGAAAAAACGCATACGCCCTTTTTGGCCAAGTGCATCATTGTGGACGTTCTGCCTCTTTTCCTATGCTTTAAATGCAATTCCAGTCTACCTCCTGAAATCGGTTTCCTGCAATTCTGCCCCGCTTTCAAGTCCTCTTGGCAGCCTTACTTCAGTATATTTTTGGACGATAGCTGTCATTTATAACTCTGCAGGTTTGTGAATTACAGTGCCCCTGAGCTCCTTTCTTCAACTCGCTTTCTTGTGAGCTGGCCGCAACACCGCAGGATTGCTTCAGGCCCTAATCTGGTTCCGGCACGGCACGCTGAGCCTTTGGTTAATTCCTCTTCCTGGTGGGAAATGAGAGTTAAATTTGCCCGTCCAGACACCTCCAGCTAGTCTCTCATTGGTTCTCCCTATTCCTGTTCATCTTCCGCAGAAATTGCAAACTGGGCCAAACAGGAGGTTAAAGGCACTGACTCTCCAAGTCGGGAGAGTGTTAGTAAAGCGTCTGGAATGTTGCACCCGAGTACCAGGGGACGAGAACTGAGACATATTGGAACACGTCTCCCGATCACACGGTTGATCATACTCTGGGTTCCACGTGCATGTTTTACCTGAAGGCAGAATCCCTTAAACCTGGAGAGTTGAGACCCGTGGAATGGGTACCATGCAATATGACTTCAAAGGGTCTTCATTTGCTCACCGAACCTCTCCAATCCTATCACTGCTGCGTTTATGCCCCTGTACACACGCTTGATTTTCTTTCAGAGACATAGCAATCCATAGGTTTTAAGATACTTACTAGTCAGGTACATTCTTAGGCGTTTAATATGGGGTGTTGAGTCCATTTCGTTGAGCAAGGAGTAGTTCTTGTCTATTCCATATTTGGCTTAAGGAACTTTATCTGTGCTCATTTCAATCTCTGGTTTTATGCAGCACCCCAACTCACCTTTCCCCTTAAGCAAGGATAAGTTGGTTTTCTAAATTTGAGACCCTGTTCTGTTTTGTAATCCAGTTCCTGTGTAGCCAAGTTTACATTCCGTGTATTAGTGATATCTTATGATGTTTCTTTTTCTGTGTGACTTATTTCAGTTAGAATCATCATACCTGAATCCACTCATTATGCTGCTACGGGCCTGATGACATAGATTTAATTGCTGAGTGATATTGCATTGTACGTAAGTACCACAACTTCTTTATCCATTTTTCACTTTCTGCGCTATTGAACTTGTACCGTAAACGAGGTTCTTGTAAACAGAGCCGTCCCAAACTTTGGGGTGGCTGTGTCTTTTTGATTTTAATTTCCCTAAGCTATAGGACCATAAGTGGAAGTGCCCTAGGCTCTGTTGCTTTGTTTTTTAGATGTTTCAGGAAACACCATACACCTCTCCCGAGTGGCTGTTGGCAATTTACATCCCGCCCATCAGCATAACAAGGCTCCCAGTTCTCCATGGCCTGTCCTGCCTTTCTGGATTTTACACTTTTTTCAGATGGCCCTTTTGACCGGGGGGAAGTGAGACTTCATTGTAGTGCAGATTTCCTTTGCAAGCTTGCTTGGTTGGCCAAAAAGGGCGTATGCGTTTTTTCCTGAATATATTCAGGAAAAAACGCATACGCCCTTTTTGGCCAAGTGCATCATTGTGGACGTTCTACCTCTTTTCCTATGCTTTAAATGCAATTCCAGTCTACCTCCTGAAATCGGTTTCCTGCAATTCTGCCCCGCTTTCAAGTCCTCTTGGCAGCCTTACTTCAGTATATTTTTGGACGATAGCTGTCATTTATAACTCTGCAGGTTTGTGAATTACAGTGCCCCTGAGCTCCTTTCTTCAACTCGCTTTCTTGTGAGCTGGCCGCAACACCGCAGGATTGCTTCAGGCCCTAATCTGGTTCCGGCACGGCACGCTGAGCCTTTGGTTAATTCCTCTTCCTGGTGGGAAATGAGAGTTAAATTTGCCCGTCCAGACACCTCCAGCTAGTCTCTCATTGGTTCTCCCTATTCCTGTTCATCTTCCGCAGAAATTGCAAACTGGGCCAAACAGGAGGTTAAAGGCACTGACTCTCCAAGTCGGGAGAGTGTTAGTAAAGCGTCTGGAATGTTGCACCCGAGTACCAGGGGACGAGAACTGAGACATATTGGAACACGTCTCCCGATCACACGGTTGATCATACTCTGGGTTCCACGTGCATGTTTTACCTGAAGGCAGAATCCCTTAAACCTGGAGAGTTGAGACCCGTGGAATGGGTACCATGCAATATGACTTCAAAGGGTCTTCATTTGCTCACCGAACGTCTCCAATCCTATCACTGCTGCGTTTATGCCCCTGTACACACGCTTGATTTTCTTTCAGAGACATAGCAGTGCATAGGTTTTAAGATACTTACTAGTCAGGTACATTCTTAGGCGTTTAATATGGGGTGTTGAGTCCATTTCGTTGAGCAAGGAGTAGTTCTTGTCTATTCCATATTTGGCTTAAGGAACTTTATCTGTGCTCATTTCAATCTCTGGTTTGATGCAGCACCCCAACTCACCTTTCCCCTTAAGCAAGCATAAGTTGGTTTTCTAAATTTGAGACCCTGTTCTGTTTTGTAATCCAGTTCCTGTGTAGCCAAGTTTACATTCCGTGTATTAGTGATATCTTATGATGTTTCTTTTTCTGTGTGACTTATTTCAGTTAGAATCATCATACCTGAATCCACTCATTATGCTGCTACGGGCCTGATGACATAGATTTAATTGCTGAGTGATATTGCATTGTACGTAAGTACCACAACTTCTTTATCCATTTTTCACTTTCTACGATATTGAACTTGTACCGTAAACGAGGTTCTTGTAAACAGAGCTGTCCCAAACTTTGGGGTGGCTGTGTCTTTTTGATTTTAATTTCCCTAAGCTATAGGACCATAAGTGGAAGTGCCCTAGGCTATGTTGCTTTGTTTTTTAGATGTTTCAGGAAACACCATACACCTCTCCCGAGTGGCTGTTGGCAATTTACATCCCGCCCATCAGCATAACAAGGCTCCCAGTTCTCCATGGCCTGTCCTGCCTTTCTGGATTTTACACTTTTTTCAGATGGCCCTTTTGACCGGGGGGAAGTGAGACTTCATTGTAGTGCAGATTTCCTTTGCAAGCTTGCTTGGTTGGCCAAAAAGGGCGTATGCGTTTTTTCCTGAATATATTCAGGAAAAAACGCATACGCCCTTTTTGGCCAAGTGCATCATTGTGGACGTTCTGCCTCTTTTCCTATGCTTTAAATGCAATTCCAGTCTACCTCCTGAAATCGGTTTCCTGCAATTCTGCCCCGCTTTCAAGTCCTCTTGGCAGCCTTACTTCAGTATATTTTTGGACGATAGCTGTCATTTATAACTCTGCAGGTTTGTGAATTACAGTGCCCCTGAGCTCCTTTCTTCAACTCGCTTTCTTGTGAGCTGGCCGCAACACCGCAGGATTGCTTCAGGCCCTAATCTGGTTCCGGCTCGGCACGCTGAGCCTTTGGTTAATTCCTCTTCCTGGTGGGAAATGAGAGTTAAATTTGCCCGTCCAGACACCTCCAGCTAGTCTCTCATTGGTTCTCCCTATTCCTGTTCATCTTCCGCAGAAATTGCAAACTGGGCCAAACAGGAGGTTAAAGGCACTGACTCTCCAAGTCGGGAGAGTGTTAGTAAAGCGTCTGGAATGTTGCACCCGAGTACCAGGGGACGAGAACTGAGACATATTGGAACACGTCTCCCGATCACACGGTTGATCATACTCTGGGTTCCACGTGCATGTTTTACCTGAAGGCAGAATCCCTTAAACCTGGAGAGTTGAGACCCGTGGAATGGGTACCATGCAATATGACTTCAAAGGGTCTTCATTTGCTCACCGAACGTCTCCAATCCTATCACTGCTGCGTTTATGCCCCTGTACACACGCTTGATTTTCTTTCAGAGACATAGCAATCCATACGTTTTAAGATACTTACTAGTCAGGTACATTCTTAGGCGTTTAATATGGGGTGTTGAGTCCATTTCGTTGAGCAAGGAGTAGTTCTTGTCTATTCCATATTTGGCTTAAGGAACTTTATCTGTGCTCATTTAAATCTCTGGTTTTATGCAGCACCCCAACTCACCTTTCCCCTTAAGCAAGCATAAGTTGGTTTTCTAAATTTGTGACCCTGTTCTGTTTTGTAATCCAGTTCCTGTGTCCAAGTTTACATTCCGTGTATTAGTGATATCTTATGATGTTTCTTTTTCTGTGTGACTTATTTCAGTTAGAATCATCATACCTGAATCCACTCATTATGCTGCTACGGGCCTGATGACATAGATTTCATTGCTGAGTGATATTGCATTGTACGTAAGTACCACAACTTCTTTATCCATTTTTCACTTTCTGTGCTATTGAACTTGTACCGTAAACGAGGTTCTTGTAAACAGAGCCATCCCAAACTTTGGGGTGGCTGTGTCTTTTTGATTTTAATTTCCCTAAGCTATAGGACCATAAGTGGAAGTGCCCTAGGCTCTGTTGCTTTGTTTTTTAGATGTTTCAGGAAACACCATACACCTCTCCCGAGTGGCTATTGGCAATTTACATCCCGCCCATCAGCATAACAAGGCTCCCAGTTCTCCATGGCCTGTCCTGCCTTTCTGGATTTTACACTTTTTTCAGATGGCCCTTTTGACCGGGGGGAAGTGAGACTTCATTGTAGTGCAGATTTCCTTTGCAAGCTTGCTTGGTTGGCCAAAAAGGGCGTATGCGTTTTTTCCTGAATATATTCAGGAAAAAACGCATACGCCCTTTTTGGCCAAGTGCATCATTGTGGACGTTCTGCCTCTTTTCCTATGCTTTAAATGCAATTCCAGTCTACCTCCTGAAATCGGTTTCCTGCAATTCTGCCCCGCTTTCAAGTCCTCTTGGCAGCCTTACTTCAGTATATTTTTGGACGATAGCTGTCATTTATAACTCTGCAGGTTTGTGAATTACAGTGCCCCTGAGCTCCTTTCTTCAACTCGCTTTCTTGTGAGCTGGCCGCAACACCGCAGGATTGCTTCAGGCCCTAATCTGGTTCCGGCACGGCACGCTGAGCCTTTGGTTAATTCCTCTTCCTGGTGGGAAATGAGAGTTAAATTTGCCCGTCCAGACACCTCCAGCTAGTCTCTCATTGGTTCTCCCTATTCCTGTTCATCTTCCGCAGAAATTGCAAACTGGGCCAAACAGGAGGTTAAAGGCACTGACTCTCCAAGTCGGGAGAGTGTTAGTAAAGCGTCTGGAATGTTGCACCCGAGTACCAGGGGATGAGAACTGAGACATATTGGAACACGTCTCCCGATCACACGGTTGATCATACTCTGGGTTCCACGTGCATGTTTTACCTGAAGGCAGAATCCCTTAAACCTGGAGAGTTGAGACCCGTGGAATGGGTACCATGCAATATGACTTCAAAGGGTCTTCATTTGCTCACCGAACGTCTCCAATCCTATCACTGCTGCGTTTATGCCCCTGTACACACGCTTGATTTTCTTTCAGAGACATAGCAATCCATAGGTTTTAAGATACTTAGTAGTCAGGTACATTCTTAGGAGTTTAATATGGGGTGTTGAGTCCATTTCGTTGAGCAAGGAGTAGTTCTTGTCTATTCTATATTTGGCTTAAGGAACTTTATCTGTGCTCATTTCAATCTCTGGTTTGATGCAGCACCCCAACTCACCTTTCCCCTTAAGCAAGGATAAGTTGGTTTTCTAAATTTGAGACCCTGTTCTGTTTTGTAATCCAGTTCCTGTGTAGCCAAGTTTACATTCCGTGTATTAGTGATATCTTATGATGTTTCTTTTTCTGTGTGACTTATTTCAGTTAGAATCATCATACCTGAATCCACTCATTATGCTGCTACGGGCCTGATGACATAGATTTAATTGCTGAGTGATATTGCATTGTACGTAAGTACCACAACTTCTTTATCCATTTTTCACTTTCTGCGCTATTGAACTTGTACCGTAAACGAGGTTCTTGTAAACAGAGCCGTCCCAAACTTTGGGGTGGCTGTGTCTTTTTGATTTTAATTTCCCTAAGCTATAGGACCATAAGTGGAAGTGCCCTAGGCTCTGTTGCTTTGTTTTTTAGATGTTTCAGGAAACACCATACACCTCTCCCGAGTGGCTGTTGGCAATTTACATCCCGCCCATCAGCATAACAAGGCTCCCAGTTCTCCATGGCCTGTCCTGCCTTTCTGGATTTTACACTTTTTTCAGATGGCCCTTTTGACCGGGGGGAAGTGAGACTTCATTGTAGTGCAGATTTCCTTTGCAAGCTTGCTTGGTTGGCCAAAAAGGGCGTATGCGTTTTTTCCTGAATATATTCAGGAAAAAACGCATACGCCCTTTTTGGCCAAGTGCATCATTGTGGACGTTCTGCCTCTTTTCCTATGCTTTAAATGCAATTCCAGTCTACCTCCTGAAATCGGTTTCCTGCAATTCTGCCCCACTTTCAAGTCCTCTTGGTAGCCTTACTTCAGTATATTTTTGGACGATAGCTGTCATTTATAACTCTGCAGGTTTGTGAATTACAGTGCCCCTGAGCTCCTTTCTTCAACTCGCTTTCTTGTGAGCTGGCCGCAACACCGCAGGATTGCTTCAGGCCCTAATCTGGTTCCGGCACGGCACGCTGAGCCTTTGGTTAATTCCTCTTCCTGGTGGGAAATGAGAGTTAAATTTGCCCGTCCAGACACCTCCAGCTAGTCTCTCATTGGTTCTCCCTATTCCTGTTCATCTTCCGCAGAAATTGCAAACTGGGCCAAACAGGAGGTTAAAGGCACTGACTCTCCAAGTCGGGAGAGTGTTAGTAAAGCGTCTGGAATGTTGCACCCGAGTACCAGGGGACGAGAACTGAGACATATTGGAACACGTCTCCCGATCACACGGTTGATCATACTCTGGGTTCCACGTGCATGTTTTACCTGAAGGCAGAATCCCTTAAACCTGGAGAGTTGAGACCCGTGGAATGGGTACCATGCAATATGACTTCAAAGGGTCTTCATTTGCTCACCGAACGTCTCCAATCCTATCACTGCTGCGTTTATGCCCCTGTACACACGCTTGATTTTCTTTCAGCGACATAGCAATCCATAGGTTTTAAGATACTTACTAGTCAGGTACATTCTTAGGCGTTTAATATGGGGTGTTGAGTCCATTTCTTTGAGCAAGGAGTAGTTCTTGTCTATTCCATATTTGGCTTAAGGAACTTTATCTGTGCTCATTTCAATCTCTGGTTTGATGCAGCACCCCAACTCACCTTTCCCCTTAAGCAAGCATAAGTTGGTTTTCTAAATTTGAGACCCTGTTCTGTTTTGTAATCCAGTTCCTGTGTAGCCAAGTTTACATTCCGTGTATTAGTGATATCTTATGATGTTTCTTTTTCTGTGTGACTTATTTCAGTTAGAATCATCATACCTGAATCCACTCATTATGCTGCTACGGGCCTGATGACATAGATTTAATTGCTGAGTGATATTGCATTGTACGTAAGTACCACAACTTCTTTATCCATTTTTCACTTTCTACGATATTGAACTTGTACCGTAAACGAGGTTCTTGTAAACAGAGCTGTCCCAAACTTTGGGGTGGCTGTGTCTTTTTGATTTTAATTTCCCTAAGCTATAGGACCATAAGTGGAAGTGCCCTAGGCTCTGTTGCTTTGTTTTTTAGATGTTTCAGGAAACACCATACACCTCTCCCGAGTGGCTGTTGGCAATTTACATCCCGCCCATCAGCATAACAAGGCTCCCAGTTCTCCATGGCCTGTCCTGCCTTTCTGGATTTTACACTTTTTTCAGATGGCCCTTTTGACCGGGGGGAAGTGAGACTTCATTGTAGTGCAGATTTCCTTTGCAAGCTTGCTTGGTTGGCCAAAAAGGGCGTATGCGTTTTTTCCTGAATATATTCAGGAAAAAACGCATACGCCCTTTTTGGCCAAGTGCATCATTGTGGACGTTCTGCCTCTTTTCCTATGCTTTAAATGCAATTCCAGTCTACCTCCTGAAATCGGTTTCCTGCAATTCTGCCCCGCTTTCAAGTCCTCTTGGCAGCCTTACTTCAGTATATTTTTGGACGATAGCTGTCATTTATAACTCTGCAGGTTTGTGAATTACAGTGCCCCTGAGCTCCTTTCTTCAACTCGCTTTCTTGTGAGCTGGCCGCAACACCGCAGGATTGCTTCAGGCCCTAATCTGGTTCCGGCTCGGCACGCTGAGCCTTTGGTTAATTCCTCTTCCTGGTGGGAAATGAGAGTTAAATTTGCCCGTCCAGACACCTCCAGCTAGTCTCTCATTGGTTCTCCCTATTCCTGTTCATCTTCCGCAGAAATTGCAAACTGGGCCAAACAGGAGGTTAAAGGCACTGACTCTCCAAGTCGGGAGAGTGTTAGTAAAGCGTCTGGAATGTTGCACCCGAGTACCAGGGGACGAGAACTGAGACATATTGGAACACGTCTCCCGATCACACGGTTGATCATACTCTGGGTTCCACGTGCATGTTTTACCTGAAGGCAGAATCCCTTAAACCTGGAGAGTTGAGACCCGTGGAATGGGTACCATGCAATATGACTTCAAAGGGTCTTCATTTGCTCACCGAACGTCTCCAATCCTATCACTGCTGCGTTTATGCCCCTGTACACACGCTTGATTTTCTTTCAGCGACATAGCAATCCATAGGTTTTAAGATACTTACTAGTCAGGTACATTCTTAGGCGTTTAATATGGGGTGTTGAGTCCATTTCGTTGAGCAAGGAGTAGTTCTTGTCTATTCCATATTTGGCTTAAGGAACTTTATCTGTGCTCATTTCAATCTCTGGTTTGATGCAGCACCCCAACTCACCTTTCCCCTTAAGCAAGCATAAGTTGGTTTTCTAAATTTGAGACCCTGTTCTGTTTTGTAATCCAGTTCCTGTGTAGCCAAGTTTACATTCCGTGTATTAGTGATATCTTATGATGTTTCTTTTTCTGTGTGACTTATTTCAGTTAGAATCATCATACCTGAATCCACTCATTATGCTGCTACGGGCCTGATGACATAGATTTCATTGCTGAGTGATATTGCATTGTACGTAAGTACCACAACTTCTTTATCCATTTTTCACTTTCTGCGCTATTGAACTTGTACCGTAAACGAGGTTCTTGTAAACAGAGCCGTCCCAAACTTTGGGGTGGCTGTGTCTTTTTGATTTTAATTTCCCTAAGCTATAGGACCATAAGTGGAAGTGCCCTAGGCTCTGTTGCTTTGTTTTTTAGATGTTTCAGGAAACACCATACACCTCTCCCGAGTGGCTGTTGGCAATTTACATCCCGCCCATCAGCATAACAAGGCTCCCAGTTCTCCATGGCCTGTCCTGCCTTTCTGGATTTTACACTTTTTTCAGATGGCCCTTTTGACCGGGGGGAAGTGAGACTTCATTGTAGTGCAGATTTCCTTTGCAAGCTTGCTTGGTTGGCCAAAAAGGGCGTATGCGTTTTTTCCTGAATATATTCAGGAAAAAACGCATACGCCCTTTTTGGCCAAGTGCATCATTGTGGACGTTCTGCCTCTTTTCCTATGCTTTAAATGCAATTCCAGTCTACCTCCTGAAATCGGTTTCCTGCAATTCTGCCCCGCTTTCAAGTCCTCTTGGCAGCCTTACTTCAGTATATTTTTGGACGATAGCTGTCATTTATAACTCTGCAGGTTTGTGAATTACAGTGCCCCTGAGCTCCTTTCTTCAACTCGCTTTCTTGTGAGCTGGCCGCAACACCGCAGGATTGCTTCAGGCCCTAATCTGGTTCCGGCACGGCACGCTGAGCCTTTGGTTAATTCCTCTTCCTGGTGGGAAATGAGAGTTAAATTTGCCCGTCCAGACACCTCCAGCTAGTCTCTCATTGGTTCTCCCTATTCCTGTTCATCTTCCGCAGAAATTGCAAACTGGGCCAAACAGGAGGTTAAAGGCACTGACTCTCCAAGTCGGGAGAGTGTTAGTAAAGCGTCTGGAATGTTGCACCCGAGTACCAGGGGACGAGAACTGAGACATATTGGAACACGTCTCCCGATCACACGGTTGATCATACTCTGGGTTCCACGTGCATGTTTTACCTGAAGGCAGAATCCCTTAAACCTGGAGAGTTGAGACCCGTGGAATGGGTACCATGCAATATGACTTCAAAGGGTCTTCATTTGCTCACCGAACGTCTCCAATCCTATCACTGCTGCGTTTATGGCCCTGTACACACGCTTGATTTTCTTTCAGCGACATAGCAATCCATAGGTTTTAAGATACTTACTAGTCAGGTACATTCTTAGGCGTTTAATATGGGGTGTTGAGTCCATTTTGTTGAGCAAGGAGTAGTTCTTGTCTATTCCATATTTGGCTTAAGGAACTTTATCTGTGCTCATTTCAATCTCTGGTTTGATGCAGCACCCCAACTCACCTTTCCCCTTAAGCAAGCATAAGTTGGTTTTCTAAATTTGAGACCCTGTTCTGTTTTGTAATCCAGTTCCTGTGTAGCCAAGTTTACATTCCGTGTATTAGTGATATCTTATGATGTTTCTTTTTCTGTGTGACTTATTTCAGTTAGAATCATCATACCTGAATCCACTCATTATGCTGCTACGGGCCTGATGACATAGATTTCATTGCTGAGTGATATTGCATTGTACGTAAGTACCACAACTTCTTTATCCATTTTTCACTTTCTGCGCTATTGAACTTGTACCGTAAACGAGGTTCTTGTAAACAGAGCCGTCCCAAACTTTGGGGTGGCTGTGTCTTTTTGATTTTAATTTCCCTAAGCTATAGGACCATAAGTGGAAGTGCCCTAGGCTCTGTTGCTTTGTTTTTTAGATGTTTCAGGAAACACCATACACCTCTCCCGAGTGGCTGTTGGCAATTTACATCCCGCCCATCAGCATAACAAGGCTCCCAGTTCTCCATGGCCTGTCCTGCCTTTCTGGATTTTACACTTTTTTCAGATGGCCCTTTTGACCGGGGGGAAGTGAGACTTCATTGTAGTGCAGATTTCCTTTGCAAGCTTGCTTGGTTGGCCAAAAAGGGCGTATGCGTTTTTTCCTGAATATATTCAGGAAAAAACGCATACGCCCTTTTTGGCCAAGTGCATCATTGTGGACGTTCTGCCTCTTTTCCTATGCTTTAAATGCAATTCCAGTCTACCTCCTGAAATCGGTTTCCTGCAATTCTGCCCCGCTTTCAAGTCCTCTTGGCAGCCTTACTTCAGTATATTTTTGGACGATAGCTGTCATTTATAACTCTGCAGGTTTGTGAATTACAGTGCCCCTGAGCTCCTTTCTTCAACTCGCTTTCTTGTGAGCTGGCCGCAACACCGCAGGATTGCTTCAGGCCCTAATCTGGTTCCGGCACGGCACGCTGAGCCTTTGGTTAATTCCTCTTCCTGGTGGGAAATGAGAGTTAAATTTGCCCGTCCAGACACCTCCAGCTAGTCTCTCATTGGTTCTCCCTATTCCTGTTCATCTTCCGCAGAAATTGCAAACTGGGCCAAACAGGAGGTTAAAGGCACTGACTCTCCAAGTCGGGAGAGTGTTAGTAAAGCGTCTGGAATGTTGCACCCGAGTACCAGGGGATGAGAACTGAGACATATTGGAACACGTCTCCCGATCACATGGTTGATCATACTCTGGGTTCCACGTGCATGTTTTACCTGAAGGCAGAATCCCTTAAACCTGGAGAGTTGAGACCCGTGGAATGGGTACCATGCAATATGACTTCAAAGGGTCTTCATTTGCTCACCGAACCTCTCCAATCCTATCACTGCTGCGTTTATGCCCCTGTACACACGCTTGATTTTCTTTCAGAGACATAGCAATCCATAGGTTTTAAGATACTTAGTAGTCAGGTACATTCTTAGGCGTTTAATATGGGGTGTTGAGTCCATTTCGTTGAGCAAGGAGTAGTTCTTGTCTATTCCATATTTGGCTTAAGGAACTTTATCTGTGCTCATTTCAATCTCTGGTTTGATGCAGCACCCCAACTCACCTTTCCCCTTAAGCAAGCATAAGTTGGTTTTCTAAATTTGAGACCCTGTTCTGTTTTGTAATCCAGTTCCTGTGTAGCCAAGTTTACATTCCGTGTATTAGTGATATCTTATGATGTTTCTTTTTCTGTGTGACTTATTTCAGTTAGAATCATCGTACCTGAATCCACTCATTATGCTGCTACGGGCCTGATGACATAGATTTCATTGCTGAGTGATATTGCATTGTACGTAAGTACCACAATTTCTTTATCCATTTTTCGCTTTCTGTGATATTGAACTTGTACCGTAAACGAGGTTCTTGTAAACAGAGCCGTCCCAAACTTTGGGGTGGCTGTGTCTTTTTGATTTTAATTTCCCTAAGCTATAGGACAATAAGTGGAAGTGCCCTAGGCTCTGTTGCTTTGTTTTTTGGATGTTTCAGGAAACACCATACACTTCTCCAGAGTGGCTGCTGGCAATTTACATCCCGCCCATCAGCATAACTAGGCTCCCAGTTCTCCATGGCCTGTCCTGCCTTTCTGGATTTTACACTTTTTTCAGATGGCCCTTTTGACCGGGGAGCAGTGAGACTTCATTGTAGTGCAGATTTCCTTTGCAAGCTTGCTTGGTTGGCCAAAAAGGGCGTATGCGTTTTTTCCTGAATATATTCAGGAAAAAACGCATACGCCCTTTTTGGCCAAGTGCATCATTGTGGACGTTCTGCCTCTTTTCCTATGCTTTACATGCAATTCCAGTCTACCTCCTGAAATCGGTTTCCTGCAATTCTGCCCCCCTTTCAACTCCTCTTGGCAGCCTTACTTCAATATATTTTTGGAAGAAAGCTGTCCTTTATAACTCTGCAGGTTTGTGAATTACAGTGCCCCTGAGCTCCTTTCTTCAACTCGCTTTCTTGTGAGCTGGCCGCAACACCGCAGGATTGCTTCAGGCCCTAGTTTGATTCCGGCACGGCATGCTGAGCCTTTGGTTAATTCCACTTCCTGGTGGGAAATGAGAGTTAAATTTGCCCGTCCGGATACCTCCACCTAGTCTCTCATTGGTTCTCCCTATTCCTGTTCATTTTCCACAGAAATTGCAAACTGGGCCAAACAGGAGGTTAAAGGCACTGACTCTCCAAGTGGGGAGAGTGTTAGTAAAGCGTCTGGAATGTTGCACCCGAGTACCAGGGAACGAAAACTGAGACACATTTGAACACGTGTCCCGATCACACGGTGGATCATACTCTGGTTTCCACATGCATGTTTTAGCTGAAGGAAGAATCCCTTAAACCTGGAGAGTTGAGACCCATGGAATGGGTATCATGCAATATGACTTCAAAGGGTCTGCATTTTCTCACCGAACCTCAGCAATCCTATCACTGCTGCTTTTATGCCGCTGTACACACGCTTGATTCTCTTTCGTAGACATATAAATCCATAGGTTTTAAGATTCTTACTAGTCAGGTATATTCTTAGGCGTTTAATATGGAGTGTTGAGTCCACTTCGTTGAACAAGGAGTAGCTCTTGTCTATTACATATTTGGCTTATGGAACGGTATCTGTGCTCATTTCAATCTCTGGTTTTATGCAGCACCCCAACTCACCCGTCCCCTTAAGCAAGCATAAGTTGGTTTTCTACATTTGACACCCTGTTCTGTTTTGTAATTCAGTTCTTGTGTAGCCAAGTTTACATTCCGTGTATTAGTGATATCTTATGATGTTTCTTTTTCTGTGTGACTAATTTCATTTAGAATCATCGTACCTGAATCCACTCATTATGCTGCTACGGGCCTGATGACATAGATTTCATTGCTGAGTGATATTGCATTGTACGTAAGTACCACAATTTCTTTATCCATTTTTCGCTTTCTGTGATATTGAACTTGTACCGTAAACTAGGTTCTTGTAAACAGAGCCGTCCCAAACTTTGGGGTGGCTGTGTCTTTTTGATTTTAATTTCCCTAAGCTATAGGACCATAAGTTGAAGTGCCCTAGGCTCTGTTGCTTTGTTTTTTGGATGTTTCAGGAAACACCATACACTTCTCCAGAGTGGCTGCTGGCAATTTACATCCCGCCCATCAGCATAACTAGGCTCCCAGTTCTCCATGGCCTCTCCTGCCTTTCTGGATTTTACACTTTTTTCAGATGGCCCTTTTGACCGGGGGACAGTGAGACTTCATTGTAGTGCAGATTTCCTTTGCAAGCTTGCTTGGTTGGCCAAAAAGGGCGTATGCGTTTTTCCCTGAATATATTCAGGAAAAAACGCATACGCCCTTTTTGGCCAAGTGCATCATTGTGGACGTTCTGCCTCTTTTCCTATGCTTTACATGCAATTCCAGTGTACCTCCAGAAATCGGTTTCCTGCAATTCTGCCCCGCTTTCAACTCCTCTTGGCAGCCTTACTTCAATATATTTTTGGAAGATAGCTGTCATTTATAACTCTGCAGGTTTGTGAATTACAGTGCCCCTGAGCTCCTTTCTTCAACTCGCTTTCTTGTGAGCTGGCCGCAACACCGCAGGATTGCTTCAGGCCCTAGTTTGGTTCCGGCACGGCATGCTGAGCCTTTGGTTAATTCCTCTTCCTGGTGGGAAATGAGAGTTAAATTTGCCCGTCCGGACACCTCCACCTAGTCTCTCATTGGTTCTCCCTATTCCTGTTCATTTTCCACAGAAATTGCAAACTGGGCCAAACAGGAGGTTAAAGGCACTGACTCTCCAAGTGGGGAGAGTGTTAGTAAAGCGTCTGGAATGTTGCACCCGAGTACCAGGGGACGAAAACTGAGACACATTTGAACACGTTTCCCGATCACACGGTTGATCATACTCTGGGTTCCACATGCATGTTTTAGCTGAAGGAAGAATCCATTAAACCTGGAGAGTTGAGACCCATGGAATGGGTACCATGCAATATGACTTCAAAGGGTCTGCATTTGCTCACCGAACCTCAGCAATTCTATCACTGCTGCGTTTATGCCGCTGTACACACGCTTGATTCTCTTTCGGAGACATATAAATCCATAGGTTTTAAGATTCTTACTAGTCAGGTAGATTCTTACTAGTCAGGTATATTCTTAGGCGTTTAATATGGGGTGTTGAGTCCACTTCGTTGAGCAAGGAGTAGCTCTTGTCTATTACAAATTTGGCTTATGGAACGGTATCTGTGCTAATTTCAATCTCTGGTTTTATGCAGCACCCCAACTCACCCGTCCCCTTAAGCAAGCGTAAGTTGGTTTTCTACATTTGACACCCTGTTCTGTTTTGTAATTCAGTTCTTGTGTAGCCAAGTTTACATTCCGTGTATTAGTGATATCTTATGATGTTTCTTTTTCTGTGTGACTAATTTCACTTAGAATCATCGTACCTGAATCCACTCATTATGCTGCTACGGGCTTGATGACATAGATTTCATTGCTGAGTGATATTGCATTGTACATAAGTACCACAACTTCTTTATCCATTTTTCGCTTTCTGTGATATTGAACTTGTTCGGTAAACGAGGTTCTTGTAAACAGAGCCGTCCCAAACTTTTGGGTGGCTGTGTCTTTTTGATTTTAATTTCCCTAAGCTATAGGACCATAAGTGGAAGTGCCCTAGGCTCTGTTGCTTTGTTTTTTGGATGTTTCAGGAAACACCATACACTTCTCCAGAGTGGCTGCTGGCAATTTACATCCAGCCCATCAGCATAACAAGGCTCCCAGTTCTCCATGGCCTGTCCTGCCTTTCTGGATTTTACACTTTTTTCAGATGGCCCTTTTGACCGGGGGGCAGTGAGACTTCATTGTAGTGCAGATTTCCTTTGCAAGCTTGCTTGGTTGGCCAAAAAGGGCGTATGCGTTTTTTCCTGAATATATTCAGGAAAAAACGCATACGCCCTTTTTGGCCAAGTGCATCATTGTGGACGTTCTGCCTCTTTTCCTATGCTTTACATGCAATTCCAGTGTACCTCCAGAAATCGGTTTCCTGCAATTCTGCCCCGCTTTCAACTCCTCTTGGCAGCCTTACTTCAATATATTTTTGGAAGATAGCTGTCATTTATAACTCTGCAGGTTTGTGAATTACAGTGCCCCTGAGCTCCTTTCTTCAACTCGCTTTCTTGTGAGCTGGCCGCAACACCGCAGGATTGCTTCAGGCCCTAGTTTGATTCCGGCACGGCATGCTGAGCCTTTGGTTAATTCCTCTTCCTGGTGGGAAATGAGAGTTAAATTTGCCCGTCCGGATACCTCCACCTAGTCTCTCATTGTTTCTCACTATTCCTGTTCATTTTCCACAGAAATTGCAAACTGGGCCAAACAGGAGGTTAAAGGCACTGACTCTCCAAGTGGGGAGAGTGTTAGTAAAGCGTCTGGAATGTTTCACCCGAGTACCAGGGAACGAAAACTGAGACACATTTGAACACGTTTCCCGATCACACGGTGGATCATACTCTGGGTTCCACATGCATGTTTTAGCTGAAGGAAGAATCCCTTAAACCTGGAGAGTTGAGACCCATGGAATGGGTACCATGCAATATGACTTCAAAGGGTCTGCATTTGCTCACCGAACCTCAGCAATCCTATCACTGCTGCGTTTATGCCGCTGTACACACGCTTGATTCTCTTTCGGAGACATATAAATCCATAGGTTTTAAGATTCTTACTAGTCAGGTATATTCTTAGGCGTTTAATATGGAGTGTTGAGTCCACTTCGTTGAGCAAGGAGTAGCTCTTGTCTATTACATATTTGGCTTATGGAACGGTATCTGTGCTCATTTCAATCTCTGGTTTGATGCAGCACCCCAACTCACCCGTCCCCTTAAGCAAGCATAAGTTGGTTTTCTACATTTGACATCCTGTTCTGTTTTGTAATTCAGTTCTTGTGTAGCCAAGTTTACATTCCGTGTATTAGTGATATCTTATGATGTTTCTTTTTCTGTGTGACTAATTTCACTTAGAATCATCGTACCTGAATCCACTCATTATGCTGCTACGGGCTTGATGACATAGATTTCATTGCTGAGTGATATTGCATTGTACCTAAGTACCACAACTTCTTTATCCATTTTTCGCTTTCTGTGATATTGAACTTGTTCGGTAAACAAGGTTCTTGTAAACAGAGCCGTCCCAAACTTTGGGGTGGCTGTGTCTTTTTGATTTTAATTTCCCTAAGCTATAGGACCATAAGTGGAAGTGCCCTAGGCTCTGTTGCTTTGTTTTTTGGATGTTTCAGGAAACACCATAGACTTCTTCAGAGTGGCTGCTGGCAATTTACATCCCGCCCATCAGCATAACTAGGCTCCCAGTTCTACATGGCCTGTCCTGCCTTTCTGGATTTTACACTTTTTTCAGATGGCCCTTTTGACCGGGGGGCAGTGAGACTTCATTGTAGTGCAGATTTCCTTTGCAAGCTTGCTTGGTTGGCCAAAAAGGGCGTATGCGTTTTTTCCTGAATATATTCAGGAAAAAACGCATACGCCCTTTTTGGCCAAGTGCATCATTGTGGACGTTCTGCCTCTTTTCCTATGCTTTACATGCAATTCCAGTCTACCTCCTGAAATCGGTTTCCTGCAATTCTGCCCCCCTTTCAACTCCTCTTGGCATCCTTACTTCAATATATTTTTGGAAGATAGCTGTCCTTTATAACTCTGCAGGTTTGTGAATTACAGTGCCCCTGAGCTCCTTTCTTCAACTCGCTTTCTTGTGAGCTGGCCGCAACACCGCAGGATTACTTCAGGCCCTAGTTTGGTTCCGGCACGGCATGCTGAGCCTTTGGTTAATTCCTCTTCCTGGTTGGAAATGAGAGTTAAATTTGCCCGTCTGGACACCTCCACCTAGTCTCTCATTGGTTCTCCCTATTCCTGTTCATTTTCCACAGAAATTGCAAACTGGGCCAAACAGGAGGTTAAAGGCACTGACTCTCCAAGTGGGGAGAGTGTTAGTAAAGCGTCTGGAATGTTGCACCCGAGTACCAGGAAACGAACATTGAGACACATTTGAACACGTTTTCCGATCACACGTTGGATCATACTCTGGGTTCCACATGCATGTTTTAGCTGAAGGAAGAATCCCTTAAACAGGGAGAGTTGAGACCCATGGAATGGGTACCATGCAATATGAATTCAAAGGGTCTGCATTTGCTCACCGAACCTCAGCAATCCTATCACTGCTGCGTTTATGCCACTGTACACACGCTTGATTCTCTTTCGGAGACATATAAATCCATAGGTTTTAAGATTCTTACTAGTCAGGTAGATTCTTACTAGTCAGGTATATTCTTAGGCGTTTAATATGGGGTGTTGAGTCCACTTCGTTGAGCAAGGAGTAGCTCTTGTCTATTACATATTTGGCTTATGGAACGGTATCTGTGCTCATTTCAATCTCTGGTTTTATGCAGCACCCCAACTCACCCGTCCCCTTAAGCAAGCATAAGTTGGTTTTCTACATTTGACACCCTGTTCTGTTTTGTAATTCAGTTCTTGTGTAGCCAAGTTTACATTCCGTGTATTAGTGATATCTTATGATGTTTCTTTTTCTGTGTGACTAATTTCACTTAGAATCATCGTACCTGAATCCACTCATTATGCTGCTACGGGCCTGATGACATATATTTCATTGCTGAGTGATATTGCATTGTACGTAAGTACCACAGTTTCTTTATCCATTTTTCGCTTTCTGTGATATTGAACTTGTACCGTAAACGAGGTTCTTGTAAACAGAGCCGTCCCAAACTTTGGGGTGGCTGTGTCTTTTTGATTTTAATTTCCCTAAGCTATAGGACCATAAGTGGAAGTGCCCTAGGCTCTGTTGCTTTGTTTTTTGGATGTTTCAGGAAACACCATACACTTCTCCAGAGTGGCTGCTGGCAATTTACATCCCGCCCATCAGCATAACTAGGCTCCCAGTTCTCCATGGCCTGTCCTGCCTTTCTGGATTTTACACTTTTTTCAGATGGCCCTTTTGACCGGGGGGCAGTGAGACTTCATTGTAGTGCAGATTTCCTTTGCAAGCTTGCTTGGTTGGCCAAAAAGGGCGTATGCGTTTTTTCCTGAATATATTCAGGAAAAAACGCATACGCCCTTTTTGGCCAAGTGCATCATTGTGGACGTTCTGCCTCTTTTCCTATGCTTTACATGCAATTCCAGTCTACCTCCTGAAATCGGTTTCCTGCAATTCTGCCCTGCTTTCAACTCCTCTTGGCATCCTAATTCAATATATTTTTGGAAGATAGCTGTCATTTATAACTCTGCAGGTTTGTGAATTACAGTGCCCCTGAGCTCCTTTCTTCAACTCGCTTTCTTGTGAGCTGGCCGCAACACCGCAGGATTGCTTCAGGCCCTAGTTTGGTTCCGGCACGGCATGCTGAGCCTTTGGTTAATTCCTCTTCCTGGTGGGAAATGAGAGTTAAATTGGCCCGTCCGGACACCTCCACCTAATCTCTCATTGGTTCTCCCTATTCCTGTTCATCTTCCGCAGAAATTGCTAACTGGGCCAAACAGGAGTTTAAAGGCACTGACTCTCCAAGTGGGGAGAGTGTTAGTAAAGCGTCTGGAATGTTGCACCCGAGTACCAGGGGACGAAAACTGAGACACATTTGAACACGTTTTCCGACCACATGGTGGATCATACTCTGGGTTCCACATGCATGATTTAGCTGAAGGAAGAATCCCTTAAACATGGAGAGTTGAGACCCATGGAATGGGTACCATGCAATATGACTTCAAAGGGTCTGCATTTGCTCACCGAACCTCAACAATCCTATCACTGCTGCGTTTATGCCGCTGTACACACACTTGATTCTCTTTCGGAGACATATAAATCCATAGGTTTTAAGATTCTTACTAGTCAGGTAGATTCTTACTAGTCAGGTATATTCTTAGGCGTTTAATATGGGGTGTTGAGTCCACTTCGTTGAGCAAGGAGTAGCTCTTGTCTATTACATATTTGGCTTATGGAACGGTATCTGTGCTCATTTCAATCTCTGGTTTTATGCGGCACCCCAACTCACCCGTCCCCTTAAGCAAGCATAAGTTGGTTTTCTACATTTGACACCCTGTTCTGTTTTGTAATTCAGTTCTTGTGTAGCCAAGTTTACATTCCGTGTATTAGTGATATCTTATGATGTTTCTTTTTCTGTGTGACTAATTTCACTTAGAATCATCGTACCTGAATCCACTCATTATGCTGCTACGGGCCTGATGACATAGATTTCATTGCTGAGTGATATTGCATTGTACGTAAGTACCACAATTTCTTTATCCATTTTTCGCTTTCTGTGATATTGAACTTGTACCGTAAACGAGGTTCTTGTAAACAGAGCCGTCCCAAACTTTGGGGTGGCTGTGTCTTTTTGATTTTAATTTCCCTAAGCTATAGGACCATAAGTGGAAGTGCCCTAGGCTCTGTTGCTTTGTTTTTTGGATGTTTCAGGAAACACCATACACTTCTCCAGAGTGGCTGCTGGCAATTTACATCCCGCCCATCAGCATAACTAGGCTCCCAGTTCTCCATGGCCTGTCCTGCCTTTCTGGATTTTACACTTTTTTCGGATGGCCCTTTTGACCGGGGGGCAGTGAGACTTCATTGTAGTGCAGATTTCCTTTGCAAGTTTGCTTGGTTGGCCAAAAAGGGCGTATGCGTTTTTTCCTGAATATATTCAGGAAAAAACGCATACGCCCTTTTTGGCCAAGTGCATCATTGTGGACGTTCTGCCTCTTTTCCTATGCTTTACATGCAATTCCAGTCTACCTCCTGAAATCGGTTTCCTGCAATTCTGCCCTGCTTTCAACTCCTCTTGGCATCCTAATTCAATATATTTTTGGAAGATAGCTGTCATTTATAACTCTGCAGGTTTGTGAATTACAGTGCCCCTGAGCTCCTTTCTTCAACTCGCTTTCTTGTGAGCTGGCCGCAACACCGCAGGATTGCTTCTGGTCCTAGTGTGGTTCCGGCATGGCACGCTGAGCCTTTGGTTAATTCCTCTTCCTGGTGGGAAATGAGAGTTAAATTTGCCCGTCCAGACACCTCCACCTAATCTCTCATTGGTTCTCCCTATTCCTATTCATTTTCCACAGAAATTGCAAATTGGGCCATACAGGAGGTTAAAGGCACTGACTCTCCAAGTGGGGAGAGTGTTAGTAAAGCGTCTGGAATGTTGCACCCGAGTACCAGGGGACGAAAACTGAGACACATTTGAACACGTTTCCCGATCACACGGTGGATCATACTCTGGGTTCCACATGCATGTTTTAGCTGAAGGAAGAATCCCTTAAACCTGGAGAGTTGAGACCCATGGAATGGGTACCATGCAATATGACTTCAAAGGGTCTGCATTTGCTCACCGAACCTCACCAATCCTATCACTGCTGCGTTTATGCCGCTGTACACACGCTTGATTCTCTTTCGGAGACATATAAATCTATAGGTTTTAAGATTCTTACTAGTCAGGTAGATTCTTACTAGTCAGGTATATTCCTAGGCGTTTAATATAGGGTGTTGAGTCCACTTCGTTGAGCAAGGGGTACCTTTTGTCTATTATATTTTTGGCTTATGGAACGGTATCTGTGCCAATTTTAATCTCTGGTTTCATGCAGCACCCCATATCGGCTTTCCCCTTAAGCAAGCATAAGTTGGTTTTCTACATTTTTGACCCTGTTCTGTTTTGTAATTCAGTTCCTGTGTAGCCAAGTTTACATTCCGTGTAGTAGTGATATCTTATGATGTTTCTTTTTCTGTGTGACTAATTTCACTTAGAATCATCGTACCTGAATCCACTCATTATGCTGCTCCGGGCCTGATGACATAGATTTCATTGCTGAGTGATATTGCATTGTACGTAAGTACCACAACTTCTTTATCCATTTTTCGCTTTTTGCGATATTTAACTTGTACCGTAAATGAGGTTCTTGTAAACAGAGCCATCCCAAACTTTGGGGTGGCTGTGTCTTTTTGATTTTAATTTCCCTAAGCTATAGGACCATAAGTGGAAGTGCCCTAGGCTCTGTTGCTTTGTTTTTTGGATGTTTCAGGAAACACCATACACTTCTCCAGAGTGGCTGTTGGCCATTTTCATCTCGCCCATCAGCATAACAAGGCTCCCAGTTCTCCATGGCCTGCCCTGCCTTTCTGGATTTTACACATTTTTCAGATGGCCCTTTTGACCGGGGGGCAGTGAGACTTCATTGTAGTGCAGATTTCCTTTGCGAGCTTGCTTGGTTGGCCAGAAAGGGCGTATGCGTTTCTTCCTGAATATATTCAGGAAAGAACGCATACGCCCTTTTTGGCCAAGTGCATCATTGTCGACGTTCTGAGTCTTTTCATATGTTTTCAGTGCAATTCCAGTCTACCTCCTGAAATCGGTTTCCTGCAGTTCTGCCTTGCTCTCAGTTCCTCTTCATAGCCTTACCTCAATATACGTTTGGAAAATAGTTGGCCTTTATAACTCTGCAGGTTTTTCAATTGCAGTGGCCCTTAGCTCCATTTTTCAGCTCTTATTTTTGTGATCTTGCCTCATATCCACAGGATTTCTTCAGGCCCTATTCTTCTTCTGGGGCGCCTTGCTCTGCCTTTGGTTAATTCTTCTTCCTGATGTGAAATTAGAGTGACATGTGCCCATTGAAACCGCTACAGCTATTTTCTCACTGGTTCCCCCTATTCCCATTCATCCTCCGCACTAACTGCAGACTGTGCGATACCGGAACTTAAAGGCATTGACTCTCCATGTGGAGATGTTGTTAGTAAAGTGGCTGGAATGTTGATCCGGAGCCCCAGGAGAGGAAAATGAGGTGCATTTTAGAAACCTTTCCCGATCATATGGTATACCATCTGCTGGATTTCCCATGCATGGTTTAGCTGTAGGAAGATTCCCTTCAACTTGGAGTGTTGGGACCCTTGGAATAAGTAGCATGAAGTATTGCATTAAACTTTCGGCAGTTGCTCACCAAAGCTCTCCAATCCTTTCAGCCCCAAGTGTCCAGCCTTATGTCTTATCCAGCTGTGGGTTTATATGTGGTCATTCCAGGTTGCATCACAGCCCCTGAGCGAATTTTGTAAGAATTTTTCTCTCTTTCATTGTTTCTGCGTTTTGGTTTTAAAATTTATTTCTATAATGGGGTTTAGCTCATTTTCACTGCTGTGTTTGTGCCGCTCTGCGCACACTTGATTCCCTTATGGAGATATATCAATACATGGGTTTTAAGATTCTTATTACTCAGATATATTTCTCTGTGGTGTATAGGGTGTGTTGAGGCCAGTTCATTGAGCAAGGTGTAGATCTTGTCTGATACCTATTTGGTTTATTGAACGGTATCTGTGCTAATTTCAAACTCTGGTTTTATGCATCACCCCACCTCTCCTTTCCCCTTAAGCTGACATAAGTGTGTTTTCTAAATGTGAGACACTGTTCTGTTTTGTCATTCATTTTTTGTGCAGCCATATTTATCCTCCCTCTATAAGTGATATCTTATGATATGTTTCTTTTTCTGTTTGACTTATTTCAAGTAGTATTATCGGACCTCAATCCACTCTTTATCCTTCTACTAGCCTTATTACATTGATTTCATGGTGAAGAGATATTCCATTGTACATAAGTACCACATTTTCTTTATCCATTGTTCTCTTTCCTGGGATATTTAAGGTGTACTGAAGTTGAGGTTCTTGTAAACAGAGTAGCCCTAAACTGTGGTGTGCTTGTGTCTTGTTGATTTTTAGACTTCCCTAGATATACTCCTGTGATTGGAAGTGCCCTATGCTCTGTCGCTCTGTTTTTTAGATGATTTAGGAACCACCATACACTTCTCCAGAGTGGCTCTCGGCAGTTCACACACTGTCCATCAGCGTATAAAGGCTCCCTGTTCTCCATGGCCTGTCCTGCATTTCTGGTTTTTACAATTTTTTCGGATGGCCCTTTTGACCGGTGGGAAATGAGACTTCTTTGTTGTGCACATTTGCATTGCTTGCTTGCTTGGTTGCCCATAAAGTGCGTATGCGTTTTTTCCTGGATATATTCAGGAAATAACACATACTCCCTTTTGGGCCAACTGCATCATTGTCGAAATTCTGCCGCTTTTCATGTGCTTTAAAGGCGAGTCCAATCTATCTCTTGAAATCTGTTTCTTGCAATTCTGTCTTGCATTCAGATCCTCTTCTTTGCCTTACCTCAACATATTTTTGGACGTTAGTTTTCATTTATAACTCTGCAGGTTTGTGAATTGCAGTGACCCTGAGCTCCATTTTTTAAGTTGCTCTTTTGTGAGCTGGCCTCAAAACTGCAGGATTGCTTCAGGCCCTATTTTGGCTCCGGCGAGGCGGGCTGAGCCTTTTTTTAATTCTTATTCTTAATGGGAAATTAGAGTGACATGTGCCCGTCCAAACCCCTACAACTATTCTCTCATTGTTTCCCCCTGTTCCCGTTCATCCTCCTCACAATTTGCAAAATGTGTGAAACAGAAGTTTAAATGTGCTGATTCTCTAAGTGGGGAGATTCTAAGTAACGTGGCTGGAATGATGAACAGGAGCACCAGGAGAGGATAAATGAGGTGCATTTTAGACACATCTCCCGATCACATGGTGTACAGTCCTCTGGGTTTTCCATGCATGTTTTAGCTGTAGGAAGATTCCTTGAACCTGCAGATTTGGGACCCATTGAATGGGTACCAGGTAGTATTACTTTAAAGGGTGTGCATTTCCTCACCCAACCCCACATTTCTCTTAGTGCGAACAGTTTCCAGCCTTATGTCTCATCCTGCTGTGGGTCTAGATGTGTTCAATCCATGTTGCATCACCGTCCCTGAGGAAAAGTTGTAAGAGGTTTTCTCTGTCTCTCTGTCGTTTATTTTTTTCAATTTATTACTATGTTGTTTACAGCTGATTTTCAAAGCCCTGTTTCTTGCTGCTGTACATCTACTTGATTCACGTACAGAGAGACATCAATAATTTCTTTTTTAGATTCTTACCAGTCATAGATATTCTTTTCCGGTGACTTGAGTGTGCTGAGTGCAGTTCTTTTAGTTACCGTGTAGGCCTTGTTGATTATCAGTTTGGTATTTGGAATGGTATCTTTGCTAATTTCAACCTCCTGGATGATGCCTCACCCCTCCCCACCTTTCCCGTTTAGCAGCCTTACACGTGTTTTCTACATATTTATGTCACTTAGAATGATCATACGTAACTCCTCCGGAGTTGTTACAACTGGCCATATTTCATTGATTTCCAGGCTGAGTAATATTCCACTCTACATAAGTACCACATCTCTATCCATTTTTTCCCTCCAGAGACATTTAAGTTATATCCTAGTCGAGGATCTTTTAAACAGAGAGGCAGTAAACATTGGGGTGCCTGTGTCCTCTCGATTTTTGTTTTTCCCAAGATATACGCCCATGAGTGCAAGTGCCCTATGCTCTGTAGCTCATTTTTTAGATGCTTTAGTAAACACAATACAGTTCTCCAGAATGGCCGTTGGCAATATACATTTCCACTATAAGCCTCACAGGGCTCCCTCCTCTCCTTGCCCTGTCCTGCATTTCTGGCGTTTACACTTTATGAGGATGGCTCTTCTGACTGATGCGAAGTGATATCTTTTGTAGTATTGATTTCCAGTGCCCACCTGTTTGGTTGGCTAAAAAAGTGTATGCCCTTTTCTTGAATATATACAGAAAAAAACGCATACAGCCTTTTTGGCCAACTGCAATGTCGGCAATGTTCAGCCCCTTTTCTTGTGCTTAATGGCGAGTCCTTTCTACCTCCTCAAATCCCTTTCCTGCCATTCTCCCTTGCTTGCCAATCCTTTTCTCTGACTTTCCTCAAGACATTTTTCAGTGATAGATATTTTCAACTCTGCAGTTTCGTGAATTTTACTGCCCCTGAGTTCCATTGTTCAACTTGTGTTTATGGGAACTGGCCACAAAGCAGTGGGATTTCCTCAAGCCCTATACTGTTTCCATGGGCAACCCTAGCCTTTGGTCAATTCATCTTCCTGATTGGAAATTAGAGTGATATGTGCCTGTCTGAACACCTAGGACTTGTCTCTCATTGTTCCTCATCCTTCCGCTTCATCCTCTGGACAAATTCCAAACTGTACGCAACAGGATGTTGACAGTGTTGACATCTCCAAGTGGGGAGACTGTTAGTAAAGACGCTGGATGGGTGAACCCGAGCACCAGGAGATGAGGAGATGAGATGCCTTTTCCAAACTCTTCCCGATCAGACGGTATACCATCCTCTGGATGTGACAGACATGTTTTAGCAGTAGGAAGAGTCCCATTCATGTAAGGAGAACACCAGGGCTTTTTCAAAATCAGTGTCTCCCCGAAACCCAAACTGGGGAGTTTTTTAAGCTACGGCTACACATATGTTCATTAAGGGCCTTGGGAAGTAGGCAGAGTCCAAACTTTAGATGACTGAAGTCTTCAGGGTCAGAAGCACTCACCACCGGCTTCCCTTAGGTTACACTTTAACTGTCATTGATAGATGATGTCAATAAAAATATCTATTCTTTTTCCGATTATTTCCCCTTATAGGTTATTGCACAATATTGAGTGTAGTTCCCTGTGCTATACAGTAGTTCCTTGTTGATGATCTATTTTATACATAGCAGTGTGTATGTGTTAATTCCAAACTGTTAATTTATCCCTCCTCCCACCTTTCCCCTTTGGTAATAATAAATTATAAGATTTTATACTTCTCAGAAATGGGGGAGCTGAAAGAGAGGTATCATTTTCAATGGAAAAGCATTTAAAACAAGATTGAAGCTTTAACCAAGATTATTAGATGTACATCCTTGGAAAGAAATCACTTCATTTCTCTAATATTGACCTGACAAATAGGACAAACCTTCTCACTGAACTTGCTTATAATAAAGTGATGGAAATATCAAATGGAAGTGTTAGAAACATCTTATTTTACCCGAGCCTTATAAACTGTTCTATGTTAACTACAGTTTGGTTCACACATCTGTTCATTGAAGTTACAATAGTCTCAATTTCTGTTACTGATCCTCCAGAGTGGACCCCAACAAGGGTCCCCCTGCCCAGTGTCATTGGGGCCAACAGATCGAGACTGAGTTTGGTTCCCAAGCAAAGGAAACTTTATATTTTCATCAGAGAATGGAGAGGTGAGAGCATGCACTACCCCGTGGGCTGTGGGCTGGGCTGCTGTGTAGAGATCCTGTCAGAGTCAGTGGGAGGGAGGGGGCGGAGCTCTCAAGGGCCGGGTTGGCTGCAGCTCAGGCTCTATATCTCGGAGTCTGCACTGGGCCCCAGGAGCTGAGGTGTCGACCCAGCCATTCTGCACCAGGAAATCTGGTCTGAAGTGCCGGGTGTGGAACCTCTGCATGCGGGACCCTAGGAGCACGTGAAATTAGACAAAGCACAAAGGATAAAAAAGGTCAGACTTGACTTTATTGCCCAGATTCTATTTTTATCTCCCAGGGATTTTTAATGGGCTTTGCTGGGGACAAACCCCTCCTCTGCCTTTTGTCCCGTTCCTCATTCTTGGAGTGCTGAGGGTGCAGACCCTTCTTCTGTAACTGCTGAGTGCTGAGTTGGGAGCCCTCATACCAGGGGACGAGGGTCAGAACTTCTCCCCAGCAGCCTCCAGGTGACGTTGATTGACCCCAGGACCCCTGCCTCCCTGCTCGTCCGCCTGAGCACCAGCATTGGAAGTGTTATAGATTCTAATGACCTTTAAGGGTCCAGGAAAGAGATGTGCAGAGACGCTGTGGGGGCCGGTTTCACCCTGCCCCACATTTGTTCGGCCACCTTAGGCTGACCGTTTCTGCCAGCCTAGATGCTCTGACCAGTAGTCTGCTCTTTCTTCAATTAGGCCCCTGAATTAACATAAAATCAGCACCAGGTGTCAGAGCCCTGCCCGCTCAACTCCCAGACAGTCCAGGGTCAGTGGTGATCAAGGACCATGATGGCCACTGAGTCAACAGCCTTTTGAAGTAAACAGGAGTCCAGCCGGTCTTATTGGCCACCATCATCACGGTGTCTGTAGGCTTTTCTATGGTGACAGTGTGATATACGGTTCCCCCGCCAAGATTATTAGCTCCCCTCCGGGTGCAGGAAGTCCTGCAAGCAGTAGTCTACTCCTTCGGGACACACTATTGTTGTTTTATGAGAGAAACTCCAGGTCAAGTGATGTTCACATGAGTCGTCATGGTGCCCTGTTGCCTCCGGTTATCTCTCTGGATGTTGGAGTTGGAGGGCCTCCTCACTCGAGGTCGGTGTGCCCACGGAGCGAACCCTGCAACTTCAGGGCATGGTTGGTGATTAGGATCACCACGTGGGGTCCTTTTCCCTTAGGAGGGAGGTGGCCTTTTGGGCTGCTGATTTCCAGGTTTTTAGATACCGCCAGTATCTTGGCCAGATGTGGCAGTGGGCCAAGCCCCTTGGTGACTGTAGTTTATCCTACCTGGATGGCATTCTTGCGTTGTTCCATTTCAAGTGGTCCCAGTTTTTGCACTAATTCTCCAATGGCGATTCACCTTTCACCGGGAATGGAAAGGTCAAAGGGTTTAGCTCAATTAGGGAGTTCCAGGGCAAGGGTCTGAATTGACTGCTCTTTCCATTCTTGAAAGGCCACTTCTGGATTCTGTTCAAAAGGATCATCATCTTTTCCTTTCAGTGTTTCATATAGAGGCCCAGCTAGTAGACTGTAGTTAGGGATCCAGAAGCAGCAAACCCTGGCCTCCCCAGGAACCCCTAAGCTGTCTTCTAGTTTTAGAAAGGGGTAAGGCTGAAAATGGTTTCTTCCCTTTCCTGGGATGGGCTTCTCTGACCTTGTGTGAGAATGAAGCCCAGGCAGGTCACCGCAGTCTGTGATATTTGAGCTTTTTCTTGGACAACTTCTATCCTTTATTGGCTTGGTAGTTCAGAGGCCTCCTTAGTAGGGCTGGCGATCAGAATGTCGTCTGCATATTGAAGGAGGGTTTCCTTTTCCAGAGGTAGAACTTTTCGGTCGTTAACTAAGCTTTCCCCAAAGATGGTGTGGGAATTTTTGAACCCTTGGGGCAAGACGGCCCGGAAGTATTGTTTTAGTTGTATGTTGAGTCCTGCCACTCACAAGCCAAAATTTCTTGTGACTCTGGGACTAATGGAATACAAAAGAAGGCATCATTGAAGACTAATACAGAATACCATGTCCTGGTGGTTGGTAGAATGACCAGCAGGGTGTAGGAATCAGGAGCAACTGGAGGTATATCCTCGGTGGCTTCACTGACTGTCCTGACATCCTTTACCAGGTCCCCAGCAGCCCATGGGGCTCTCGTGGTCAGGCCAATCCCAGGATATGGAGCTCTCCTGGGCAGGTACCCCACCCCCAACCCAGCCCACGGGGCTCTCATGGTCAGGCCCCTCCCAGGATACAGAGCTACCCTTGCAGGTACCGTGGCAGGGCTGGGCACACAGGAACCGTGCACATAGCCCTCATTGAAGAGCACCCCCAGCTCACCTGTCGCTCAGAGCTGACACAGAGCACCTCAGAGCAGGACTTGAACTAACAAACAGCAGCTCCGACAGGTCTGTGACCCTGGGCATCACTCTGTGTGGCCTCCCTCCACCTGGTCTTCCAGAGACTTCCACTGCACCCAGGGCACCAGGCCTCTGTCTCCAACCACCACCCACCCCTCCTCTCCCTGACTCCTGGGTTCCTCTCATTAGGAGAGGGTTTTCTTGAAGTTGTCTCCCACTCATGGGCCAGATAAAATGATTAGAAAACAAGCCAAAGCTGCAGCCCCTTGTCTATCCTGACTCTCAGGAGCCCACACCTGTTCCTTGGACCTGGCCGGTTCAGCAAGTTCCATTTTCTGCAACTGTGAGCCCCTGAGGGGTGATGATTGGCTACCTGGGCAGCCTTACCATGCTGGCCAGCCCTCCCCAGGTGTGCCTGGGTTGAGATCAATATAAATACCACTCCAGGCAGCAAAAGCCCCTGCAGCTGTGCCTGACGCCATTTTCTCTGCCCTGTCAGCAGTCTCGGGGCTGGGCTGGTGGGAGGGAGTGAGAGGCCACGGCTTTGTGGGTGGCCCAGTGTGAGTGGGGCTCTGCTGGACTTTCTGCAGCAGATGCCAGGCTGCCACCTGCTAAAGAAGAGGATGTGTCACCCATACCTGCTGCTGGAATTTCTCCCTGGGCAGAGGTGAGGAAGGAAAAAAGCAGTGGGGGCAGGGACAGGACGGGTATCTCAGGCAGGGAAATGGAAATCTTCCAGAAGAGCACCCAGGGCCAGGACCATCCTGGCTGGCCTGCAGGCACCAAGTCAGCTGGCATGCTGTCACTCGTGTGGCTCCATGGCCCTTCCTCTAGGCTTTCAAGTCCTTGTATATATTCAGGTGTTTTACCTGGGAAGGGTGGGAACAGTTCAGCAGCAAGTGGCCTGGGGCTCAGCTCACGTTTACTCACAGATGCCTCGGCACGGTGCCCCAGCTTTGCAATGAGGACGTTTGTTGTGTGGGGGCTGCTGGCTGAATGGGAGACGATTCCCCACCACTGACCAACTTCAGAATTGTTTACAACTGGAGCAAGTGCCCTGATACGGTTTTCCTCTGAGTAACTGGTGGGTTCTGTTTTTTTTTTCTCTTTTTCGTTTTTGGTTCAAGGTAGATTTTATTCCTCTTTTTTGTATTTACAGATATAAGCATGGAAATAATTTATTCATATAAATACATGTATGTGAAGGGAATAATTGTTTTTTCTGTTTTATTTTTTAAATTTTATTTCTTTTTAATTTTGAATTTTATTTTATATTTTTATACAGCAGGTTCTCATTGGTTATCTATTTTATACATATAAATGTTTACATGCCAATCCCAATCTCTCAACTCCTCCCACCACCACCCCTCCAAGAGCTTTCCCCCCTTGTTGTCCATACGATTGTTGTCTACATCTGTTGCTCTATTTATGCCTTGCAAAATGGTTAATCTGTACAGTTTTTCTAGGTTCCACATATATGCATGAATATACAAGATTTGTTTTTCTCTTTCTGACTTACTTCACTCTGTAGGACAGTCTCTAGATCCATTGACGTCTCTACAAATGACCCAATTTCATTCCTTTCATGGCTTAGTAATATTCCATTTTATATATGTACCACAGCTTTATGCATTCGTCTGTCTGTGGGCATTTAGGTTGCTTCCATTACCTCGATATTGTAAATAGTGATGCAATGAACATTGCGGTGAATGTCTCTTTTTGATTTATGGTTTTGTCTGAGTATATGTCCAGTCCTGGGATTGCTGTATCATATGGTAATTCTATTATTAGTTTCTTAAGAAACTCCATATTGTTCTCCATAGTGACTGTATCAATTTATATTCCCAACAATAGTGGAAGAGTGTTCCTTTTCTCCACACCCTTTCCAGCATTTGTTGTTTGTAGATTTTCAGATGATGCCCATTCTAACAGGTGTGAGGTGATACCTCATTGTTGAGTCCATTTCGTTGAGCAACGGGTAGGTCTTGTCTATTACATATTTGGCTTATGGAACGGTATCTGTGCTAATTTCAAACTCTGGTTTTATGCAGCACCCCAACTCACCTTTCCCCTTAAGCAAGCATAAGTTGGTTTTCTAAACTTGAGACCCTGTTCTGTTTTGTAATTCAGTTCATGTGTAGCCAAGTTTACATTCCGTGCATTAGTGATACCTTATGATGTTTCTTTTTCTGTGTGACTTATTTCACTTAGAATCATCATGCCTCAATCCACTCATTATGCTGGTACAGGCCTGGTGACACAGATTTCATTGCTGAGTGGTATTCTGTTGTACATAAGTACCGCAACTTCTTTATCAATTATTTGTTCTCTGGGATATTTAACTTGTACTGTAGAAGAGGCTCCTGTAAACAGAGCCGTTGTAAATTTTGGGGTGGCTGTGTCTTTTTGATTTTAATTTCCCTAAGCTATAGGACCATAAGTGGAAATGCCCTAGATTCTGTTGCTTTGTTTTTCAGATGTATCAGGAAACACCATACACTTCTCCAGAGTGGCTGTTGGCAATGTACATCCCGCCCATAAGCATAACAAGGCTCCTTTTTCCCCATGGCCTGTCTTGCCTTTCTGGATTTTACACTTTTCTCAGTGGCCCTTTAGACCGGGGGGAAGTGACACTTCATAGTAGTTCGGATTTCCATTGCAAGCTTGCTTGGTTTGCCAAAAAGGGCGTATGTGTTTTTTCCTGAATATATTCAGGAACAAACTCATACGCCCTTTGTTGCCAAGTGCATCATTGTCGATGTTCTGCCTCTTTTCCTATGCTTTAAATGCAAATCCAGTCTACCTCCTGAAATCGGTTTCCTGCAATTCTGCCCCGCTTTCAAGTCCTCTTCGCAGCCTTACTTCAATATATTTTTGGACGTTATCTGTCATTTATAACTCTGCAGGTTTGTGAATTACAGGGCCCCTGAGCTCCTTTCTTCAACTCGCTTTCTTGTGAGCTGGCCGCAAACCCGCAAGACTGCTTCAGGCCCTAATCTGCTTCTGGCAGGGCACGCTGAGCCTTTGGTTAATTCCTCTTCCTGGTGGGAAATGAGTGTTAAATATGCCCGTCCAGACACTTACCTCACTCTCAACCCCTTGGTGATGTGGGTCCTCTGGTTTGTGGCCACTTTTGCTGGGTTCCTCACCTTTCAATGATGTGGCCCCACTAGTGTGAGGACACTCCTGCTTGGTTCTCATCCACGTGGTTATGTGGACCCCCTGGTGAGAGTCTGTTCCTGGCTTTGTTCCTCACCCACCTGTGAGGGAGACCCTCTGCTGATAGGTCACTCCTGCATGGCTGGCACACATTGCCTTGGTGAAGTCAGCCGTGTGGTGGCAGTTGGAGCGTGCTGGGAATCTCTTCCCCCGGTGATGAGGGTCCTCTTGCGTCAGGCCCTAACTGCTGGGCTCACCAACTTTTCTTAGGGAGCCCAGTGATGCTTTGGCACTCCTCTTAGGATCCCATCTCCATGGGGATGTGGGCCTTCTGCTCTGAGGTCCCAACGGCTGGGTTGTTCACATTTTCATGATGTGGGCTCTCTGGTGTTAGTTCACAGAAGCCTGGATCCCATAGCCTCTGTGCTCTTGGCTGCCTGCTGGGAGGTTCCAACTGCTGGATTCCTCACTTTTTTAATTTTTTGGGCCCTCTGTTGTGAGGATCCTCCTGCCTGCCTCACTCCCAGCCCCTTCGTGATGTGTGTCGTCTGGTTTGAGGCCACATGTGCTGGGTTCCTCACCTTTCGATGATGTGGGACCAATGGTCTTAGGAGACTCCTGCCTGGTTCACATCCCCTTGGTGATGTGGGCCCTCTGTTGAGAGTCTGATCCCGGCTGGGTTCCTCACCCATCTGTGAGGTAGGCCGTCTGATGTGAGGTCACTCTTGCCTGGCTTGCTCACCTCGCCTTGTGGACATGAGCCCTCTGGTGGCACTTGGAGCCTGCTGGGAGCCTCCTCTCCTCGGTGATGAGGGCCCTCTGGCATCAGGCCCTAACTGCTGGGCTCCCTACATTTTGTGATGTGCGCCCAGTGGTGCGAGGACACTCCAGCCAGGTTCACATCCCCATTGGGGTGTGGGCCTTCTGCTCTGAGGTCCCAAAGCCTGGGTTGCTCACAGTTTCATGATGTGGGCTCTCTGCTGTTAGTTCACTCCTGCCTGCATCCCATAGCTTCTGTGCTCTGGGCCGCCTGCTGGGAGGTTCCAACTGCTGGATTCCTCACCTTTCTTATTCTTTGGGCCCTCTGTTTTTAGGCTACTCCTGCCTGCCTCACTCCCATTCCCTTTGTGATATGTGTCCTCTGATTTGAGGCCACATGTGCTGGGTTCCGCACCTTTCGATGATGTGACCCCACTGGAGGGAAGACAGTCCTGACTGGTTCCCATCCCCTTGCTGATGTGGGCCCTCAGGTGAGAGTCTGATCCTGGCTGGGTTCCTCACCCTTCTGTGAGGTGGGCCCTCTGCTGTGAGGTCAATCATGCCTGTCTGGCACACGTCACCTTGGCGACGTGGGCCCTCTGGTGGCAGTTGGAGTGTGCTGGGATCCTCCTCCCCTCGGTGATGAGGGCCCTCTTGCCTTAGGCCATAACTGCTGGGCTCCCCACATTTTCTGATGTGCGCCAAGTGAGTGAGGAGACTCTTGCCAGGTTCCCATCCCCATGGCGATATGGGCCTTCTGCTCTGAGGTCAAAACGGCTGGCTTGCTCACAGTACCATGATGTGGGCCCTCTGCTGTGAGTTCACTCCGGCAAGGATCCCTTATCATCGGTGCTCTGAGCCGCCTGCTGGGAGGTTCCAACTGCTGGATTCCTCAACTTTTTTATTCTATGTGCCCTCTGTTGTGAGGCTCCTCCTGCCTGCCTCACTGCCAGCCCCTTGGTGATGACTGTCCTATGGCTTGAGGCCACATGTGCTGCGTTCCTCACCTTTCGATGATGTGACCCCACTCGTGTGAGGACACTCCTGCCTGGTTCCCATCCCCTTGGTGAGGTGGGCCCTCTGGCGAGAGTCTAATCCTGGCTGGGTTCCTCAACGTTCTGTGAGGTAGGCCCTCTGCTGTGAGGTCACTCCTGCCTGGCTGGCACACGTCACCTTGGAGACGTGAGCCCTCTGGTGGCAGTTGGAGCGTGCAGGGCGCCTCCTCCTCTCGGTGATGACGGCCCTCTGGCGTCAGGCCCTAAATGGTGGGCTCCCCACATTTTCTGATGTGCGCCCAGTGGTGCGAGGACACTCCAGCCAGGTTCCCATTCCCATGGGGATGTGGTCCTTCTGCGCTGAGGTCTCAACTTCTGGGTTGCTCACAGTTTTGTGATGTGGGCCCTCTGCTGTGAGTTCACTGTGGCCTGGATCCCATAGCCTCGGTGTTCTGGGCCGCCTGCTGGAAGGTCTAAATGCTGGAATCCTCACGTTTTTTATATTATGTGCCCTGTGTTGTGAGGCTACTCCTGCCTGCCTCACTCCAAGGCCCTTGGTGATGTGGGTCCTCTGGTTTGAGGACACATGTGCTGGGTTCCTCACCTTAAGATGATGAGGCCCCACTGGTGTGAGGATAATCCTGACTGGGTCCCATCCCCTTTGTGATGTGGGCCCTCTGGTGAGAGTCTGATCCTGGCTGGGTTCCTCACCCATCTGTGAGGTGGGCCCTCTACTATCAGGTAACTCTTGCCTGGGTTGCTCACCTCGCCTTGTTGACATGAGCCCTCTGGTGGCAATTGGACCCTGCTGGGAGCCTCCTCAGCTCTGTGATGAGGGCCCTCTGACGTCAGGCCCTAACTGCTGGGCTCCCCAACTTTTCTTAGTGAGCCCAGTGTTGCTCAAGCACTCCTCTTAGGTTCCCATCCCCATGGGGATGTGGGCCTTCTGCTCTGAGGTTCCAACGGCTGGGTTGATCACAATTTCATGATGTGGGCTCTCTGGTGTTAGTTCACTGTGGCCTGGATCCCATAGCCTCTGTGGTCTTGGCTGCCTGCTGGGAGGTTCCAACTGCTCGATTCCTCAACTTTTGTATTCTATGGGTCCTGTGTTGTGATGCTCCTCCTGCCTGCCTCACTCGCAACCCCTTCGTGATGTGGGTCTTCTGGTTTGAGGCCACATGTGCTGGGTTAGGCAACTTTCAATGATGTGGCCCCACTGGTGTGAGGACACTCCTGCCTGGTTCCCATCCCCTTGGTGATGTGGGCCTTCTGGTGACAGTCTTATCCTGGCTGGGTTCCTCACTCTTCTGTGAGGTAGGCCCTCTGCTGTGAGGTCAATCCTGCCTGACTTGCACACATCACCTTGGCGACGTGGGCCCTCTGTTGGCACATGGAACCTGCTGGGAGCCTCCTGCCCTCGGTGATGATGGCCCTCTAGCATCAGGCTCTAACTGCTGGGCTCCCCACGTTTTCTGATGTGAGCCCAGTGATGCCAGGACACTCCTGTCAGGTTCCCATCCCCATGGGGATGTGGGCTTTCTGCTCTGAGGTCCCAATGCCTGGGTTGCTCACAGTTTCATGATGTGGGCTCTCTGGTGTTAGTTAACTCCTGCCTGCATCCCATAGCTTCTGTGCTCTCGGCCGCCTGCTGGGAGGTTCCAAATGCTGGATTCCTCACTTTTTTTATTCTTTGGGCCCTCTGTTTTTAGGCTACTCCTACCTGCCTCACTCCCATCCCCTTTGTGATGTATGTCCTCTGATATGAGGCCACATGTGCTGGGTTCCTCACCTTTCGATGATGTGGTCCCACTGGTGGGAGGACAGTCCTGACTGGTTCCCATCCCCTTGGTGTTGTGGGCCCTCTGGTGAGAGTCTCATCCTGCCTCGGTTCCTCACCCTTCTGTGAGATAGGCCCTCTGCTGTGAGGTCACTACTGCCTGGCTGGTGCATGCCACCTTGTAGACGTGGGCCCTCTGTTGGCAGTTGGAACCTGCTGGGAGTCTCCTCCCCTCAGTTATGAGGGCCCCCTGGCATCAGGCCCTAACTGCTGGGCTCCTAACATTTTCTGATATGTGCTAAGTGGTGCAAAGCCACTCCTGCCAGGTTCCCATCCCAATGGGGATGTGGGCCTTCTGTTCTGAGGTCCCAACAGCTGGGCTGCTCACAGGTTCATGATGTGGGCCCTCTGCTGTGAGTTCACTGCGGCCTGGATCCCATAGCCTCGGTGCTCTGGGCCACTTGCTGGGAGGTTCCAACTGCTGGAGTCCTCAACTTTTATATTCTATGGACCCTGTGTTGTGAGGCCAGTCCTGCCAGCCTCATTCCGAACCCCTTGGTGATGTGGTTCCTCTGGTTTGAGGACACATGTGCTGGGATCCTCACCTTTCGATGATGTTGTCCCACTGGTGTGGGGACACTCCTGCCTGGTTCCCATCCCCTTGGTGATGTGGGCCCTCTGGTGAGAGTCTGATCCTGGCTGTGTTCCTCACCCTTCTGTGAGGTGGGCCCTCTGCTGTGAGGTCACTCCTGCCAGGCTGGCACACATCGCCTTGGCGACGTTGGCCCTCTGGTGGCAGCTGGAGCCTGCTGGGAGCCTCCTCCTCTCGGTGATGAGTGCCCTCTAGCGTCAGGCCCTAACTTCTGAGCACCCCACGTTTTCTGATGTGAGCCCAGTGATGCCAGGACACTCCTGTCATGTTCCCATCACCATGGGGATGTGGGCCTTCTGCTCTGAGGTCCCAATGTCTGGGTTGCTCACAGTTTCATGATGTGGGCTGTCTGGTGTTAGTTCACTCTGGCCTGGTTCCTCTAGCCTCTGTGCTCTGGGCCGCCTGCTGGGAGGTTCCAACTGCTGGATTCCTCATCTTTCTTATTTTTGGGCCCTCTGTTATGAGGCTCCTCCTGCCTGCCTCACTCCCAGCCCCTTGGTGATGGGTGTCCTATGGTTTGAAGCCACATGTTCTGGGTTCCTCACCTTTAGATGATGTGGCCCTACTCATGTGAGGACACTCCTGCCTGGTTCCAATCCATTTGGTGATGTGGGCCCTCTGGTGCGAGTCTGATCCTGACTGGGTTCGTCACACTTCTCTGAGGTGGACCCTCTGCTGTGAGGTCATTCGTGCCTGGTTGGCACACATCGCCTTGGCGACGTCAGCCCTCTGGTGGCAGTTGGAGCCTGCTGGGAGCCTCCTTCCCTTGGTGATGAGGGTCCTCTGGCGCCAGGCCCTAACTGCTGGTCGCCCAAAATTTTCTGATACGTTCTCAGTGGTGCGAGGACACTCCTACCAGAATTCCATCCCCATGGGGATGTGGGCCTCCTGCTCTGAGGTCCCAATGGCTGGGTTGCTCAGTTTCATGACATGGGCCCTCTTCTGTGAGTTCACTGTGGCCTGGATCCCATAGCCTCGGTGCTCTGGGCCGCCTGCTGGGAGGTTCCAACTGCTGGATTCCTCACTTTTTTATTCTATGTGCCCAGTGTTGTGAGGCTACTCCTGCCTGCCTCACTCCGAGGTCCTTGGTGATGTGGGTCCTCTGGTTTGAGGACACATGTGCTGAGTACCTCAGCTTTCGATGATGTGGCCCCACTGATGTGAAGACACTCCTGCCTGGTTCCCATCCCCTTGGTGATGTGGGCCCTCTGGTGAGAGTCTGATGTTGGCTGGGTTTCTCACCCTTCTGTGAGGTGGGACCTCTGCTGTGAGGTAACTCCTGCCTGGCATGCTAACGTTGCCTTGGCAATGTGAGCCCTCAGGTGGCAGTTGGAGCCTGCTGGGAATCTCCTCCCCTCAGTTATGAGAGCTCTGGATAAAACACATATGCCCTTTTTTGCCAAGTGCATTATTTTCCAAGTTCTGTCTCTTTTCCTATGCTTTAAGAGCTACTCCCGTGTACGTTTTGAAATCAATTTCCAGCAATTCTGCCCTGCATTCAAGTCCTCTTCGCAGCCTTACTTCAGCATAATTTTGGATGATAGCTGTCATTTATAACTCCGAAGGTTTCTGAATTACAGTGCCCCTGAGCTCCTTTCTTCAACTCGCTTTCTTGTGAGCTGGCCGCAACACCGCAGGATCTCCTCAGGCCCTAATTTAGTTCCAGCATGGCACGCGGAGCCTTTGGTTAATTCCTCTTCCTGGTGGGAAATGAGAGTTAAATTTGCCCGTCCGGACACCTCCACCTAGTCTCTCATTGGTTCTCCCTATTCCTGTTCATTTTCCACAGAAATTGCAAACTGGGCCAAACAGGAGGTTAAAGGCACTGACTCTCCAAGTGGGGAGAGTGTTAGTAAAGCGTCTGGAATGTTGCACCCGAGTACCAGGGGACGAAAACTGAGACACATTTGAACACGTTTTCCGATCACACGGTGGATCATACTCTGGGTTCCACATGCATGTTTTAGATGAAGGAAGAATCCCTTAAACAGGGAGAGTTGAGACCCATGGAATGGGTACCATGCAATATGACTTCAAAGGGTCTGCATTTGCTCACCGAACCTCACCAATCCTATCACTGCTGCGTTTATGCCGCTGTACACACGCTTGATTCTCTTTCGGAGACATATAAATCCATAGGTTTTAAGATTCTTACTAGTCAGGTAGATTCTTACTAGTCAGGTATATTCTTAGGCGTTTAATATGGGGTGTTGAGTCCACTTCGTTGAGCAAGGAGTAGCTCTTGTCTATTACATATTTGGCTTATGGAACGGTATCTGTGCTCATTTCAATCTCTGGTTTTATGCAGTACCCCAACTCACCTTTCCCCTTAAGCAAGCATAAGTTGGTTTTCTCCATTTGACACCCTGTTCTGTTTTGTAATTCAGTTCTTGTGAAGCCAAGTTTACATTCCGTGTAGTAGTGATATCTTATGATGTTTCTTTTTCTGTGTGACTTATTTCACTTAGAATCATCGTACCTGAATCCACTCATTATGCTGCTACGGGCCTGATGACATAGATTTCATTGCTGAGTGATATTGCATTGTACGTAAGTACCACAACTTCTTTATCCATTTTTCGCTTTCTGTGATATTGAACTTGTACCGTAAACGAGGTTCTTGTAAACAGAGCCGTCCCAAACTTTGGGGTGGCTGTGTCTTTTTGATTTTAATTTCCCTAAGCTATAGGACCATAAGTGGAAGTGCCCTAGGCTCTGTTGCTTTGTTTTTTGGATGTTTCAGGAAACACCATACACTTCTCCAGAGTGGCTGCTGGCAATTTACATCACGCCCATCAGCATAACTAGGCTCCCAGTTCTCCATGGCCTGTCCTGCCTTTCTGGATTTTACACTTTTATCAGATGGCCCTTTTGACCGGGGGACAGTGAGACTTCATTGTAGTGCAGATTTCCTTTGCAAGCTTGCTTGGTTGGCCAAAAAGGGCGTATGCGTTTTTCCCTGAATATATTCAGGAAAAAACGCATACGCCCTTTTTGACCAAGTGTATCATTGTGGACGTTCTGCCTCTTTTCCTATGCTTTACATGCAATTCCAGTCTACCTCCTGAAATCGGTTCCCTGCAATTCTGCCCCCCTTTCAACTCCTCTTGGCAGCCTTACTTCAATATATTTTTGGAAGATAGCTGTCCTTTATAACTCTGCAGGTTTGTGAATTACAGTGCCCCTGAGCTCCTTTCTTCAACTCGCTTTCTTGTGAGCTGGCCGCAACACCGCAGGATTGCTTCTGGTCCTAGTGTGGTTCCGGCATGGCACGCTGCGCCTTTGGTTAATTCCTCTTCCTGGTTGGAAATGAGAGTTAAATTTGCCCGTCTGGACACCTCCACCTAGTCTCTCATTGTTTCTCCCTATTCCTGTTCATTTTCCACAGAAATTGCAAACTGGGCCAAACAGGAGGTTAAAGGCACTGACTCTCCAAGTGGGGAGAGTGTTAGTAAAGTGTCTGGAATGTTGCACCCGAGTACCAGGAAACGAAAATTGAGACACATTTGAACACGTTTTCCGATCACACGGTGGATCATACTCTGGGTTCCACATGCATGTTTTAGCTGAAGGAAGAATCCCTTAAACAGGGAGAGTTGAGACCCATGGAATGGGTACCATGCAATATGACTTCAAAGGGTCTGCATTTGCTCACTGAACCTCAGCAATCCTATCACTGCTGCGTTTATGCCACTGTACACACGCTTGATTCTCTTTCGGAGACATATAAATCCATAGGTTTTAAGATTCTTACTAGTCAGGTAGATTCTTACTAGTCAGGTATATTCTTAGGCGTTTAATATGGAGTGTTGAGTCCACTTCGTTGAGCAAGGAGTAGCTCTTGTCTATTACATATTTGGCTTATGGAACGGTATCTGTGCTCATTTCAATCTCTGGTTTTATGCAGCACCCCAACTCACCCGTCCCCTTAAGCAAGCATAAGTTGGTTTTCTACATTTGACACCCTGTTCTGTTTTGTAATTCAGTTCTTGTGTAGCCAAGTTTACATTTTGTGTATTAGTGATATCTTATGATGTTTCTTTTTCTGTGTGACTTATTTCACTTAGAATCATCGTACCTGAATCCACTCATTATGCTGCTACGGGCCTGATGACATAGATTTCATTGCTGAGTGATATTGCATTGTACGTAAGTACCACAATTTCTTTATCCATTTTACGCTTTCTGTGATATTCAACTTGTACCGTAAACTAGGTTCTTGTAAACAGAGCCGTCCCAAACTTTGGGGTGGCTGTGTCTTTTTGATTTTAATTTCCCTAAGCTATAGGACCATAAGTGGAAGTGCCCTAGGCTCTGTTGCTTTGTTTTTTGGATGTTTCAGGAAACACCATACACTTCTCCAGAGTGGCTGCTGGCAATTTACATCACGCCCATCAGCATAACTAGGCTCCCAGTTCTCCATGGCCTGTCCTGCCTTTCTGGATTTTACACATTTTTCAGATGGCCCTTTTGACCGGGGGACAGTGAGACTTCATTGTAGTGCAGATTTCCTTTGCAAGCTTGCTTGGTTGGCCAAAAAGGGCGTATGCGTTTTTCCCTGAATATATTCAGGAAAAAACGCATACGCCCTTTTTGGCCAAGTGTATCATTGTGGACGTTCTGCCTCTTTTCCTATGCTTTACATGCAATTCCAGTCTACCTCCTGAAATCGGTTTCCTGCAATTCTGCCCCGCTTTCAACTCCTCTTGGCAGCCTTACTTCAATATATTTTTGGAAGATAGCTGTCATTTATAACTCTGCAGGTTTGTGAATTACAGTGCCCCTGAGCTCCTTTCTTCAACTCGCTTTCTTGTGAGCTGGCCGCAACACCACAGTATTGCTTCAGGCCCTAGTTTGGTTCCGGCACGGCATGCTGAGACTTTGGTTAATTCCTCTTCCTGGTGGGAAATGAGAGTTAAATTTGCCCGTCCGGACACCTCCACCTAGTCTCTCATTGGTTCTCCCTATTCCTGTTCATTTTCCACAGAAATTGCAAACTAGGCCAAACAGGAGGTTAAAGGCACTGACTCTCCAAGTGGGGAGAGTGTTAGTAAAGCGTCTGGAATGTTGCACCCGAGTACCAGGGGACGAAAACTGAGACACATTTGAACACGTTTCCCGATCACATGGTTGATCATACTCTGGGTTCCACATGCATGTTTTAGCTGAAGGAAGAATCCATTAAACCTGGAGAGTTGAGACCCATGGAATGGGTACCATGCAATATGACTTCAAAGGGTCTGCATTTGCTCACCGAACCTCAGCAATCCTATCACTGCTGCGTTTATGCCGCTGTACACACGCTTGATTCTCTTTCGGAGACATATAAATCCATAGGTTTTAAGATTCTTACTAGTCAGGTAGATTCTTACTAGTCAGGTATATTCTTAGGCGTTTAATATGGGGTGTTGAGTCCACTTCGTTGAGCAAGGAGTAGCTCTTGTCTATTACATATTTGGCTTATGGAACGGTATCTGTGCTCATTTCAATCTCTGGTTTTATGCAGTACCCCAACTCACCTTTCCCCTTAAGCAAGCATAAGTTGGTTTTCTCCATTTGACACCCTGTTCTGTTTTGTAATTCAGTTCTTGTGAAGCCAAGTTTACATTCCGTGTAGTAGTGATATCTTATGATGTTTCTTTTTCTGTGTGACTTATTTCACTTAGAATCATCGTACCTGAATCCACTCATTATGCTGCTACGGGCCTGATGACATAGATTTCATTGCTGAGTGATATTGCATTGTACGTAAGTACCACAACTTCTTTATCCATTTTTCGCTTTCTGTGATATTGAACTTGTACCGTAAACGAGGTTCTTGTAAACAGAGCCGTCCCAAACTTTGGGGTGGCTGTGTCTTTTTGATTTTAATTTCCCTAAGCTATAGAACCATAAGTGGAAGTGCCCTAGGCTCTGTTGCTTTGTTTTTTGGATGTTTCAGGAAACACCATACACTTCTCCAGAGTGGCTGCTGGCAATTCACATCCCGCCCATCAGCATAACAAGGCTCCCAGTTCTCCATGGCCTGTCCTGCCTTTCTGGATTTTACACTTTTTTCGGATGGCCCTCTTGACCGGGGGGCAGTGAGACTTCATTGTAGTGCAGATTTCCTTTGCAAGCTTGCTTGGTTGGCCAAAAAGTGCGTATGCGTTTTTTCCTGAATATATTCAGGAAAAAACGCATACGCCCTTTTTGGCCAAGTGCATCATTGTGGACGTTCTGCCTCTTTTCCTATGCTTTACATGCAATTCCAGTCTACCTCCTGAAATCAGTTTCCTGCAATTCTGCTCCACTTTCAAGTCCTCTTGACAGCCTTACTTCAATATATTTTTGGAAGATAGCTGTCATTTATAACTCTGCAGGTTTTTGAATTACAGTGCCCCTGAGCTCCTTTCTTCAACTCGCTTTCTTGTGAGCTGGCCGCAACACCGCAGGATTGCTTCAGGCCCTAGTTTGGTTCCGGCACGGCATGCTGAGCCTTTGGTTAATTCCTCTTCCTGGTGGGAAATGAGAGTTAAATTTGCCTGTCCAGACACCTCCACCTAGTCTCTCATTGGTTCTCCCTATTCCTGTTCATTTTCCACAGAAATTGCAAACTGGGCCAAACAGGAGGTTTTAGGCACTGACTCTCCAAGTGGGAAGAGTGTTAGTAAAGCGTCTGGAATGTTGCACCCGAGTACCAGGGGACGAAAACTGAGACACATTTGAACACGTTTCCCGATCACACAGTGGATCATACTCTGGGGTCCACAGGCATGTTTTAGCTGAAGGAAGAATCCCTTAAACATGGAGAGTTGAGACCCATGGAATGGGTACCATGCAATATGACTTCAAAGGGTCTGCATTTGCTCACCGAACCTCACCAGTCCTATCACTGCTGCGTTTATGCCGCTGTACACACGCTTGATTCTCTTTCGGAGACATATAAATCCATAGGTTTTAAGATTCTTACTAGTCATGTATATTCTTAGGCGTTTAATATGGGGTGTTGAGTCCACTTTGTTGAGCAAGGAGTAGCTCTTGTCTATTACATATTTGGCTTATGGAACGGTATCTGTGCTAATTTCAATCTCTGGTTTTATGCAGCACCCCAACTCACCTTTCCCCTTAAGCAAGCATAAGTTGGTTTTCTACATTTGACACCCTGTTCTGTTTTGTAATTCAGTTCTTGTGTAGCCAAGTTTACATTCCGTGTATTAGTGATATCTTATGATGTTTCTTTTTCTGTGTGACTTATTTCACTTAGAATCATCGTACCTGAATCCACTCATTATGCTGCTACGGGCCTGATGACATAGATTTCATTGCTGAGTGATATTGCATTGTACGTTAGTACCACAACTTCTTTATCCATTTTTCGCTTTCTGTGATATTGAACTTGTACCGTAAACGAGGTTCTTGTAAACAGAGCCGTTCCAAACTTTGGGTTGGCTGTGTCTTTTTGATTTTAATTTCCCTAAGCTATAGGACCATAAGTGGAAGTGCCCTAGGCTCTGTTGCTTTGTTTTTTGGATGTTTCAGGAAACACCATACACTTCTCCAGAGTGGCTGCTGACAATTTACATCGCGCCCATCAGCATAACAAGGCTCCCAGTTCTCCATGGCCTGTCCTGCGTTTCTGGATTTTACACTTTTTTCAGATGGCCCTTTTGACCGGGGGGCAGTGAGACTTCATTGTAGTGCAGATTTCCTTTGCAAGCTTGCTTGGTTGGCCAAAAAGGGCGTATGCGTTTTTTCCTGAATATATTCAGGAAAAAACGCATACGCCCTTTTTGGCCAAGTGCATCATTGTGGATGTTCTGCCTCTTTTCCTATGCTTTACATGCAATTCCAGTCTACCTCCTGAAATCGGTTTCCTGCAATTCTGCCCGCTTTCAACTCCTCTTGGCAGCCTTACTTCAATATATTTTTGGAAGATAGCTGTCATTTAAAACTCTGCAGGTTTGTGAATTACAGTGCCCCTGAGCTCCTTTCTTCAACTCGCTTTCTTGTGAGCTGGCTGCAACACCACAGGATTGCTTCAGGCCCTAGTTTGGTTCTGGCACGGCATGCTGAGCCTTTGGTTAATTCCTCTTCCTGGTGGGAAATGAGAGTTAAATTTGCCCGACCAGAAACCTCCACCTAGTCTCTCATTGGTTCTCCCTATTCCTGTTCATTTTCCACAGAAATTGCAAACTGGGCCAAACAGGAGGTTAAAGGCACTGACTCTCCAAGTGGGGAGAGTGTTAGTAAAGCGTCTGGAATGTTGCACCCGAGTACCAGGGGACGAAAACTGAGACACATTTGAACACGTTTCCCGATCACACGGTGGATCATACTCTGTGTTCCACAGGCATGTTTTAGCTGAAGGAAGAATCCCTTAAACATGGAGAGTTGAGACCCGTGGAATGGGTACCATGCAATATGACTTCAATGGGTCTGCATTTGCTCACCGAACCTCACCAGTCCTATCACTGCTGCGTTTATGCCGCTGTACACACGCTTGATTCTCTTTCGGAGACATATCAATCCATAGGTTTTAAGATTCTTCCTAGTCAGGTATATTCTTAGGCGTTTAATATGGGGTGTTGAGTCCACTTCGTTGAGCAAGGAGTAGCTCTTGTCTATTACATATTTGGCTTATGGAACGGTATCCGTGCTAATTTCAATCTCTGGTTTTATGCAACACCCCAACTCACCTTTCCCCTTAAGCAAGCATAAGTTGGTTTTCTACATTTGACACACTGTTCTGTTTTGTAATTCACTTCCTGTGTAGCCAAGTTTACATTCCGTGTAGTAGTGATATCTTATGATGTTTCTTTTTCTGTGTGACTTATTTCACTTAGAATCATCGTACCTGAATCCACTCATTATGCTGCTATGGGCCTGATGACATAGATTTCATTGCTGAGTGATATTGCATTGTACGTAAGTACCACAACTTCTTTATCCATTTATCGCTTTGTGTGATATTGAACTTGTACCGTAAACGAGGTTCTTGTAAACAGAGCCGTCCCAATCTTTGGGGTGGCTGTGTCTTTTTGATTTTAATTTCCCTAAGCTATAGGACCATAAGTGGAAGTGCCCTAGGCTCTGTTGCTTTGTTTTTTGGATGTTTCAGGAAACACCATACACTTCTCCAGAGTGGCTGCTGGCAATTTACATCCCGCCCTTCAGCATAACAAGTGTCCCAGTTCTCCATGGCCTGTCCTGCGTTTCTGGATTTTACACTTTTTTCAGATGGCCCTTTTGACCGGGGGGCAGTGAGACTTCATTGTAGTGCAGATTTCCTTTGCAAGCTTGCTTGGTTGGCCAAAAAGGGCGTATGCGTTTTTTCCTGACTCATACGCCCTTTTTGGCCAAGTGCATGATTGTGGACTTCTGCCTCTTTTCCTATGCTTTACATGCAATTCCAGTCTACCTCCTGAAATCGGTTTCCTGCAATTCTGCCCGCTTTCAACTCCTCTTGGCACCTTACTTTAATATATTTTTGCAAGATAGCTGTCATTTATAACTCTGCAGGTTTGTGAATTACAGTGCCCCTGACCTCCTTTCTTCAAGTCGCTTTCTTGTGAGCTGGCCGCAACACCGCAGGATTGCTTCAGGCCCTAGTTTGGTTCCGGCACGGCATGCTGAGGCTTTGGTTAATTCCTCTTCCTGGTGGGAAATGAGAGATAAATTTGCCCGTCCAGACACCTCCACCTAGTCTCTCATTGGTTCTCCCTATTCCTGTTAATTTTCCACAGAAATTGCAAACTGGGCCAAACAGGAGGTTAAAGGCACTGACTCTCCAAGTGGGGAGAGTGTTAGTAAAGCGTCTGGAATGTTGAACCCGAGTACCTGGGGACGAAAACTGAGACACATTTGAACACGTTTCCCAATCACACGGTGGATTATTCTCTGGGTTCCACATGCATGTTTTAGCTGAAGGAAGAATCCCTTAAACCTGGAGAGTTGAGACCCATAGAATGGGTACCATGCAATATGACTTCAAAGGGTCTGCATTTGCTCACCGAACCTCAGCAATCCTATCACTGCTGTGTTTATGTCGCTGTACAAACGCTTGATTCTCTTTCGGACACATATGAATCCATAGGTTTTAAGTTTCTTACTAGTCAGGTATATTCTTAGGCCTTTAATATGGTGTGTTGAGTCCAGTTCGTTGAGCAAGGAGTAGCTCTTCTCTATTACGTATTTGGCTTAGGGATCGGTATCTGTGCTAATTTCAATCTCTGGTTTTATGCAGCACCCCAACTCACCTTTCCCCTTAAGCAAGCATAAGTTGGTTTTCTATATTTGAGACCCTGTTTTGCTTTGTAATTCAGTTCCTGTGTAGCCAAGTTTACATTCCATGTATTAGTGATACCTTATGATGTTTCTTTTTCTGTGTGACTTATTTCACTTAGAATCATCGTACCTGAATCCACTCATTATGCTGCTATGGGCCTGATGACATAGATTTCATTGCTGAGTGATATTGCATTGTACGTAAGTACCACAACTTCTTTATCCATTTTTCGCTTTGTGTGATATTGAACTTGTACCGTAAACGAGGTTCTTGTAAACAGAGCCGTCCCAAACTTTGGGGTGGCTGTGTCTTTTTGATTTTAATTTCCCTAAGCTATAGGACCATAAGTGGAAGTGCCCTAGGCTCTGTTGCTTTGTTTTTTGGATGTTTCAGGAAACACCATACACTTCTCCAGAGTGGCTGCTGGCAATTTACATCGCGCCCATCAGCATAACAAGGCTCCCAGTTCTCCATGGCCTGACCTGCCTTTCTGGATTTTACACTTTTTTCAGATGGCCCTTTTGACCGGGGGGCAGTGAGACTTCATTGTAGTGCAGATTTCCTTTGCAAGCTTGCTTGGTTGGCCAAAAAGGGCGTATCTGTTTTTTCCTGAATATATTCAGGAAAAAACGCATACGCCCTTTTTGGCCAAGTGCATCATTGTGGACGTTCTGCCTCTTTTCCTATGCTTTACATGCAATTCCAGTCTACCTCCTGAAATCGGTTTCCTGCAATTCTGCCCGGCTTTCAACTCTTCTTGGCTGCCTTACTTCAATATATTTTTGGAAGACAGCTGTCATTTATAACTCTGCAGGTTTGTGAATTACAGTGCCCCTGAGCACCTTTCTTCAACTCGCTTTCTTGTGAGCTGGCCGCAACACCGCAGGATTGCTTCAGGCCCTAGTTTGGATCCGGCACGGCATGCTGAGCCTTTGGTTAATTCCTCTTCCTGGTGGGAAATGAGAGTTAAATTTGCCCGTCCAGACACCTCCACCTAATCTCTCATTGGTTCTCCCTATTCCTGTTCATTTTCCACAGAAATTGCAAACTGGGCCAAACAGGAGGTTAAAGGCACTGACTCTCCAAGTGGGAAGAGTGTTAGTAAAGCGTCTGGAATGTTGCACCCGAGTACCAGGGGACGAAAACTGAGACACATTTGAACACGTTTCCCGATCACACGGTGGATCATACTCTGGGTTCCACATGCATGTTTTAGCTGAAGGAAGAATCCCTTAAACATGGAGAGGTGAGACCCATGGAATGGGTACCATGCAATATGACTTCAAAGGGTCTGCATTTGCTCACCGAACCTCACCAGTCCTATCACTGCTGCGTTTATGCCGCTGTACACACGCTTGATTCTCTTTCGGAGACATATAAATCCATAGGTTTTAAGATTCTTACTAGTCATGTATATTCTTAGGTGTTTAATATGGGGTGTTGAGTCCATTTCGTTGAGCAAGGAGTAGCTCTTGTCTATTCCATATTTGGCTTAAGGAACTTTATCTGTGCTCATTTCAAACTCTGGTTTTATGCAACACCCCAACTCACCTTTCCCCTTAAGCAAGCATAAGTTGGTTTTCTAAATTTGAGACCCTGTTCTGTTTTGTAATCCAGTTCCTGTGTAGCCAAGTTTACATTCGGTGTATTAGTGACATCTTATGATGTTTCTTTTTCTGTGTGACTTATTTCAGTTAGAATCATCATACCTGAATCCACTCATTATTCTGCTACGGGCCTGATGACATAGATTTCATTGCTGAGTGATATTGCATTGTACGTAAGTACCACAACTTCTTTATCCATTTTCCACTTTCTGCGATATTGAACTTGTACCGTAAACGAGGTTCTTGTAAACAGAGCCCTCCCAAACTTTGCGGTGGCTGAGTCTTTTTGATTTTAATTTCCCTATGCTATAGGACCATAAGTGGAAGTGCCCTAGGCTCTTTTGCTTTGTTTTTTGGATGTTTCAGGAAACACCATACACTTCTCCCCAGTTGCTCTTTGCAATTTACATCCCGCCCATCAGCATAACAAGGCTCCTAGTTCTCCATGGCCTGTCCTGCCTTTCTGGATTTTACACTTTTTTCAGATGGCCCATTTGACCTGGGGGAAGTGAGACTTCATTGTAGTGCACATTTCCTTTGCAAGCTTGCTTGGTTGGCGAAAAAGGGCGTATGCGTTTTTTCCTGAATATATTCAGGAAAAAACGCATACGCCCTTTTTGGCCAAGTGCATCATTGTGGACGTTCTGCCTCTTTTCCTATGCTTTACATGCAATTCCAGTCTACATCCTGAAATCGGTTTCCTGCAATTCTGCCCTGCTTTCAACTCCTCTTGGCATCCTAATTCAATATATTTTTGGAAGATAGCTGTCATTTATAACTCTGCAGGTTTGTGAATTACAGTGCCCCTGAGCTCCTTTCTTCAACTCGCTTTCTTGTGAGCTGGCCGCAACACCGCAGGATTGCTTCAGGCCCTAGTTTGGTTCCGGCACGGCATGCTGAGCCTTTGGTTAATTCCTCTTCCTGGTGGGAAATGAGAGTTAAATTTGCCCGTCCGGACACCTCCACCTAGTCTCTCATTGGTTCTCCCTATTCCTGTTCATTTTCCACAGAAATTGCAAACTGGGCCAAACAGGAGGTTAAAGGCACTGACTCTCCAAGTGGGGAGAGTGTTAGTAAAGCGTCTGGAATGTTGCACCCGAGTACCAGGGGACGAAAACTGAGACACATTTGAACACGTTTCCCGATCACACGGTGGATCATACTCTGGGTTCCACATGCATGTTTTAGCTGAAGGAAGAATCCATTAAACCTGGAGAGTTGAGACCCATGGAATGGGTACTATGCAATATGACTTCAAAGGGTCTGCATTTGCTCACCGAACCTCAGCAATCCTATCACTGCTGCGTTTATGCCGCTGTACACACGCTTGATTCTCTTTCGGAGACATATAAATCCATAGGTTTTAAGATTCTTACTAGTCAGGTATATTCTTAGGCGTTTAATATGGAGTGTTGAGTCCACTTCGTTGAGCAAGGAGTAGCTCTTGTCTATTACATATTTGGCTTATGGAACGGTATCTGTGCTAATTTCAATCTCTGGTTTTATGCAGCACCCCAACTCACCCGTCCCCTTAAGCAAGCATAAGTTGGTTTTCTACATTTGACACCCTGTTCTGTTTTGTAATTCAGTTCTTGTGTAGCCAAGTTTACATTCCGTGTATTAGTGATATCTTATGATGTTTCTTTTTCTGTGTGACTAATTTCACTTAGAATCATCGTACCTGAATCCACTCATTATGCTGCTACGGGCCTGTTGACATAGATTTCATTGCTGAGTGATATTGCATTGTACATAAGTACCACAATTTCTTTATCCATTTTTCGCTTTCTGTAATATTGAACTTGTACCGTAAACGAGGTTCTTGTAAACAGAGGCGTCCCAAACTTTGGGGTGGCTGTGTCTTTTTGATTTTAATTTCCCTAAGCTATAGGACAATAAGTGGAAGTGCCCTAGGCTCTGTTGCTTTGTTTTTTGGATGTTTCAGGAAACACCATACACTTCTCCAGAGTGGCTGCTGGCAATTTACATCCCGCCCATCAGCATAACTAGGCTCCCAGTTCTCCATGGCCTGTCCTGCCTTTCTGGATTTTACACTTTTTTCAGATGGCCCTTTTGACCGGGGGGCAGTGAGACTTCATTGTAGTGCAGATTTCCTTTGCAAGCTTGCTTGGTTGGCCAAAAAGGGCGTATGCGTTTTTTCCTGACAGGAAAAAACGCATACGCCCTTTTTGGCCAAGTGCATCATTGTGGACGTTCTGCCTCTTTTCCTATGCTTTACATGCAATTCCAGTCTACATCCTGAAATCGGTTTCCTGCAATTCTGCCCTGCTTTCAACTCCTCTTGGCATCCGAATTCAATATATTTTTGGAAGATAGCTGTCATTTATAACTCTGCAGGTTTGTGAATTACAGTGCCCCTGAGCTCCTTTCTTCAACTCGCTTTCTTGTGAGCTGGCCGCAACACCGCAGGATTGCTTCAGGCCCTAGTTTGGTTCCGGCACGGCATGCTGAGCCTTTGGTTAATTCCTCTTCCTGGTGGGAAATGAGAGTTAAATTTGCCCGTCCGGACACCTCCACCTAGTCTCTCATTGGTTCTCCCTATTCCTGTTCATTTTCCACAGAAATTGCAAACTGGGCCAAACAGGAGGTTAAAGGCACTGACTCTCCAAGTGGGGAGAGTGTTAGTAAAGCGTCTGGAATGTTGCACCCGAGTACCAGGGGACGAAAACTGAGACACATTTGAACACGTTTTCCGACCACATGGTGGATCATACTCTGGGTTCCACATGCATGTTTTAGCTGAAGGAAGAATCCCTTAAACATGGAGAGTTGAGACTCATGGAATGGGTACCATGCAATATGACTTCAAAGGGTCTGCATTTGCTCACCGAACCTCAGCAATCCTATCACTGCTGCGTTTATGCCGCTGTACACACGCTTGATTCTCTTTCGGAGACATATAAATCCATAGGTTTTAAGATTCTTACTAGTCAGGTATATTCTTAGGGATTTAATATGGAGTGTTGAGTCCACATCGTTGAGCAAGGAGTAGCTCTTGTCTATTACATATTTGGCTTATGGAACGGTATCTGTGCTCATTTCAATCTCTGGTTTTATGCAGCACCCCAACTCACCCGTCCCCTTAAGCAAGCATAAGTTGGTTTTCTACATTTGACACCCTGTTCTGTTTTGTAATTCAGTTCTTGTGTAGCCAAGTTTACATTCCGTGTATTAGTGATATCTTATGATGTTTCTTTTTCTGTGTGACTAATTTCACTTAGAATCATCGTACCTGAATCCACTCATTATGCTGCTATGGGCCTGTTGACATAAATTTCATTGCTGAGTGATATTGCATTGTACGTAAGTACCACAATTTCTTTATCCATTTTTCGCTTTCTGTGATAAAGAACTTGTACCGTAAACGAGGTTCTTGTAAACAGAGCCGTCCCAAACTTTGGGGTGGCTGTGTCTTTTTGATTTTAATTTCCCTAAGCTATAGGACAATAAGTGGAAGTGCCCTAGGCTCTGTTGCTTTGTTTTTTGGATGTTTCAGGAAACACCATACACTTCTCCAGAGTGGCTGCTGGCAATTTACATCCCGCCCATCAGCATAACTAGGCTCCCAGTTCTCCATGGCCTGTCCTGCCTTTCTGGATTTTACACTTTTTTCAGATAGCCCTTTTGACCGGGGGGCAGTGAGACTTCATTGTAGTGCAGATTTCCTTTGCAAGCTTGCTTGGTTGGCCAAAAAGGGCGTATGCGTTTTTTCCTGAATATATTCAGGAAAAAACGCATACGCCCTTTTTGGCCAAGTGCATCATTGTGGACGTTCTGCCTCTTTTCCTATGCTTTACATGCAATTCCAGTCTACCTCCTGAAATCGGTTTCCTGCAATTCTGCCCCCCTTTCAACTCCTCTTGGCAGCCTTACTTCAATATATTTTTGGAAGATAGCTGTCCTTTATAACTCTGCAGGTTTGTGAATTACAGTGCCCCTGAGCTCCTTTCTTCAACTCGCTTTCTTGTGAGCTGGCCGCAACACCGCAGGATTGCTTCTGGTCCTAGTGTGGTTCCGGCATGGCACGCTGAGCCTTTGGTTAATTCCTCTTCCTGGTTGGAAATGAGAGTTAAATTTGCCCGTCTGGACACCTCCACCTAGTCTCTCATTGGTTCTCCCTATTCCTGTTCATTTTCCACAGAAATTGCAAACTGGGCCAAACAGGAGGTTAAAGGCACTGACTCTCCAAGTGGGGAGAGTGTTAGTAAAGCGTCTGGAATGTTGCACCCGAGTACCAGGAAACGAAAATTGAGACACATTTGAACACGTTTTCCGATCACACGGTGGATCATACTCTGGGTTCAACATGCATGTTTTAGCTGAAGGAAGAATCCCTTAAACAGGGAGAGTTGAGACCCATGGAATGGGTACCATGCAATATGACTTCAAAGGGTCTGCATTTGCTCACCGAACCTCAGCAATCCTATCACTGCTGCGTTTATGCCACTGTACACACGCTTGATTCTCTTTCGGAGGCATATAAATCCATAGGTTTTAAGATTCTTACTAGTCACGTAGATTCTTACTAGTCAGGTATATTCTTAGGCGTTTAATATGGGGTGTTGAGTCCACTTCGTTGAGCAAGGAGTAGCTCTTGTCTATTACATATTTGGCTTATGGAACGGTATCTGTGCTCATTTCAATCTCTGGTTTTATGCAGCACCCCAACTCACCCGTCCCCTTAAGGAAGCATAAGTTGGTTTTCTACATTTGACACCCTGTTCTGTTTTGTAATTCAGTTCTTGTGTAGCCAAGTTTACATTCCGTGTATTAGTGATATCTTATGATGTTTCTTTTTCTGTGTGACTAATTTCACTTAGAATCATCGTACCTGAATCCACTCATTATGCTGCTACGGGCCTGATGACACAGATTTCATTGCTGAGTGATATTGCATTGTACGTAAGTACCACAATTTGTTTATCCATTTTTCGCTTTCTGTGATACTGAACTTGTACCGTAAACTAGGTTCTTGTAAACAGAGCCGTCCCAAATTTTGGGGTGGCTGTGTCTTTTTGATTTTAATTTCCCTAAGCTATAGGACCATAAGTGGAAGTGCCCTAGGCTCTGTTGCTTTGTTTTTTGGATGTTTCAGGAAACACCATACACTTCTCCAGAGTGGCTGCTGGCAATTTACATCCCGCCCATCAGCATAACAAGGCTCCCAGTTCTCCATGGCCTGTCCTGCCTTTCTGGATTTTACACTTTTTTCAGATGGCCCTTTTGACCGGGGGGCAGTGAGACTTCATTGTAGTGCAGATTTCCTTTGCAAGCTTGCTTGGTTGGCCAAAAAGGGCGTATGCGTTTTTTCCTGAATATATTCAGGAAAAAACGCATACGTCCTTTTTGGCCAAGTGCATCATTGTGGGCGTTCTGCCTCTTTTCCTATGCTTTACATGCAATTCCAGCCTACCTCCTGAAATCGGTTTCCTGCAATTCTGCCCTGCTTTCAACTCCTCTTGGCATCCTAATTCAATATATTTTTGGAAGATAGCTGTCATTTATAACTCTGCAGGTTTGTGAATTACAGTGCCCCTGAGCTCCTTTCTTCAACTCGCTTTCTTGTGAGCTGGCCGCAACACCGCAGGATTGCTTCAGGCCCTAATCTGGTTCCGGCACGGCACGCTGAGCCTTTGGTTAATTCCTCTTCCTGGTGGGAAATGAGAGTTAAATTTGCCCGTCCAGACACCTCCAGCTAGTCTCTCATTGGTTCTCCCTATTCCTGTTCATCTTCCGCAGAAATTGCAAACTGGGCCAAACAGGAGGTTAAAGGCACTGACTCTCCACGTCGGGAGAGTGTTAGTAAAGCGTCTGGAATGTTGCACCCGAGTACCAGGGGACGAGAACTGAGACATATTGGAACATGTCTCCCGATCACACGGTTGATCATACTCTGGGTTACACGTGCCTGTTTTACCTGAAGGCAGAATCCCTTAAACCTGGAGAGTTGAGACCCGTGGAATGGGTACCATGCAATATGACTTCAAAGGGTCTTCATTTGCTCACCGAACGTATCCAATCCTATCACTGCTGCGTTTATGCCCCTGTACACACGCTTGATTTTCTTTCAGACACATAGCAATCCATAGGTTTTAAGATACTTACTAGTCAGGTACATTCTTAGGCGTTTAATATGGGGTGTTGAGTCCATTTCGTTGAGCAAGGAGTAGTTCTTGTCTATTCCATATTTGGCTTAAGGAACTTTATCTGTGCTCATTTCAATCTCTGGTTTGATGCAGCACCCCAACTCACCTTTCCCCTTAAGCAAGCATAAGTTGGTTTTCTAAATTTGAGACCCTGTTCTGTTTTGTAATCCAGTTCCTGTGTAGCCAAGTTTACATTCCGTGTATTAGTGATATCTTATGATGTTTCTTTTTCTGTGTGACTTATTTCAGTTAGAATCATCATACCTGAATCCACTCATTATGCTGCTACGGGCCTGATGACATAGATTTCATTGCTGAGTGATATTGCATTGTACGTAAGTACCACAACTTCTTTATCCATTTTTCACTTTCTGCGATATTGAACTTGTACCGTAAACGAGGTTCTTGTAAACAGAGCCGTCCCAAACTTTGGGGTGGCTGTGTCTTTTTGATTTTAATTTCCCTAAGCTATAGGACCATAAGTGGAAGTGCCCTAGGCTCTGTTGCTTTGTTTTTTAGATGTTTAAGGAAACACCATACACCTCTCCCGAGTGGCTGTTGGCAATTTACATCCCGCCCATCAGCATAACAAGGCTCCCAGTTCTCCATGGCCTGTCCTGCCTTTCTGGATTCTACACTTTTTTCAGATGGCCCTTTTGACCGGGGAGAAGTGAGACTTCATTGTAGTGCAGATTTCCTTTGCAAGCTTGCTTGGTTAGCCAAAAAGGGCGTATGCGTTTTTTCCTGAATATATTCAGGAAAAAACGCATACGCCCTTTTTGGCCAAGTGCATCATTGTGGACGTTCTGCCTCTTTTCCTATGCTTTAAATGCAATTCCAGTCTACCTCCTGAAATCGGTTTCCTGCAATTCTGCCCCGCTTTCAAGTCCTCTTGGCAGCCTTACTTCAGTATATTTTTGGACGATAGCTGTCATTTATAACTCTGCAGGTTTGTGAATTACAGTGCCCCTGAGCTCCTTTCTTCAACTCGCTTTCTTGTGAGCTGGCCGCAACACCGCAGGATTGCTTCAGGCCCTAATCTGGTTCCGGCACGGCACGCTGAGCCTTTGGTTAATTCCTCTTCCTGGTGGGAAATGAGAGTTAAATTTGCCCGTCCAGACACCTCCAGCTAGTCTCTCATTGGTTCTCCCTATTCCTGTTCATCTTCCGCAGAAATTGCAAACTGGGCCAAACAGGAGGTTAAAGGCACTGACTCTCCACGTCTGGAGAGTGTTAGTAAAGCGTCTGGAATGTTGCACCCGAGTACCAGGGGACGAGAACTGAGACATATTGGAACACGTCTCCCGATCACACGGTTGATCATACTCTGGGTTACACGTGTATGTTTTACCTGAAGGCAGAATCCCTTAAACCTGGAGAGTTGAGACCCGTGGAATGGGTACCATGCAATATGACTTCAAAGGGTCTTCATTTGCTCACCGAACGTATCCAATCCTATCACTGCTGCGTTTATGCCCCTGTACACACGCTTGATTTTCTTTCAGACACATAGCAATCCATAGGTTTTAAGATACTTACTAGTCAGGTACATTCTTAGGCGTTTAATATGGGGTGTTGAGTCCATTTCGTTGAGCAAGGAGTAGTTCTTGTCTATTCCATATTTGGCTTAAGGAACTTTATCTGTGCTCATTTCAATCTCTGGTTTGATGCAGCACCCCAACTCACCTTTCCCCTTAAGCAAGCATAAGTTGGTTTTCTAAATTTGAGACCCTGTTCTGTTTTGTAATCCAGTTCCTGTGTAGCCAAGTTTACATTCCGTGTATTAGTGATATCTTATGATGTTTCTTTTTCTGTGTGACTTATTTCAGTTAGAATCATCATACCTGAATCCACTCATTATGCTGCTACGGGCCTGATGACATAGATTTCATTGCTGAGTGATATTGCATTGTACGTAAGTACCACAACTTCTTTATCCATTTTTCACTTTCTGCGATATTGAACTTGTACCGTAAACGAGGTTCTTGTAAACAGAGCCGTCCCAAACTTTGGGGTGGCTGTGTCTTTTTGATTTTAATTTCCCTAAGCTATAGGACCATAAGTGGAAGTGCCCTAGGCTCTGTTGCTTTGTTTTTTAGATGTTTCAGGAAACTCCATACACCTCTCCCGAGTGGCTGTTGGCAATTTACATCCCGCCCATCAGCATAACAAGGCTCCCAGTTCTCCATGGCCTGTCCTGCCTTTCTGGATTTTACACTTTTTTCAGATGGCCCTTTTGACCGGGGGGAAGTGAGACTTCATTGTAGTGCAGATTTCCTTTGCAAGCTTGCTTAGTTGGCCAAAAAGGGCGTATGCGTTTTTTCCTGAATATATTCAGGAAAAAACGCATACGCCCTTTTTGGCCAAGTGCATCATTGTGGACGTTCTGCCTCTTTTCCTATGCTTTACATGCAATTCCAGTCTACCTCCTGAAATCGGTTTCCTGCAATTCTGCCCCGCTTTCAAGTCCTCTTGGCAGCCTTACTTCAGTATATTTTTGGACGATAGCTGTCATTTATAACTCTGCAGGTTTGTGAATTACAGTGCCCCTGAGCTCCTTTCTTCAACTCGCTTTCTTGTGAGCTGGCCGCAACACCGCAGGATTGCTTCAGGCCCTAATCTGGTTCCGGCTCGGCACGCTGAGCCTTTGGTTAATTCCTCTTCCTGGTGGGAAATGAGAGTTAAATTTGCCCGTCCAGACACCTCCAGCTAGTCTCTCATTGGTTCTCCCTATTCCTGTTCATCTTCCGCAGAAATTGCAAACTGGGCCAAACAGGAGGTTAAAGGCACTGACTCTCCAAGTCGGGAGAGTGTTAGTAAAGCGTCTGGAATGTTGCACCCGAGTACCAGGGGACGAGAACTGAGACATATTGGAACACGTCTCCCGATCACACGGTTGATCATACTCTGGGTTCCACGTGCATGTTTTAGCTGAAGGAAGAATCCCTTAAACCTGGAGAGTTGAGACCCGTGGAATGGGTACCATTCAATATGACTTCAAAGGGTCTTCATTTGCTCACCGAACCTCTCCAATCCTATCACTGCTGCGTTTATGCCCCTGTACACACGCTTGATTTTCTTTCAGAGACATAGCAATCCATAGGTTTTAAGATACTTACTAGTCAGGTACATTCTTAGGCGTTTAATATGGGGTGTTGAGTCCATTTCGTTGAGCAAGGAGTAGTTCTTGTCTATTCTATATTTGGCTTAAGGAACTTTATCTGTGTTCATTTAAATCTCTGGTTTTATGCAGCACCCCAACTCACCTTTCCCCTTAAGCAAGCATAAGTTGGTTTTCTAAATTTGAGACCCTGTTCTGTTTTGTAATCCAGTTCCTGTGTAGCCAAGTTTATATCCCATGTATTAGTGATATCTTATGATTTTTTTTTTTCTGTGTGACTTATTTCAGTTAGAATCATCATACCTGAATCCACTCATTATGCTGCTACGGGCCTGATGACATAGATTTCATTGCTGAGTGATATTGCATTGTACGTAAGTACCACAACTTCTTTATCCATTTTTCACTTTCTGCGATATTGAACTTGTACCGTAAACGAGGTTCTTGTAAACAGAGCCATCCCAAACTTTGGGGTGGCTGTGTCTTTTTGATTTTAATTTCCCTAAGCTATAGGACCATAAGTGGAAGTGCCCTAGGCTCTGTTGCTTTGTTTTTTAGATGTTTCAGGAAACACCATACACTTCTCCAGAGTGGCTGCTGGCAATTTACATCCCGCCCATCAGCATAACAAGGCTCCCAGTTCTCCATGGCCTGTCCTGCCTTTCTGGATTTTACACTTTTTTCAGATGGCCCTTTTGACCGGGGGGAAGTGAGACTTCATTGTAGTGCAGATTTCCTTTGCAAGCTTGCTTGGTTGGCCAAAAAGGGCGTATGCGTTTTTTCCTGAATATATTCAGGAAAAAACGCATACACCCTTTTTGGCCAAGTGCATCATTGTGGACGTTCTGCCTCTTTTCCTATGCTTTACATGCAATTTCAGTGTACCTCCTGAAATCGGTTTCCTGCAATTCTGCCCCGCTTTCAAGTCCTCTTGGCAGCCTTACTTCAGTATATTTTTGGAAGATAGCTGTCATTTATAACTCTGCAGGTTTGTGAATTACAGTGCCCCTGAGCTCCTTTCTTCAACTCGCTTTCTTGTGAGCTGGCTGCAACACCGCAGGATTGTTTCAGGCCCTAGTTTGTTTCCGGCACGGCATGCTGAGCCTTTGGTTAATTCCTCTTCCTGGTTGGAAATGAGAGTTAAATTGGCCCGTCCGGACACCTCCACCTAATCTCTCATTGGTTCTCCCTATTCCTGTTCATCTTCCGCAGAAATTGCTAACTGGGCCAAACAGGAGGTTAAAGGCACTGACTCTCCAAGTGGGGAGAGTGTTAGTAAAGCGTCTGGAATGTTGCACCCGAGTACCAGGGGACGAAAACTGAGACACATTTGAACACGTTTTCCGACCACATGGTGGATCATACTCTGGGTTCCACATGCATGTTTTAGCTGAAGGAAGAATCCCTTAAATATGGAGAGTTGAGACCCATGGAATGGGTACCATGCAATATGACTTCAAAGGGTCTGCATTTGCTCACCGAACCTCACCAATCCTATCACTGCTGCGTTTATGCCGCTGTACACACACTTGATTCTCTTTCGGAGACATATAAATCCATAGGTTTTAAGATTCTTACTAGTCAGGTAGATTCTTACTAGTCAGGTATATTCTTAGGCGTTTAATATGGGGTGTTGAGTCCACTTCGTTGAGCAAGGAGTAGCTCTTGTCTATTACATATTTGGCTTATGGAACGGTATCTGTGCTCATTTCAATCTCTGGTTTTATGCAGCACCCCAACTCACCCGTCCCCTTAAGCAAGCATAAGTTGGTTTTCTACATTTGACACCCTGTTCTGTTTTGTAATTCAGTTCTTGTGTAGCCAAGTTTACATTCCGTGTATTAGTGATATCTTATGATGTTTCTTTTTCTGTGTGACTAATTTCACTTAGAATCATCGTACCTGAATCCACTCATTATGCTGCTACGGGCCTGATGACATAGATTTCATTGCTGAGTGATATTGCATTGTACGTAAGTACCACAATTTCTTTATCCATTTTTCGCTTTCTGTGATAAAGAACTTGTACCGTAAACGAGGTTCTTGTAAACAGAGCCGTCCCAAACTTTGGGGTGGCTGTGTCTTTTTGATTTTAATTTCCCTAAGCTATAGGACCATAAGTGGAAGTGCCCTAGGCTCTGTTGCTTTGTTTTTTGGATGTTTCAGGAAACACCATACACTTCTCCAGAGTGGCTGCTGGCAATTTACATCCCGCCCATCAGCATAACTAGGCTCCCAGTTCTCCATGGCCTGTCCTGCCTTTCTGGATTTTACACTTTTTTCAGATGGCCCTTTTGACCGGGGGGCAGTGAGACTTCATTGTAGTGCAGATTTCCTTTGCAAGCTTGCTTGGTTGGCCAAAAAGTGCGTATGCGTTTTTTCCTGAATATATTCAGGAAAAAACGCATACGCCCTTTTTTGCCAAGTGCATCATTGTGGGCGTTCTGCCTCTTTTCCTATGCTTTACATGCAATTCCAGCCTACCTCCTGAAATCGGTTTCCTGCAATTCTGCCCTGCTTTCAACTCCTCTTGGCATCCTAATTCAATATATTTTTGGAAGATAGCTGTCATTTATAACTCTGCAGGTTTGTGAATTACAGTGCCCCTGAGCTCCTTTCTTCAACTCGCTTTCTTGTGAGCTGGCCGCAACACCGCAGGATTGCTTCAGGCCCTAATCTGGTTCCGGCACGGCACGCTGAGCCTTTGGTTAATTCCTCTTCCTGGTGGGAAATGAGAGTTAAATTTGCCCGTCCAGACACCTCCAGCTAGTCTCTCATTGGTTCTCCCTATTCCTGTTCATCTTCCGCAGAAATTGCAAACTGGGCCAAACAGGAGGTTAAAGGCACTGACTCTCCACGTCGGGAGAGTGTTAGTAAAGCGTCTGGAATGTTGCACCCGAGTACCAGGGGACGAGAACTGAGACATATTGGAACATGTCTCCCAATCACACGGTTGATCATACTCTGGGTTACACGTGCCTGTTTTACCTGAAGGCAGAATCCCTTAAACCTGGAGAGTTGAGACCCGTGGAATGGGTACCATGCAATATGACTTCAAAGGGTCTTCATTTGCTCACCGAACGTATCCAATCCTATCACTGCTGCGTTTATGCCCCTGTACACACGCTTGATTTTCTTTCAGACACATAGCAATCCATAGGTTTTAAGATACTTACTAGTCAGGTACATTCTTAGGCGTTTAATATGGGGTGTTGAGTCCATTTCGTTGAGCAAGGAGTAGTTCTTGTCTATTCCATATTTGGCTTAAGGAACTTTATCTGTGCTCATTTCAATCTCTGGTTTGATGCAGCACCCCAACTCACCTTTCCCCTTAAGCAAGCATAAGTTGGTTTTCTAAATTTGAGACCCTGTTCTGTTTTGTAATCCAGTTCCTGTGTAGCCAAGTTTACATTCCGTGTATTAGTGATATCTTATGATGTTTCTTTTTCTGTGTGACTTATTTCAGTTAGAATCATCATACCTGAATCCACTCATTATGCTGCTACGGGCCTGATGACATAGATTTCATTGCTGAGTGATATTGCATTGTACGTAAGTACCACAACTTCTTTATCCATTTTTCACTTTCTGCGATATTGAACTTGTACCGTAAACGAGGTTCTTGTAAACAGAGCCGTCCCAAACTTTGGGGTGGCTGTGTCTTTTTGATTTTAATTTCCCTAAGCTATAGGACCATAAGTGGAAGTGCCCTAGGCTCTGTTGCTTTGTTTTTTAGATGTTTAAGGAAACACCATACACCTCTCCCGAGTGGCTGTTGGCAATTTACATCCCGCCCATCAGCATAACAAGGCTCCCAGTTCTCCATGGCCTGTCCTGCCTTTCTGGATTCTACACTTTTTTCAGATGGCCCTTTTGACCGGGGGGAAGTGAGACTTCATTGTAGTGCAGATTTCCTTTGCAAGCTTGCTTGGTTGGCCAAAAAGGGCGTATGCGTTTTTTCCTGAATATATTCAGGAAAAAACGCATACGCCCTTTTTGGCCAAGTGCATCATTGTGGACGTTCTGCCTCTTTTCCTATGCTTTACATGCAATTCCAGTCTACCTCCTGAAATCGGTTTCCTGCAATTCTGCCCCGCTTTCAAGTCCTCTTGGCAGCCTTACTTCAGTATATTTTTGGACGATAGCTGTCATTTATAACTCTGCAGGTTTGTGAATTACAGTGCCCCTGAGCTCCTTTCTTCAACTCGCTTTCTTGTGAGCTGGCCGCAACACCGCAGGATTGCTTCAGGCCCTAATCTGGTTCCGGCTCGGCACGCTGAGCCTTTGGTTAATTCCTCTTCCTGGTGGGAAATGAGAGTTAAATTTGCCCGTCCAGACACCTCCAGCTAGTCTCTCATTGGTTCTCCCTATTCCTGTTCATCTTCCGCAGAAATTGCAAACTGGGCCAAACAGGAGGTTAAAGGCACTGACTCTCCAAGTCGGGAGAGTGTTAGTAAAGCGTCTGGAATGTTGCACCCGAGTACCAGGGGACGAGAACTGAGACATATTGGAACACGTCTCCCGATCACACGGTTGATCATACTCTGGGTTCCACGTGCATGTTTTAGCTGAAGGAAGAATCCCTTAAACCTGGAGAGTTGAGACCCGTGGAATGGGTACCATTCAATATGACTTCAAAGGGTCTTCATTTGCTCACCGAACCTCTCCAATCCTATCACTGCTGCGTTTATGCCCCTGTACACACGCTTGATTTTCTTTCAGAGACATAGCAATCCATAGGTTTTAAGATACTTACTAGTCAGGTACATTCTTAGGCGTTTAATATGGGGTGTTGAGTCCATTTCGTTGAGCAAGGAGTAGTTCTTGTCTATTCTATATTTGGCTTAAGGAACTTTATCTGTGTTCATTTAAATCTCTGGTTTTATGCAGCACCCCAACTCACCTTTCCCCTTAAGCAAGCATAAGTTGGTTTTCTAAATTTGAGACCCTGTTCTGTTTTGTAATCCAGTTCCTGTGTAGCCAAGTTTATATCCCGTGTATTAGTGATATCTTATGATTTTTTTTTTTCTGTGTGACTTATTTCAGTTAGAATCATCATACCTGAATCCACTCATTATGCTGCTACGGGCCTGATGACATAGATTTCATTGCTGAGTGATATTGCATTGTACGTAAGTACCACAACTTCTTTATCCATTTTTCACTTTCTGCGATATTGAACTTGTACCGTAAACGAGGTTCTTGTAAACAGAGCCATCCCAAACTTTGGGGTGGCTGTGTCTTTTTGATTTTAATTTCCCTAAGCTATAGGACCATAAGTGGAAGTGCCCTAGGCTCTGTTGCTTTGTTTTTTAGATGTTTCAGGAAACACCATACACTTCTCCAGAGTGGCTGCTGGCAAATTACATCCCGCCCATCAGCATAACAAGGCTCCCAGTTCTCCATGGCCTGTCCTGCCTTTCTGGATTTTACACTTTTTTCAGATGGCCCTTTTGACCGGGGGGAAGTGAGACTTCATTGTAGTGCAGATTTCCTTTGCAAGCTTGCTTGGTTGGCCAAAAAGGGCGTATGCGTTTTTTCCTGAATATATTCAGGAAAAAACGCATACACCCTTTTTGGCCAAGTGCATCATTGTGGACGTTCTGCCTCTTTTCCTATGCTTTACATGCAATTTCAGTGTACCTCCTGAAATCGGTTTCCTGCAATTCTGCCCCGCTTTCAAGTCCTCTTGGCAGCCTTACTTCAGTATATTTTTGGAAGATAGCTGTCATTTATAACTCTGCAGGTTTGTGAATTACAGTGCCCCTGAGCTCCTTTCTTCAACTCGCTTTCTTGTGAGCTGGCTGCAATACCGCAGGATTGTTTCAGGCCCTAGTTTGGTTCCGGCACGGCATGCTGAGCCTTTGGTTAATTCCTCTTCCTGGTTGGAAATGAGAGTTAAATTGGCCCGTCCGGACACCTCCACCTAATCTCTCATTGGTTCTCCCTATTCCTGTTCATCTTCCGCAGAAATTGCTAACTGGGCCAAACAGGAGGTTAAAGGCACTGACTCTCCAAGTGGGGAGAGTGTTAGTAAAGCGTCTGGAATGTTGCACCCGAGTACCAGGGGACGAAAACTGAGACACATTTGAACACGTTTTCCGACCACATGGTGGATCATACTCTGGGTTCCACATGCATGTTTTAGCTGAAGGAAGAATCCCTTAAATATGGAGAGTTGAGACCCATGGAATGGGTACCATGCAATATGACTTCAAAGGGTCTGCATTTGCTCACCGAACCTCACCAATCCTATCACTGCTGCGTTTATGCCGCTGTACACACACTTGATTCTCTTTCGGAGACATATAAATCCATAGGTTTTAAGATTCTTACTAGTCAGGTAGATTCTTACTAGTCAGGTATATTCTTAGGCGTTTAATATGGGGTGTTGAGTCCACTTCGTTGAGCAAGGAGTAGCTCTTGTCTATTACATATTTGGCTTATGGAACGGTATCTGTGCTCATTTCAATCTCTGGTTTTATGCAGCACCCCAACTCACCCGTCCCCTTAAGCAAGCATAAGTTGGTTTTCTACATTTGACACCCTGTTCTGTTTTGTAATTCAGTTCTTGTGTAGCCAAGTTTACATTCCGTGTATTAGTGATATCTTATGATGTTTCTTTTTCTGTGTGACTAATTTCACTTAGAATCATCGTACCTGAATCCACTCATTATGCTGCTACGGGCCTGATGACATAGATTTCATTGCTGAGTGATATTGCATTGTACGTAAGTACCACAATTTCTTTATCCATTTTTCGCTTTCTGTGATAAAGAACTTGTACCGTAAACGAGGTTCTTGTAAACAGAGCCGTCCCAAACTTTGGGGTGGCTGTGTCTTTTTGATTTTAATTTCCCTAAGCTATAGGACCATAAGTGGAAGTGCCCTAGGCTCTGTTGCTTTGTTTTTTGGATGTTTCAGGAAACACCATACACTTCTCCAGAGTGGCTGCTGGCAATTTACATCCCGCCCATCAGCATAACTAGGCTCCCAGTTCTCCATGGCCTGTCCTGCCTTTCTGGATTTTACACTTTTTTCAGATGGCCCTTTTGACCGGGGGGCAGTGAGACTTCATTGTAGTGCAGATTTCCTTTGCAAGCTTGCTTGGTTGGCCAAAAAGTGCGTATGCGTTTTTTCCTGAATATATTCAGGAAAAAACGCATACGCCCTTTTTTGCCAAGTGCATCATTGTGGGCGTTCTGCCTCTTTTCCTATGCTTTACATGCAATTCCAGCCTACCTCCTGAAATCGGTTTCCTGCAATTCTGCCCTGCTTTCAACTCCTCTTGGCATCCTAATTCAATATATTTTTGGAAGATAGCTGTCATTTATAACTCTGCAGGTTTGTGAATTACAGTGCCCCTGAGCTCCTTTCTTCAACTCGCTTTCTTGTGAGCTGGCCGCAACACCGCAGGATTGCTTCAGGCCCTAATCTGGTTCCGGCACGGCACGCTGAGCCTTTGGTTAATTCCTCTTCCTGGTGGGAAATGAGAGTTAAATTTGCCCGTCCAGACACCTCCAGCTAGTCTCTCATTGGTTCTCCCTATTCCTGTTCATCTTCCGCAGAAATTGCAAACTGGGCCAAACAGGAGGTTAAAGGCACTGACTCTCCACGTCGGGAGAGTGTTAGTAAAGCGTCTGGAATGTTGCACCCGAGTACCAGGGGACGAGAACTGAGACATATTGGAACATGTCTCCCAATCACACGGTTGATCATACTCTGGGTTACACGTGCCTGTTTTACCTGAAGGCAGAATCCCTTAAACCTGGAGAGTTGAGACCCGTGGAATGGGTACCATGCAATATGACTTCAAAGGGTCTTCATTTGCTCACCGAACGTATCCAATCCTATCACTGCTGCGTTTATGCCCCTGTACACACGCTTGATTTTCTTTCAGACACATAGCAATCCATAGGTTTTAAGATACTTACTAGTCAGGTACATTCTTAGGCGTTTAATATGGGGTGTTGAGTCCATTTCGTTGAGCAAGGAGTAGTTCTTGTCTATTCCATATTTGGCTTAAGGAACTTTATCTGTGCTCATTTCAATCTCTGGTTTGATGCAGCACCCCAACTCACCTTTCCCCTTAAGCAAGCATAAGTTGGTTTTCTAAATTTGAGACCCTGTTCTGTTTTGTAATCCAGTTCCTGTGTAGCCAAGTTTACATTCCGTGTATTAGTGATAACTTATGATGTTTCTTTTTCTGTGTGACTTATTTCAGTTAGAATCATCATACCTGAATCCACTCATTATGCTGCTACGGGCCTGATGACATAGATTTCATTGCTGAGTGATATTGCATTGTACGTAAGTACCACAACTTCTTTATCCATTTTTCACTTTCTGCGATATTGAACTTGTACCGTAAACGAGGTTCTTGTAAACAGAGCCGTCCCAAACTTTGGGGTGGCTGTGTCTTTTTGATTTTAATTTCCCTAAGCTATAGGACCATAAGTGGAAGTGCCCTAGGCTCTGTTGCTTTGTTTTTTAGATGTTTAAGGAAACACCATACACCTCTCCCGAGTGGCTGTTGGCAATTTACATCCCGCCCATCAGCATAACAAGGCTCCCAGTTCTCCATGGCCTGTCCTGCCTTTCTGGATTCTACACTTTTTTCAGATGGCCCTTTTGACCGGGGGGAAGTGAGACTTCATTGTAGTGCAGATTTCCTTTGCAAGCTTGCTTGGTTAGCCAAAAAGGGCGTATGCGTTTTTTCCTGAATATATTCAGGAAAAAACGCATACGCCCTTTTTGGCCAAGTGCATCATTGTGGACGTTCTGCCTCTTTTCCTATGCTTTAAATGCAATTCCAGTCTACCTCCTGAAATCGGTTTCCTGCAATTCTGCCCCGCTTTCAAGTCCTCTTGGCAGCCTTACTTCAGTATATTTTTGGAAGATAGCTGTCATTTATAACTCTGCAGGTTTGTGAATTACACTGCCCCTGAGCTCCTTTCTTCAACTCGCTTTCTTGTGAGCTGGCCGCAACACCGCAGGATTGCTTCAGGCCCTAATCTGGTTCCGGCACGGCACGCTGAGCCTTTGGTTAATTCCTCTTCCTGGTGGGAAATGAGAGTTAAATTTGCCCGTCCAGACACCTCCAGCTAGTCTCTCATTGGTTCTCCCTATTCCTGTTCATCTTCCGCAGAAATTGCAAACTGGGCCAAACAGGAGGTTAAAGGCACTGACTCTCCACGTCTGGAGAGTGTTAGTAAAGCGTCTGGAATGTTGCACCCGAGTACCAGGGGACGAGAACTGAGACATATTGGAACACGTCTCCCGATCACACGGTTGATCATACTCTGGGTTACACGTGTATGTTTTACCTGAAGGCAGAATCCCTTAAACCTGGAGAGTTGAGACCCGTGGAATGGGTACCATGCAATATGACTTCAAAGGGTCTTCATTTGCTCACCGAACGTATCCAATCCTATCACTGCTTCGTTTATGCCCCTGTACACACGCTTGATTTTCTTTCAGACACATAGCAATCCATAGGTTTTAAGATACTTACTAGTCAGGTACATTCTTAGGCGTTTAATATGGGGTGTTGAGTCCATTTCGTTGAGCAAGGAGTAGTTCTTGTCTATTCCATATTTGGCTTAAGGAACTTTATCTGTGCTCATTTCAATCTCTGGTTTGATGCAGCACCCCAACTCACCTTTCCCCTTAAGCAAGCATAAGTTGGTTTTCTAAATTTGAGACCCTGTTCTGTTTTGTAATCCAGTTCCTGTGTAGCCAAGTTTACATTCCGTGTATTAGTGATATCTTATGATGTTTCTTTTTCTGTGTGACTTATTTCAGTTAGAATCATCATACCTGAATCCACTCATTATGCTGCTACGGGCCTGATGACATAGATTTCATTGCTGAGTGATATTGCATTGTACGTAAGTACCACAACTTCTTTATCCATTTTTCACTTTCTGCGATATTGAACTTGTACCGTAAACAAGGTTCTTGTAAACAGAGCCGTCCCAAACTTTGGGGTGGCTGTGTCTTTTTGATTTTAATTTCCCTAAGCTATAGGACCATAAGTGGAAGTGCCCTAGGCTCTGTTGCTTTGTTTTTTAGATGTTTAAGGAAACACCATACACCTCTCCCGAGTGGCTGTTGGCAATTTACATCCCGCCCATCAGCATAACAAGGCTCCCAGTTCTCCATGGCCTGTCCTGCCTTTCTGGATTCTACACTTTTTTCAGATGGCCCTTTTGACCGGGGGGAAGTGAGACTTCATTGTAGTGCAGATTTCCTTTGCAAGCTTGCTTGGTTAGCCAAAAAGGGCGTATGCGTTTTTTCCTGAATATATTCAGGAAAAAACGCATACGCCCTTTTTGGCCAAGTGCATCATTGTGGACGTTCTGCCTCTTTTCCTATGCTTTAAATGCAATTCCAGTCTACCTCCTGAAATCGGTTTCCTGCAATTCTGCCCCGCTTTCAAGTCCTCTTGGCAGCCTTACTTCAGTATATTTTTGGAAGATAGCTGTCATTTATAACTCTGCAGGTTTGTGAATTACACTGCCCCTGAGCTCCTTTCTTCAACTCGCTTTCTTGTGAGCTGGCCGCAACACCGCAGGATTGCTTCAGGCCCTAATCTGGTTCCGGCACGGCACGCTGAGCCTTTGGTTAATTCCTCTTCCTGGTGGGAAATGAGAGTTAAATTTGCCCGTCCAGACACCTCCAGCTAGTCTCTCATTGGTTCTCCCTATTCCTGTTCATCTTCCGCAGAAATTGCAAACTGGGCCAAACAGGAGGTTAAAGGCACTGACTCTCCACGTCTGGAGAGTGTTAGTAAAGCGTCTGGAATGTTGCACCCGAGTACCAGGGGACGAGAACTGAGACATATTGGAACACGTCTCCCGATCACACGGTTGATCATACTCTGGGTTACACGTGTATGTTTTACCTGAAGGCAGAATCCCTTAAACCTGGAGAGTTGAGACCCGTGGAATGGGTACCATGCAATATGACTTCAAAGGGTCTTCATTTGCTCACAGAACCTCTCCAATCCTATCACTGCTGCGTTTATGCCCCTGTACACACGCTTGATTTTCTTTCAGACACATAGCAATCCATAGGTTTTAAGATACTTACTAGTCAGGTACATTCTTAGGCGTTTAATATGGGGTGTTGAGTCCATTTCGTTGAGCAAGGAGTAGTTCTTGTCTATTCCATATTTGGCTTAAGGAACTTTATCTGTGCTCATTTCAATCTCTGGTTTGATGCAGCACCCCAACTCACCTTTCCCCTTAAGCAAGCATAAGTTGGTTTTCTAAATTTGAGACCCTGTTCTGTTTTGTAATCCAGTTCCTGTGTAGCCAAGTTTACATTCCGTGTATTAGTGATATCTTATGATGTTTCTTTTTCTGTGTGACTTATTTCAGTTAGAATCATCATACCTGAATCCACTCATTATGCTGCTACGGGCCTGATGACATAGATTTCATTGCTGAGTGATATTGCATTGTACGTAAGTACCACAACTTCTTTATCCATTTTTCACTTTCTGCGATATTGAACTTGTACCGTAAACGAGGTTCTTGTAAACAGAGCCGTCCCAAACTTTGGGGTGGCTGTGTCTTTTTGATTTTAATTTCCCTAAGCTATAGGACCATAAGTGGAAGTGCCCTAGGCTCTGTTGCTTTGTTTTTTAGATGTTTCAGGAAACACCATACACCTCTCCCGAGTGGCTGTTGGCAATTGACATCCCGCCCATCAGCATAACAAGGCTCCCAGTTCTCCATGGCCTGTCCTGCCTTTCTGGATTTTACACTTTTTTCAGATGGCCCTTTTGACCGGGGGGAAGTGAGACTTCATTGTAGTGCAGATTTCCTTTGCAAGCTTGCTTGGTTGGCCAAAAAGGGCGTATGCGTTTTTTCCTGAATATATTCAGGAAAAAACGCATACGCCCTTTTTGGCCAAGTGCATCATTGTGGACGTTCTGCCTCTTTTCCTATGCTTTAAATGCAATTCCAGTCTACCTCCTGAAATCGGTTTCCTGCAATTCTGCCCCGCTTTCAAGTCCTCTTGGCAGCCTTACTTCAGTATATTTTTGGACGATAGCTGTCATTTATAACTCTGCAGGTTTGTGAATTACAGTGCCCCTGAGCTCCTTTCTTCAACTCGTTTTCTTGTGAGCTGGCCGCAACACCGCAGGATTGCTTCAGGCCCTAATCTGGTTCCGGCTCGGCACGCTGAGCCTTTGGTTAATTCCTCTTCCTGGTGGGAAATGAGAGTTAAATTTGCCCATCCAGACACCTCTAGCTAGTCTTTCATTGGTTCTCCCTTTTCCTGTTCATCTTCCGCAGAAATTGCAAACTGGACCAAACAGGAGGTTAAAGGCACTGACTCTCCAAGTCGGGAGAGTGTTAGTAAAGCGTCTGGAATGTTGCACCCGAGTACCAGGGGACGAGAACTGAGACATATTGGAACACGTCTCCCGATCACACGGTAGATCATACTCTGGGTTCCACATGCATGTTTAAGCTGAAGGAAGAATCCCTAAAACCTGGAGAGTTGAGACCCGTGGAATGGGTACCATGCAATATGACTTCAAAGGGTCTTCATTTGCTCACCGAACGTCTCCAATCCTATCACTGCTGCGTTTATGCCCCTGTACACACGCTTGATTCTCTTTCAGAGACATAGCAATCCATAGGTTTTGAGATACTTACTAGTCAGGTTCATTCTTAGGCGTTTAATATGGGGTGTTGAGTCCACTTTGTTGAGCAAGGAGTAGCTCTTGTCTATTCCATATTTGGCTTAAGGAACTTTATCTGTGCTCATTTCAATCTCTGGTTTGATGCAGCACCCCAACTCACCTTTCCCCTTAAGCAAGCATAAGTTGGTTTTCTAAATTTGAGACCCTGTTCTGATTTGTAATCCAGTTCCTGTGTGGCCAAGTTTACATTCCGTGTATTAGTGATATCTTATGATGTTTCTTTTTCTGTGTGACTTATTTCAGTTAGAATCATCATACCTGAATCCACTCATTATGCTGCTACGGGCCTGATGACATAGATTTCATTGCTGAGTGATATTGCATTGTACGTAAGTACCACAACTTCTTTATCCATTTTCCACTTTCTGCGGTATTGAACTTGTACCGTAAACGAGGTTCTTTTAAACAGAGCCGTCCCAAACTTTGGGGTGGCTGTGTCTTTTTTATTTTAATTTCCCTAAGCTATAGGACCATAAGTGGAAGTGCCCTAGGCTCTGTTGCTTTTTTTTTTAGATGTTTCAGGAAACACCATACACCTCTCCCGAGTGGCTGTTGGCAATTTACATCCCGCCCATCAGCATAACAAGGCTCCCAGTTCTCCATGGCCTGTCCTGCCTTTCTGGATTTTACACTTTTTTCAGATGGCCCTTTTGACCGGGGGGAAGTGAGACTTCATTGTAGTGCAGATTTCCTTTGCAAGCTTGCTTGGTTGGCCAAAAAGGGCGTATGCGTTTTTTCCTGAATATATTCAGGAAAAAACGCATACGCCCTTTTTGGCCAAACGCATCATTGTGGACGTTCTGCCTCTTTTCCTATGCTTTAAATGCAAATCCAGTCTACCTCCTGAAATCGGTTTCCTGCAATTCTGCCCCGCTTTCAAGTCCTCTTGGCAGCCTTACTTCAGGATGTTTTTGGACGATAGCTGTCATTTATAACTCTGCAGGTTTTGTGAATTACAGTGCCCCTGAGCTCCTTTCTTCAACTCGCTTTCTTGTGAGCTGGCCGCAACACCGCAGTATTGCTTCATGCCCTAATCTGGTTCCGGCACGGCACGCTGAGCCTTTGGTTAATTCCTCTTCCTGGTGGGAAATGAGAGTTAAATTTGTGCGTCCAGACACCTCCAGCTAGTCTCTCATTGGTTCTCCCTATTCCTGTTCATCTTCCGCAGAAATTGCAAACTGGGCCAAACAGGAGGTTAAAGGCACTGACTCTCCAAGACGGGAGAGTGTTAGTAAAGCGTCTGGAATGTTGCACCTGAGTACCAGGGGACCAGAACTGAGACATATAGGAACACGTCTCCCGATCACACGGTTGAACATACTCTGGGATCCACATGCATGTTTTAGCTGAAGGAAGAATCCCTTAAACCTGGAGAGTTGAGACCCGTGGAATGGGTACCATGCAATATGACTTCAAAGGGTCTTCATTTGCTCACCGAACCTCTCCAATCCTATCACTGCTGCGTTTATGCCCCTGTACACACGCTTGATTCTCTTTCAGAGACATAGAAATCCATAGGTTTTAAGATACTTACTAGTCAGGTACATTCTTAGGCGTTTAATATGGGGTGTTGAGTCCATTTCGTTGAGCAAGGAGTAGCTCTTGTCTATTCCATATTTGGCTTAAGGAACTTTATCTGTGCTCATTTCAATCTCTGGATTTATGAAGCACCCCAACTCACCCGTCCCCTTAAGCAAGCATAAGTTGGTTTTCTACATTTGACACCCTGTTCTGTTTTGTAATTCAGTTCTTGTGTAGCCAAGTTTACATTCCGTGTATTAGTGATATCTTATGATGTTTCTTTTTCTGTGTGACTAATTTCACTTAGAATCATCGTACCTGAATCCACTCATTATGCTGCTACGGGCCTGATGACATAGATTTCATTGCTGAGTGATATTGCATTGTACGTAAGTACCACAATTTCTTTATCCATTTTTCGCTTTCTGTGATATTGAACTTGTACCGTAAACTAGGTTCTTGTAAACAGAGCCGTCCCAAACTTTGGGGTGGCTGTGTCTTTTTGATTTTAATTTCCCTAAGCTATAGGACCATAAGTGGAAGTGCCCTAGGCTCTGTTGCTTTGTTTTTTGGATGTTTCAGGAAACACCATACACTTCTCCAGAGTGGCTGCTGGCAATTTACATCCCGCCCATCAGCATAACTAGGCTCCCAGTTCTCCATGGCCTGTCCTGCCTTTCTGGATTTTACACTTTTTTCAGATGGCCCTTTTGACCGGGGGGCAGTGAGACTTCATTGTAGTGCAGATTTCCTTTGCAAGCTTGCTTGTTTGGCCAAAAAGGGCGTATGCGTTTTTTCTTGAATATATTCAGGAAAAAACGCATACGCCCTTTTTGGCCAAGTGCATCATTGTGGACGTTCTGCCTCTTTTCCTATGCTTTACATGCAATTCCAGTCTACCTCCTGAAATCGGTTTCCTGCAATTCTGCCCTGCTTTCAACTCCTCTTGGCATCCTAATTCAATATATTTTTGGAAGATAGCTGTCATTTATAACTCTGCAGGTTTGTGAATTACAGTGCCCCTGAGCTCCTTTCTTCAACTCGCTTTCTTGTGAGCTTGTCGCAACACCGCAGGATTGCTTCAGGCCCTAGTTTGGTTCCGGCACGGCATGCTGAGCCTTTGGTTAATTCCTCTTCCTGGTGGGAAATGAGAGTTAAATTGGCCCGTCCGGACACCTCCACCTAATCTCTCATTGGTTCTCCCTATTCCTGTTCATCTTCCGCAGAAATTGCTAACTGGGCCAAACAGGAGGTTAAAGGCACTGACTCTCCAAGTGGGGAGAGTGTTAGTAAAGCGTCTGGAATGTTGCACCCGAGTACCAGGGGACCAAAACTGAGACACATTTGAACACGTTTTCTGACCACATGGTGGATCATACTCTGGGTTCCACATGCATGTTTTAGCTGAAGGAAGAATCCCTTAAACATGGAGAGTTGAGACCCATGGAATGGGTACCATGCAATATGACTTCAAAGGGTCTGCATTTGCTCACCGAACCTCAGCAATCCTATCACTGCTGCGTTTATGCCGCTGTACACACGCTTGATTCTCTTTCGGAGACATATAAATCCATAGGTTTTAAGATTCTTACTAGTCAGATATATTCTAAGGCGTTTAATACGACGTGTTGGGTCCACTTCGTTGAGCAAGGAGTAGCTCTTGTCTATTACATATTTGGCTTATGGAACGGTATCTGTGCTCATTTCAATCTCTGGTTTTATGCAGCACCCCAACTCACCCGTCCCCTTAAGCAAGCATAAGTTGGTTTTCTACATTTGACACCCTGTTCTGTTTTGTAATTCAGTTCTTGTGTAGCCAAGTTTACATTCCGTGTATTAGTGATATCTTATGATGTTTCTTTTTCTGTGTGACTAATTTCACTTAGAATCATCGTACCTGAATCCACTCATTATGCTGCTACGGGCCTGATGACATAGATTTCATTGCTGAGTGATATTGCATTGTACGTAAGTACCACAATTTCTTTATCCATTTTTTGCTCTCTGTGATATTGAACTTGTACCGTAAACGAGTTTCTTGTAAACAGAGCCGTCCCAAACTTTGGGGTGGCTGTGTCTTTTTGATTTTAATTTCCCTAAGCTATAGGACCATAAGTGGAAGTGCCCTAGGCTCTGTTGCTTTGTTTTTTGGATGTTTCAGGAAACACCATACACTTCTCCAGAGTGGCTGCTGGCAATTTACATCCCGCCCATCAGCATAACTAGGCTCCCAGTTCTCCATGGCCTGTCCTGCCTTTCTGGATTTTACACTTTTTTCAGATGGCCCTTTTGACCGGGGGGCAGTGAGACTTCATTGTAGTGCAGATTTCCTTTGCAAGGTTGCTTGGTTGGCCAAAAAGTGCGTATGCGTTTTTTCCTGAATATATTCAGGGAAAAACGCATACGCCCTTTTTGGCCAAGTGTATCATTGTGGACGTTCTGCCTCTTTTCCTATGCTTTACATGCAATTCCAGTCTACCTCCTGAAATCGGTTTCCTGCAATTCTGCCCCGCTTTCAACTCCTCTTGGCAGCCTTACTTCAATATATTTTTGGAAGATAGCTGTCATTTATAACTCGGCAAGTTTGTGAATTACAGTGCCCCTGAGCTCCTTTCTTCAACTCGCTTTCTTGTGAGCTGGCCGCAACACCGCAGGATTGCTTCAGGCCCTAGTTTGGTTCCGGCACGGCATGCTGAGCCTTTGGTTAATTCCTCTTCCTGGTGGGAAATGAGAGTTAAATTTCCCCGTCCGGACACCTCCAGCTAGTCTCTCATTGGTTCTCCCTATTCCTGTTCATTTTCCACAGAAATTGCAAACTGGGCCAAACAGGAGGTTAAAGGCACTGACTCTCCAAGTGGGGAGAGTGTTAGTAAAGCGTCTGGAATGTTGCACCCGAGTACCAGGGGACGAAAACTGAGACACATTTGAACACGTTTCCCGATCACACGGTGGATCATACTCTGGGTTCCACATGCATGTTTTAGTTGAAGGAAGAATCCATTAAACCTGGAGAGTTGAGACCCATGGAATGGGTACCATGCAATATGACTTCAAAGGGTCTGCATTTGCTCACCGAACCTCAGCAATCCTATCACTGCTGCGTTTATGCCGCTGTACACACGCTTGATTCTCTTTCGGAGACATATAAATCCATAGGTTTTAAGATTCTTACTAGTCAGGTAGATTCTTAGGCGTTTAATATGGAGTGTTGAGTCCACTTCATTGAGCAAGGAGTAGCTCTTGTCTATTACATATTTGGCTTATGGAACGGTATTATATTCAGGAAAAAACGCATACGTCCTTTTTGGCCAAGTGCATCATTGTGGACGTTCTGCCTCTTTTCCTATGCTTTACATGCAATTCCAGTCTACCTCCTGAAATCGGTTTCCTGCAATTCTGCCCCCCTTTCAACTCCTCTTGGCAGCCTTACTTCAATATATTTTTGGAAGATAACTGTCCTTTATAACTCTGCAGGTTTGTGAATTACAGTGCCCCTGAGCTCCTTTCTTCAACTCGCTTTCTTGTGAGCTGGCCGCAACACCGCAGGATTGCTTCTGGTCCTAGTTTGGTTCCGGCATGGCACGCTGAGCCTTTGGTTAATTCCTCTTCCTGGTTGGAAATGAGAGTTAAATTTGCCCGTCTGGACACCTCCACCTAGTCTCTCATTGGTTCTCCCTATTCCTGTTCATTTTCCACAGAAATTGCAAACTGGGCCAAACAGGAGGTTAAAGGCACTGACTCTCCAAGTGGGGAGAGTGTTAGTAAAGCGTCTGGAATGTTGCACCCGAGTACCAGGAAACGAAAATTGAGACACATTTGAACACGTTTTCCGATCACACGGTGGATCATACTCTGGGTTACACATGCATGTTTTAGCTGAAGGAAGAATCCCTTAAACAGGGAGAGTTGAGACCCATGGAATGGGTACCATGCAATATGACTTCAAAGGGTCTGCATTTGCTCACCGAACCTCAGCAATCCTATCACTGCTGCGTTTATGCCACTGTACACACGCTTGATTCTCTTTCGGAGACATATAAATCCATAGGTTTTAAGATTCTTACTAGTCAGGTAGATTCTTACTAGTCAGGTATATTCTTAGGCGTTTAATATGGAGTGTTGAGTCCACTTCGTCGAGCAAGGAGTAGCTCTTGTCTATTACATATTTGGCTTATGGAACGGTATCTGTGCTAATTTCAATCTCTGGTTTTATGCAGCACCCCAACTCACCCGTCCCCTTAAGCAAGCATAAGTTGGTTTTCTACATTTGACACCCTGTTCTGTTTTGTAATTCAGTTCTTGTGTAGCCAAGTTTACATTCCGTGTATTAGTGATATCTTATGATGTTTCTTTTTCTGTGTGACTAATTTCACTTAGAATCATCGTACCTGAATCCACTCATTATGCTGCTACGGGCCTGTTGACATAGATTTCATTGCTGAGTGATATTGCATTGTACGTAAGTACCACAATTTCTTTATCCATTTTTCGCTTTCTGTGATATTGAACTTGTACCGTAAACGAGGTTCTTGTAAACAGAGCCGTCCCAAACTTTGGGGTGGCTGTGTCTTTTTGATTTTAATTTCCCTAAGCTATAGGACAATAAGTGGAAGTGCCCTAGGCTCTGTTGCTTTGTTTTTTGGATGTTTCAGGAAACACCATACACTTCTCCAGAGTGGCTGCTGGCAATTTACATCCCGCCCATCAGCATAACTAGGCTCCCAGTTCTCCATGGCCTGTCCTGCCTTTCTGGATTTTACACTTTTTTCAGATGGCCCTTTTGACCGGGGGGAAGTGAGACTTCATTGTAGTGCAGATTTCCTTTGCAAGCTTGCTTGGTTGGCCAAAAAGGGCGTATGCGTTTTTTCCTGAATATATTCAGGAAAAAACGCATACGCCCATTTTGGCCAAGCGCATCATTGTGGACGTTCTGCCTCTTTTCCTATGCTTTAAATGCAAATCCAGTCTACCTCCTGAAATCGGTTTCCTGCAATTCTGCCCCGCTTTCAAGTCCTCTTGGCAGCCTTACTTCAGGATGTTTTTGGACGATAGCTGTCATTTATAACTCTGCAGGTTTTGTGAATTACAGTGCCCCTGAGTTCCTTTCTTCAACTCGCTTTCTTGTGAGCTGGCCGCAACACCGCAGGATTGCTTCATGCCCTAATCTGGTTCCGGCACGGCACGCTGAGCCTTTGGTTAATTCCTCTTCCTGGTGGGAAATGAGAGTTAAATTTGTGCGTCCAGACACCTCCAGCTAGTCTCTCATTGGTTCTCCCTATTCCTGTTCATCTTCCGCAGAAATTGCAAACTGGGCCAAACAGGAGGTTAAAGGCACTGACTCTCCAAGACGGGAGAGTGTTAGTAAAGCGTCTGGAATGTTGCACCTGAGTACCAGGGGACCAGAACTGAGACATATAGGAACACGTCTCCCGATCACACGGTTGAACATACTCTGGGATCCACATGCATGTTTTAGCTGAAGGAAGAATCCCTTAAACCTGGAGAGTTGAGACCCGTGGAATGGGTACCATGCAATATGACTTCAAAGGGTCTTCATTTGCTCACCGAACCTCTCCAATCCTATCACTGCTGCGTTTATGCCCCTGTACACACGCTTGATTCTCTTTCAGAGACATAGAAATCCATAGGTTTTAAGATACTTACTAGTCAGGTACATACTTAGGCGTTTAATATGGGGTGTTGAGTCCATTTCGTTGAGCAAGGAGTAGCTCTTGTCTATTCCATATTTGGCTTAAGGAACTTTATCTGTGCTCATTTCAATCTCTGGATTTATGAAGCACCCCAACTCACCCGTCCCCTTAAGCAAGCATAAGTTGGTTTTCTACATTTGACACCCTGTTCTGTTTTGTAATTCAGTTCTTGTGTAGCCAAGTTTACATTCCGTGTATTAGTGATATCTTATGATGTTTCTTTTTCTGTGTGACTAATTTCACTTAGAATCATCGTACCTGAATCCACTCATTATGCTGCTACGGGCCTGATGACATAGATTTCATTGCTGAGTGATATTGCATTGTACGTAAGTACCACAATTTCTTTATCCATTTTTCGCTTTCTGTGATATTGAACTTGTACCGTAAACTAGGTTCTTGTAAACAGAGCCGTCCCAAACTTTGGGGTGGCTGTGTCTTTTTGATTTTAATTTCCCTAAGCTATAGGACCATAAGTGGAAGTGCCCTAGGCTCTGTTGCTTTGTTTTTTGGATGTTTCAGGAAACACCATACACTTCTCCAGAGTGGCTGCTGGCAATTTACATCCCGCCCATCAGCATAACTAGGCTCCCAGTTCTCCATGGCCTGTCCTGCCTTTCTGGATTTTACACTTTTTTCAGATGGCCCTTTTGACCGGGGGGCAGTGAGACTTCATTGTAGTGCAGATTTCCTTTGCAAGCTTGCTTGTTTGGCCAAAAAGGGCGTATGCGTTTTTTCTTGAATATATTCAGGAAAAAACGCATACGCCCTTTTTGGCCAAGTGCATCATTGTGGACGTTCTGCCTCTTTTCCTATGCTTTACATGCAATTCCAGTCTACCTCCTGAAATCGGTTTCTTGCAATTCTGCCCTGCTTTCAACTCCTCTTGGCATCCTAATTCAATATATTTTTGGAAGATAGCTGTCATTTATAACTCTGCAGGTTTGTGAATTACAGTGCCCCTGAGCTCCTTTCTTCAACTCGCTTTCTTGTGAGCTGGTCGCAACACCGCAGGATTGCTTCAGGCCCTAGTTTGGTTCCGGCATGGCATGCTGAGCCTTTGGTTAATTCCTCTTCCTGGTGGGAAATGAGAGTTAAATTGGCCCGTCCGGACACCTCCATCTAATCTCTCATTGGTTCTCCCTATTCCTGTTCATCTTCCGCAGAAATTGCTAACTGGGCCAAACAGGAGGTTAAAGGCACTGACTCTCCAAGTGGGGAGAGTGTTAGTAAAGCGTCTGGAATGTTGCACCCGAGTACCAGGGGACCAAAACTGAGACACATTTGAACACGTTTTCTGACCACATGGTGGATCATACTCTGGGTTCCACATGCATGTTTTAGCTGAAGGAAGAATCCCTTAAACATGGAGAGTTGAGACCCATGGAATGGGTACCATGCAATATGACTTCAAAGGGTCTGCATTTGCTCACCGAACCTCAGCAATCCTATCACTGCTGCGTTTATGCCGCTGTACACACGCTTGATTCTCTTTCGGAGACATATAAATCCATAGGTTTTAAGATTCTTACTAGTCAGATATATTCTTAGGCGTTTAATACGAGGTGTTGGGTCCACTTCGTTGAGCAAGGAGTAGCTCTTGTCTATTACATATTTGGCTTATGGAATGGTATCTGTGCTCATTTCAATCTCTGGTTTTATGCAGCACCCCAACTCACCCGTCCCCTTAAGCAAGCATAAGTTGGTTTTCTACATTTGACACCCTGTTCTGTTTTGTAATTCAGTTCTTGTGTAGCCAAGTTTACATTCCGTGTATTAGTGATATCTTATGATGTTTCTTTTTCTGTGTGACTAATTTCACTTAGAATCATCGTACCTGAATCCACTCATTATGCTGCTACGGGCCTGATGACATAGATTTCATTGCTGAGTGATATTGCATTGTACGTAAGTACCACAATTTCTTTATCCATTTTTTGCTCTCTGTGACATTGAACTTGTACCGTAAACGAGTTTCTTGTAAACAGAGCCGTCCCAAACTTTGGGGTGGCTGTGTCTTTTTGATTTTAATTTCCCTAAGCTATAGGACCATAAGTGGAAGTGCCCTAGGCTCTGTTGCTTTGTTTTTTGGATGTTTCAGGAAACACCATACACTTCTCCAGAGTGGCTGCTGGCAATTTACATCCCGCCCATCAGCATAACTAGGCTCCCAGTTCTCCATGGCCTGTCCTGCCTTTCTGGATTTTACACTTTTTTCAGATGGCCCTTTTGACCGGGGGGCAGTGAGACTTCATTGTAGTGCAGATTTCCTTTGCAAGGTTGCTTGGTTGGCCAAAAAGTGCGTATGCGTTTTTTCCTGAATATATTCAGGGAAAAACGCATACGCCCTTTTTGGCCAAGTGTATCATTGTGGACGTTCTGCCTCTTTTCCTATGCTTTACATGCAATTCCAGTCTACCTCCTGAAATCGGTTTCCTGCAATTCTGCCCCGCTTTCAACTCCTCTTGGCAGCCTTACTTCAATATATTTTTGGAAGATAGCTGTCATTTATAACTCGGCAAGTTTGTGAATTACAGTGCCCCTGAGCTCCTTTCTTCAACTCGCTTTCTTGTGAGCTGGCCGCAACACCGCAGGATTGCTTCAGGCCCTAGTTTGGTTCCGGCACGGCATGCTGAGCCTTTGGTTAATTCCTCTTCCTGGTGGGAAATGAGAGTTAAATTTCCCCGTCCGGACACCTCCACCTAGTCTCTCATTGGTTCTCCCTATTCCTGTTCATTTTCCACAGAAATTGCAAACTGGGCCAAACAGGAGGTTAAAGGCACTGACTCTCCAAGTGGGGAGAGTGTTAGTAAAGCGTCTGGAATGTTGCACCCGAGTACCAGGGGACGAAAACTGAGACACATTTGAACACGTTTCCCGATCACACGGTGGATCATACTCTGGGTTCCACATGCATGTTTTAGCTGAAGGAAGAATCCATTAAACCTGGAGAGTTGAGACCCATGGAATGGGTACCATGCAATATGACTTCAAAGGGTCTGCATTTGCTCACCGAACCTCAGCAATCCTATCACTGCTGCGTTTATGCCGCTGTACACACGCTTGATTCTCTTTCGGAGACATATAAATCCATAGGTTTTAAGATTCTTACTAGTCAGGTAGATTCTTAGGCGTTTAATATGGAGTGTTGAGTCCACTTCATTGAGCAAGGAGTAGCTCTTGTCTATTACATATTTGGCTTATGGAACGGTATTATATTCAGGAAAAAACGCATACGCCCTTTTTGGCCAAGTGCATCATTGTGGACGTTCTGCCTCTTTTCCTATGCTTTACATGCAATTCCAGTCTACCTCCTGAAATCGGTTTCCTGCAATTCTGCCCCCCTTTCAACTCCTCTTGGCAGCCTTACTTCAATATATTTTTGGAAGATAGCTGTCCTTTATAACTCTGCAGGTTTGTGAATTACAGTGCCCCTGAGCTCCTTTCTTCAACTCGCTTTCTTGTGAGCTGGCCGCAACACCGCAGGATTGCTTCTGGTCCTAGTGTGGTTCCGGCATGGCACGCTGAGCCTTTGGTTAATTCCTCTTCCTGGTTGGAAATGAGAGTTAAATTTGCCCGTCTGGACACCTCCACCTAGTCTCTCATTGGTTCTCCCTATTCCTGTTCATTTTCCACAGAAATTGCAAACTGGGCCAAACAGGAGGTTAAAGGCACTGACTCTCCAAGTGGGGAGAGTGTTAGTAAAGCGTCTGGAATGTTGCACCCGAGTACCAGGAATCGAAAATTGAGACACATTTGAACACGTTTTCCGATCACACGGTGGATCATACTCTGGGTTCCACATGCATGTTTTAGCTGAAGGAAGAATCCCTTAAACAGGGAGAGTTGAGACCCATGGAATGGGTACCATGCAATATGACTTCAAAGGGTCTGCATTTGCTCACCGAACCTCAGCAATCCTATCACTGCTGCGTTTATGCCACTGTACACACGCTTGATTCTCTTTCGGAGACATATAAATCCATAGGTTTTAAGATTCTTACTAGTCAGGTAGATTCTTACTAGTCAGGTATATTCTTAGGCGTTTAATATGGGGTGTTGAGTCCACTTCGTTGAGCAAGGAGTAGCTCTTGTCTATTACATATTTGGCTTATGGAACGGTATCTGTGCTAATTTCAATCTCTGGTTTTATGCAGCACCCCAACTCACCCGTCCCCTTAAGCAAGCATAAGTTGGTTTTCTACATTTGACACCCTGTTCTGTTTTGTAATTCAGTTCTTGTGTAGCCAAGTTTACATTCCGTGTATTAGTGATATCTTATGATGTTTCTTTTTCTGTGTGACTAATTTCACTTAGAATCATCGTACCTGAATCCACTCATTATGCTGCTACGGGCCTGATGACATAGATTTCATTGCTGAGTGATATTGCATTGTACGTAAGTACCACAATTTCTTTATCCATTTTTCGCTTTCTGTGATATTGAACTTGTACCGTAAACGAGGTTCTTGTAAACAGAGCCGTCCCAAACTTTGGGGTGGCTGTGTCTTTTTGATTTTAATTTCCCTAAGCTATAGGACCATAAGTGGAAGTGCCCTAGGCTCTGTTGCTTTGTTTTTTGGATGTTTCAGGAAACACCATACACTTCTCCAGAGTGGCTGCTGGCAATTTACATCCCGCCCATCAGCATAACTAGGCTCCCAGTTCTCCATGGCCTGTCCTGCCTTTCTGGATTTTACACTTTTTTCAGATGGCCCTTTTGACCGGGGGGCAGTGAGACTTCATTGTAGTGCAGATTTCCTTTGCAAGCTTGCTTGTTTGGCCAAAAAGGGCGTATGCGTTTTTTCTTGAATATATTCAGGAAAAAACGCATACGCCCTTTTTGGCCAAGTGCATCATTGTGGACGTTCTGCCTCTTTTCTTATGCTTTACATGTAATTCCAGTCTACCTCCTGAAATCGGTTTCCTGCAATTCTGCCCTGCTTTCAACTCCTCTTGGCATCCTAATTCAATATATTTTTGGAAGATAGCTGTCATTTATAACTCTGCAGGTTTGTGAATTACAGTGCCCCTGAGCTCCTTTCTTCAACTCGCTTTCTTGTGAGCTGGCCGCAACACCGCAGGATTGCTTCAGGCCCTAGTTTGGTTCCGGCACGGCATGCTGAGCCTTTGGTTAATTCCTCTTCCTGGTGGGAAATGAGAGTTAAATTTGCCCGTCCGGACACCTCCACCTAATCTCTCATTGGTTCTCCCTATTCCTGTTCATCTTCCGCAGAAATTGCTAACTGGGCCAAACAGGAGGTTAAAGGCACTGACTCTCCAAGTGGGGAGAGTGTTAGTAAAGCGTCTGGAATGTTGCACCCGAGTACCAGGGGACGAAAACTGAGACACATTTGAACACGTTTTCCGACCACATGGTGGATCATACTCTGGGTTCCACATGCATGTTTTAGCTGAAGGAAGAATCCCTTAAACATGGAGAGTTGAGACCCATGGAATGGGTACCATGCAATATGACTTCAAAGGGTCTGCATTTGCTCACCGAACCTCACCAATCCTATCACTGCTGCGTTTATGCCGCTGTACACACACTTGATTCTCTTTCGGAGACATATAAATCCATAGGTTTTAAGATTCTTACTAGTCAGGTAGATTCTTACTAGTCAGGTATATTCTTAGGCGTTTAATATGGGGTGTTGAGTCCACTTCGTTGAGCAAGGAGTAGCTCTTGTCTATTACATATTTGGCTTATGGAACGGTATCTGTGCTCATTTCAATCTCTGGTTTTATGCAGCACCCCAACTCACCCGTCCCCTTAAGCAAGCATAAGTTGGTTTTCTACATTTGACACCCTGTTCTGTTTTGTAATTCAATTCTTGTGTAGCCAAGTTTACATTCCGTGTATTAGTGATATCTTATGATGTTTCTTTTTCTGTGTGACTAATTTCACTTAGAATCATCGTACCTGAATCCACTCATTATGCTGCTACGGGCCTGATGACATAGATTTCATTGCTGAGTGATATTGCATTGTACGTAAGTACCACAATTTCTTTATCCATTTTTCGCTTTCTGTGATATTGAACTTGTACCGTAAACGAGGTTCTTGTAAACAGAGCCGTCCCAAACTTTGGGGTGGCTGTGTCTTTTTGATTTTAATTTCCCTAAGCTATAGGACCATAAGTGGAAGTGCCCTAGGCTCTGTTGCTTTGTTTTTTGGATGTTTCAGGAAACACCATACACTTCTCCAGAGTGGCTGCTGGCAATTTACATCCCGCCCATCAGCATAACTAGGCTCCCAGTTCTCCATGGCCTGTCCTGCCTTTCTGGATTTTACACTTTTTTCAGATGGCCCTTTTGACCGGGGGGCAGTGAGACTTCATTGTAGTGCAGATTTCCTTTGCAAGCTTGCTTGGTTGGCCAAAAAGGGCGTATGCGTTTTTTCCTGAATATATTCAGGAAAAAACGCATACGCCCTTTTTTGCCAAGTGCATCATTGTGGGCGTTCTGCCTCTTTTCCTATGCTTTACATGCAATTCCAGTCTACCTCCTGAAATCGGTTTCCTGCAATTCTGCCCTGCTTTCAACTCCTCTTGGCATCCTAATTCAATATATTTTTGGAAGATAGCTGTCATTTATAACTCTGCAGGTTTGTGAATTACAGTGCCCCTGAGCTCCTTTCTTCAACTCGCTTTCTTGTGAGCTGGCCGCAACACCGCAGGATTGCTTCAGGCCCTAGTTTGGTTCCGGCACGGCATGCTGAGCCTTTGGTTAATTCCTCTTCCTGGTGGGAAATGAGAGTTAAATTGGCCCGTCCAGACACCTCCACCTAATCTCTCATTGGTTCTCCCTATTCCTGTTCATCTTCCGCAGAAATTGCTAACTGGGCCAAACAGGAGGTTAAAGGCACTGACTCTCCAAGTGGGGAGAGTGTTAGTAAAGCGTCTGGAATGTTGCACCCGAGTACCAGGGGACGAAAACTGAGACACATTTGAACACGTTTTCCGACCACATGGTGGATCATACTCTGGGTTCCACATGCATGTTTTAGCTGAAGGAAGAATCCCTTAAACATGGAGAGTTGAGACCCATGGAATGGGTACCATGCAATATGACTTCAAAGGGTCTGCATTTGCTCACCGAACCTCACCAATCCTATCACTGCTGCGTTTATGCCGCTGTACACACACTTGATTCTCTTTCGGAGACATATAAATCCATAGGTTTTAAGATTCTTACTAGTCAGGTAGATTCTTACTAGTCAGGTATATTCTTAGGCGTTTAATATGGGGTGTTGAGTCCACTTCGTTGAGCAAGGAGTAGCTCTTGTCTATTACATATTTGGCTTATGGAACAGTATCTGTGCTAATTTCAATCTCTGGTTTTATGCAGCACCCCAACTCACCCGTCCCCTTAAGCAAGCATAAGTTGGTTTTCTACATTTGACACCCTGTTCTGTTTTGTAATTCAGTTCTTGTGTAGCCAAGTTTACATTCCGTGTATTAGTGATATCTTATGATGTTTCTTTTTCTGTGTGACTAATTTCACTTAGAATCATCGTACCTGAATCCACTCATTATGCTGCTACGGGCCTGATGACATAGATTTCATTGCTGAGTGATATTGCATTGTACGTAAGTACCACAATTTCTTTATCCATTTTTCGCTTTCTGTGATATTGAACTTGTACCGTAAATGAGGTTCTTGTAAACAGAGCCGTCCCAAACTTTGGGGTGGCTGTGTCTTTTTGATTTTAATTTCCCTAAGCTATAGGACCATAAGTGGAAGTGCCCTAGGCTCTGTTGCTTTGTTTTTTGGATGTTTCAGGAAACACCATACACTTCTCCAGAGTGGCTGCTGGCAATTTACATCCCGCCCATCAGCATAACTAGGCTCCCAGTTCTCCATGGCCTGTCCTGCCTTTCTGGATTTTACACTTTTTTCAGATGGCCCTTTTGACCCGGGGGCAGTGAGACTTCATTGTAGTGCAGATTTCCTTTGCAAGCTTGCTTGGTTGGCCAAAAAGGGCGTATGCGTTTTTTCCTGAATATATTCAGGAAAAAACGCATACGCCCTTTTTGGCCAAGTGCATCATTGTGGACGTTCTGCCTCTTTTCCTATGCTTTACATGCAATTCCAGTCTACCTCCTGAAATCGGTTTCCTGCAATTCTGCCCTGCTTTCAACTCCTCTTGGCATCCTAATTCAATATATTTTTGGAAGATAGCTGTCATTTATAACTCTGCAGGTTTGTGAATTACAGTGCCCCTGAGCTCCTTTCTTCAACTCGCTTTCTTGTGAGCTGGCCGCAACACCGCAGGATTGCTTCAGGCCCTAGTTTGGTTCCGGCACGGCATGCTGAGCCTTTGGTTAATTCCTCTTCCTGGTGGGAAATGAGAGTTAAATTGGCCCGTCCGGACACCTCCACCTAATCTCTCATTGGTTCTCCCTATTCCTGTTCATCTTCCGCAGAAATTGCTAACTGGGCCAAACAGGAGGTTAAAGGCACTGACTCTCCAAGTGGGGAGAGTGTTAGTAAAGCGTCTGGAATGTTGCACCCGAGTACCAGGGGACGAAAACTGAGACACATTTGAACACTTTTTCCGACCACATGGTGGATCATACTCTGGGTTCCACATGCATGTTTTAGCTGAAGGAAGAATCCCTTAAACATGGAGAGTTGAGACCCATGGAATGGGTACCATGCAATATGTCTTCAAAGGGTCTGCATTTGCTCACCGAACCTCACCAATCCTATCACTGCTGCGTTTATGCCGCTGTACACACACTTGATTCTCTTTCGGAGACATATAAATCTATAGGTTTTAAGATTCTTACTAGTCAGGTAGATTCTTACTAGTCAGGTATATTCCTAGGCGTTTAATATAGGGTGTTGAGTCCACTTCGTTGAGCAAGGGGTACCTTTTGTCTATTATATTTTTGGCTTATGGAACGGTATCTGTGCCAATTTTAATCTCTGGTTTCATGCAGCACCCCATATCGGCTTTCCCCTTAAGCAAGCATAAGTTGGTTTTCTACATTTTTGACCCTGTTCTGTTTTGTAATTCAGTTCCTGTGTAGCCAAGTTTACATTCCGTGTAGTAGTGATATCTTATGATGTTTCTTTTTCTGTGTGACTAATTTCACTTAGAATCATCGTACCTGAATCCACTCATTATGCTGCTCCGGGCCTGATGACATAGATTTCATTGCTGAGTGATATTGCATTGTACGTAAGTACCACAACTTCTTTATCCATTTTTCGCTTTTTGCGATATTTAACTTGTACCGTAAACGAGGTTCTTGTAAACAGAGCCATCCCAAACTTTGGGGTGGCTGTGTCTTTTTGATTTTAATTTCCCTAAGCTATAGGACCATAAGTGGAAGTGCCCTAGGATCTGTTGCTTAGTTTTTTGGATGTTTCAGGAAACACCATACACTTCTCCAGAGTGGCTGTTGGCCATTTTCATCTCGCCCATCAGCATAACAAGGCTCCCAGTTCTCCATGGCCTGTCCTGCCTTTCTGGGTTTTACACTTTTTTCAGAAGGCCCTTTGACCGGGGGGCAGTGAGACTTCATTGTAGTGCAGATTTCCTTTGCGAGCTTGCTTGGTTGGCCAGAAAGTGCGTATGCGTTTCTTCCTGAATATATTCAGGAAAGAACGCATACGCCCTTTTTGGCCAAGTGCATCATTGTCGACGTTCTGAGTCTTTTCATATGTTTTCAGTGCAATTCCAGTCTACCTCCTGAAATCGGTTTCCTGCAGTTCTGCCTTGCTCTCAGTTCCTCTTCATAGCCTTACCTCAATATACGTTTGGAAAATAGTTGGCCTTTATAACTCTGCAGGTTTTTCAATTGCAGTGGCCCTTAGCTCCATTTTTCAGCTCTTATTTTTGTGATCTTGCCTCATATCCACAGGATTTCTTCAGGCCCTATTCTTCTTCTGGGGCGCCTTGCTCTGCCTTTGGTTAATTCTTCTTCCTGATGTGAAATTAGAGTGACATGTGCCCATTGAAACCGCTACAGCTATTTTCTCACTGGTTCCCCCTATTCCCATTCATCCTCCACACTAACTGCAGACTGTGCGATACCGGAACTTAAAGGCATTGACTCTCCATGTGGAGATGTTGTTAGTAAAGTGGCTGGAATGTTGATCCGGAGCCCCAGGAGAGGAAAATGAGGTGCATTTTAGAAACCTTTCCCGATCATATGGTATACCATCTGCTGGATTTCCCATGCATGGTTTAGCTGTAGGAAGATTCCCTTCAACTTGGAGTGTTGGGACCCTTGGAATAAGTAGCATGAAGTATTGCATTAAACTTTCGGCAGTTGCTCACCAAAGCTCTCCAATCCTTTCAGCCCCAAGTGTCCAGCCTTATGTCTTATCCAGCTGTGGGTTTATATGTGGTCATTCCAGGTTGCATCACAGCCCCTGAGCGAATTTTGTAAGAATTTTTCTCTCTTTCATTGTTTCTGCGTTTTGGTTTTAAAATTTATTTCTATAATGGGGTTTAGCTCATTTTCACTGCTGTGTTTGTGCCGCTCTGCGCACACTTGATTCCCTTATGGAGATATATCAATACATGGGTTTTAAGATTCTTATTACTCAGATATATTTCTCTGTGGTGTATAGGGTGTGTTGAGGCCAGTTCATTGAGCAAGGTGTAGATCTTGTCTGATACCTATTTGGTTTATTGAACGGTATCTGTGCTAATTTCAAACTCTGGTTTTATGCATCACCCCACCTCTCCTTTCCCCTTAAGCTGACATAAGTGTGTTTTCTAAATGTGAGACACTGTTCTGTTTTGTCATTCATTTTTTGTGCAGCCATATTTATCCTCCCTCTATAAGTGATATCTTATGATATGTTTCTTTTTCTGTTTGACTTATTTCAAGTAGTATTATCGGACCTCAATCCACTCTTTATCCTTCTACTAGCCTTATTACATTGATTTCATGGTGAAGAGATATTCCATTGTACATAAGTACCACATTTTCTTTATCCATTGTTCTCTTTCCTGGGATATTTAAGGTGTACTGAAGTTGAGGTTCTTGTAAACAGAGTAGCCCTAAACTGTGGTGTGCTTGTGTCTTGTTGATTTTTAGACTTCCCTAGATATACTCCCGTGATTGGAAGTGCCCTATGCTCTGTCGCTCTGTTTTTTAGATGATTTAGGAACCACCATACACTTCTCCAGAGTGGCTCTCGGCAGTTCACACACTGTCCATCAGCGTATAAAGGCTCCCTGTTCTCCATGGCCTGTCCTGCATTTCTGGTTTTTACAATTTTTTCGGATGGCCCTTTTGACCGGTGGGAAATGAGACTTCTTTGTTGTGCACATTTGCATTGCTTGCTTGCTTGGTTGCCCATAAAGTGCGTATGCGTTTTTTCCTGGATATATTCAGGAAATAACACATACTCCCTTTTGGGCCAACTGCATCATTGTCGAAATTCTGCCGCTTTTCATGTGCTTTAAAGGCGAGTCCAATCTATCTCTTGAAATCTGTTTCTTGCAATTCTGTCTTGCATTCAGATCCTCTTCTTTGCCTTACCTCAACATATTTTTGGACGTTAGTTTTCATTTATAACTCTGCAGGTTTGTGAATTGCAGTGACCCTGAGCTCCATTTTTTAAGTTGCTCTTTTGTGAGCTGGCCTCAAAACTGCAGGATTGCTTCAGGCCCTATTTTGGCTCCGGCGAGGCGGGCTGAGCCTTTTTTTAATTCTTATTCTTAATGGGAAATTAGAGTGACATGTGCCCGTCCAAACCCCTACAACTATTCTCTCATTGTTTCCCCCTGTTCCCGTTCATCCTCCTCACAATTTGCAAAATGTGTGAAACAGAAGTTTAAATGTGCTGATTCTCTAAGTGGGGAGATTCTAAGTAACGTGGCTGGAATGATGAACAGGAGCACCAGGAGAGGATAAATGAGGTGCATTTTAGACACATCTCCCGATCACATGGTGTACAGTCCTCTGGGTTTTCCATGCATGTTTTAGCTGTAGGAAGATTCCTTGAACCTGCAGATTTGGGACCCATTGAATGGGTACCAGGTAGTATTACTTTAAAGGGTGTGCATTTCCTCACCCAACCCCACATTTCTCTTAGTGCGAACAGTTTCCAGCCTTATGTCTCATCCTGCTGTGGGTCTAGATGTGTTCAATCCATGTTGCATCACCGTCCCTGAGGAAAAGTTGTAAGAGGTTTTCTCTGTCTCTCTGTCGTTTATTTTTTTCAATTTATTACTATGTTGTTTACAGCTGATTTTCAAAGCTCTGTTTCTTGCTGCTGTACATCTACTTGATTCACGTACAGAGAGACATCAATAATTTCTTTTTCAGATTCTTACCAGTCATAGATATTCTTTTCCGGTGACTTGAGTGTGCTGAGTGCAGTTCTTTTAGTTACCGTGTAGGCCTTGTTGATTATCAGTTTGGTATTTGGAATGGTATCTTTGCTAATTTCAACCTCCTGGATGATGCCTCACCCCTCCCCACCTTTCCCGTTTAGCAGCCTTACACGTGTTTTCTACATATTTATGTCACTTAGAATGATCATACGTAACTCCTCCGGAGTTGTTACAACTGGCCATATTTCATTGATTTCCAGGCTGAGTAATATTCCACTCTACATAAGTACCACATCTCTATCCATTTTTTCCCTCCAGAGACATTTAAGTTATATCCTAGTCGAGGATCTTTTAAACAGAGAGGCAGTAAACATTGGGGTGCCTGTGTCCTCTCGATTTTTGTTTTTCCCAAGATATACGCCCATGAGTGCAAGTGCCCTATGCTCTGTAGCTCATTTTTTAGATGCTTTAGTAAACACAATACAGTTCTCCAGAATGGCCGTTGGCAATATACATTTCCACTATAAGCCTCACAGGGCTCCCTCCTCTCCTTGCCCTGTCCTGCATTTCTGGCGTTTACACTTTATGAGGATGGCTCTTCTGACTGATGCGAAGTGATATCTTTTGTAGTATTGATTTCCAGTGCCCACCTGTTTGGTTGGCTAAAAAAGTGTATGCCCTTTTCTTGAATATATACAGAAAAAAACGCATACAGCCTTTTTGGCCAACTGCAATGTCGGCAATGTTCAGCCCCTTTTCTTGTGCTTAATGGCGAGTCCTTTCTACCTCCTCAAATCCCTTTCCTGCCATTCTCCCTTGCTTGCCAATCCTTTTCTCTGACTTTCCTCAAGACATTTTTCAGTGATAGATATTTTCAACTCTGCAGTTTCGTGAATTTTACTGCCCCTGAGTTCCATTGTTCAACTTGTGTTTATGGGAACTGGCCACAAAGCAGTGGGATTTCCTCAAGCCCTATACTGTTTCCATGGGCAACCCTAGCCTTTGGTCAATTCATCTTCCTGATTGGAAATTAGAGTGACATGTGCCTGTCTGAACACCTAGGACTTGTCTCTCATTGTTCCTCATCCTTCCGCTTCATCCTCTGGACAAATTCCAAACTGTACGCAACAGGATGTTGACAGTGTTGACATCTCCAAGTGGGGAGACTGTTAGTAAAGACGCTGGATGGGTGAACCCGAGCACCAGGAGATGAGGAGATGAGATGCCTTTTCCAAACTCTTCCCGATCAGACGGTATACCATCCTCTGGATGTGACAGACATGTTTTAGCAGTAGGAAGAGTCCCATTCATGTAAGGAGAACACCAGGGCTTTTTCAAAATCAGTGTCTCCCCGAAACCCAAACTGGGGAGTTTTTTAAGCTACGGCTACACATATGTTCATTAAGGGCCTTGGGAAGTAGGCAGAGTCCAAACTTTAGATGACTGAAGTCTTCAGGGTCAGAAGCACTCACCACCGGCTTCCCTTAGGTTACACTTTAACTGTCATTGATAGATGATGTCAATAAAAATATCTATTCTTTTTCCGATTATTTCCCCTTATAGGTTATTGCACAATATTGAGTGTAGTTCCCTGTGCTATACAGTAGTTCCTTGTTGATGATCTATTTTATACATAGCAGTGTGTATGTGTTAATTCCAAACTGTTAATTTATCCCTCCTCCCACCTTTCCCCTTTGGTAATAATAAATTATAAGATTTTATACTTCTCAGAAATGGGGGAGCTGAAAGAGAGGTATCATTTTCAATGGAAAAGCATTTAAAACAAGATTGAAGCTTTAACCAAGATTATTAGATGTACATCCTTGGAAAGAAATCACTTCATTTCTCTAATATTGACCTGACAAATAGGACAAACCTTCTCACTGAACTTGCTTATAATAAAGTGATGGAAATATCAAATGGAAGTGTTAGAAACATCTTATTTTACCCGAGCCTTATAAACTGTTCTATGTTAACTACAGTTTGGCTCACACATCTGTTCATTGAAGTTACAATAGTCTCAATTTCTGTTACTGATCCTCCAGAGTGGACCCCAACAAGGGTCCCCCTGCCCAGTGTCATTGGGGCCAACAGATCGAGACTGAGTTTGGTTCCCAAGCAAAGGAAACTTTATATTTTGATCAGAGAATGGAGAGGTGAGAGCATGCACTACCCCGTGGGCTGTGGGCTGGGCTGCTGTGTAGAGATCCTGTCAGAGTCAGTGGGAGGGAGGGGGCGGAGCTCTCAAGGGCCGGGTTGGCTGCAGCTCAGGCTCTATATCTCGGAGTCTGCACTGGGCCCCAGGAGCTGAGGTGTCGACCCAGCCATTCTGCACCAGGAAATCTGGTCTGAAGTGCCGGGTGTGGAACCTCTGCATGCGGGACCCTAGGAGCACGTGAAATTAGACAAAGCACAAAGGATAAAAAAGGTCAGACTTGACTTTATTGCCCAGATTCTATTTTTATCTCCCAGGGATTTTTAATGGGCTTTGCTGGGGACAAACCCCTCCTCTGCCTTTTGTCCCGTTCCTCATTCTTGGAGTGCTGAGGGTGCAGACCCTTCTTCTGTAACTGCTGAGTGCTGAGTTGGGAGCCCTCATACCAGGGGACGAGGGTCAGAACTTCTCCCCAGCAGCCTCCAGGTGACGTTGATTGGCCCCAGGACCCCTGCCTCCCTGCTCGTCCGCCTGAGCACCAGCATTGGAAGTGTTATAGATTCTAATGACCTTTAAGGGTCCAGGAAAGAGATGTGCAGAGACGCTGTGGGGGCCGGTTTCACCCCGCCCCACATTTGTTCGGCCACCTTAGGCTGACCGTTTCTGCCAGCCTAGATGCTCTGACCAGTAGTCTGCTCTTTCTTCAATTAGGCCCCTGAATTAACATAAAATCAGCACCAGGTGTCAGAGCCCTGCCCGCTCAACTCCCAGACAGTCCAGGGTCAGTGGTGATCAAGGACCATGATGGCCACTGAGTCAACAGCCTTTTGAAGTAAACAGGAGTCCAGCCGGTCTTATTGGCCACCATCATCACGGTGTCTGTAGGCTTTTCTATGGTGACAGTGTGATATACGGTTCCCCCGCCAAGATTATTAGCTCCCCTCCAGGTGCAGGAAGTCCTGCAAGCAGTAGTCTACTCCTTCGGGACACACTATTGTTGTTTTATGAGAGAAACTCCAGGTCAAGTGATGTTCACATGAGTCGTCATGGTGCCCTGTTGCCTCCGGTTATCTCTCTGGATGTTGGAGTTGGAGGGCCTCCTCACTCGAGGTCGGTGTGCCCACGGAGCGAACCCTGCAACTTCAGGGCATGGTTGGTGATTAGGATCACCACGTGGGGTCCTTTTCCCTTAGGAGGGAGGTGGCCTTTTGGGCTGCTGATTTCCAGGTTTTTAGATACCGCCAGTATCTTGGCCAGATGTGGCAGTGGGCCAAGCCCCTTGGTGACTGTAGTTTATCCTACCTGGATGGCATTCTTGCGTTGTTCCATTTCAAGTGGTCCCAGTTTTTGCACTAATTCTCCAATGGCGATTCACCTTTCACCGGGAATGGAAAGGTCAAAGGGTTTAGCTCAATTAGGGAGTTCCAGGGCAAGGGTCTGAATTGACTGCTCTTTCCATTCTTGAAAGGCCACTTCTGGATTCTGTTCAAAAGGATCATCATCTTTTCCTTTCAGTGTTTCATATAGAGGCCCAGCTAGTAGACTGTAGTTAGGGATCCAGAAGCAGCAAACCCTGGCCTCCCCAGGAACCCCTAAGCTGTCTTCTAGTTTTAGAAAGGGGTAAGGCTGCAAATGGTTTCTTCCCTTTCCTGGGATGGGCTTCTCTGACCTTGTGTGAGAATGAAGCCCAGGCAGGTCACCGCAGTCTGTGATATTTGAGCTTTTTCTTGGACAACTTCTATCCTTTATTGGCTTGGTAGTTCAGAGGCCTCCTTAGTAGGGCTGGCGATCAGAATGTCGTCTGCGTACTGAAGGAGGGTTTCCTTTTCCAGAGGTAGAACTTTTAGGTCTTTAGCTAAGGTTTCCCCAAAGATGGTGTGGGAATTTTTGCACCCTTGGGGCAAGACGGCCCGGAAGTATTGTTTTAGTTGTATGTTGAGTCCTGCCACTCACAAGCCAAAATTTCTTGTGACTCTGGGACTAATGGAATACAAAAGAAGGCATCATTGAAGACTAATACAGAATACCATGTCCTGGTGGTTGGTAGAATGACCAGCAGGGTGTAGGAATCAGGAGCAACTGGAGGTATATCCTCGGTGGCTTCACTGACTGTCCTGACATCCTTTACCAGGTCCCCAGCAGCCCATGGGGCTCTCGTGGTCAGGCCAATCCCAGGATATGGAGCTCTCCTGGGCAGGTACCCCACCCCCAACCCAGCCCACGGGGCTCTCATGGTCAGGCCCCTCCCAGGATACAGAGCTACCCTTGCAGGTACCGTGGCAGGGCTGGGCACACAGGAACCGTGCACATAGCCCTCATTGAAGAGCACCCCCAGCTCACCTGTCGCTCAGAGCTGACACAGAGCACCTCAGAGCAGGACTTGAACTAACAAACAGCAGCTCCGACAGGTCTGTGACCCTGGGCATCACTCTGTGTGGCCTCCCTCCACCTGGTCTTCCAGAGACTTCCACTGCACCCAGGGCACCAGGCCTCTGTCTCCAACCACCACCCACCCCTCCTCTCCCTGACTCCTGGGTTCCTCTCATTAGGAGAGGGTTTTCTTGAAGTTGTCTCCCACTCATGGGCCAGATAAAATGATTAGAAAACAAGCCAAAGCTGCAGCCCCTTGTCTATCCTGACTCTCAGGAGCCCACACCTGTTCCTTGGACCTGGCCGGTTCAGCAAGTTCCATTTTCTGCAACTGTGAGCCCCTGAGGGGTGATGATTGGCTACCTGGGCAGCCTTACCATGCTGGCCAGCCCTCCCCAGGTGTGCCTGGGTTGAGATCAATATAAATACCACTCCAGGCAGCAAAAGCCCCTGCAGCTGTGCCTGACGCCATTTTCTCTGCCCTGTCAGCAGTCTCGGGGCTGGGCTGGTGGGAGGGAGTGAGAGGCCACGGCTTTGTGGGTGGCCCAGTGTGAGTGGGGCTCTGCTGGACTTTCTGCAGCAGATGCCAGGCTGCCACCTGCTAAAGAAGAGGATGTGTCACCCATACCTGCTGCTGGAATTTCTCCCTGGGCAGAGGTGAGGAAGGAAAAAAGCAGTGGGGGCAGGGACAGGACGGGTATCTCAGGCAGGGAAATGGAAATCTTCCAGAAGAGCACCCAGGGCCAGGACCATCCTGGCTGGCCTGCAGGCACCAAGTCAGCTGGCATGCTGTCACTCGTGTGGCTCCATGGCCCTTCCTCTAGGCTTTCAAGTCCTTGTATATATTCAGGTGTTTTACCTGGGAAGGGTGGGAACAGTTCAGCAGCAAGTGGCCTGGGGCTCAGCTCACGTTTACTCACAGATGCCTCGGCACGGTGCCCCAGCTTTGCAATGAGGACGCTTGTTGTGTGGGGGCTGCTGGCTGAATGGGAGACGATTCCCCACCACTGACCAACTTCAGAATTGTTTACAACTGGAGCAAGTGCCCTGATACGGTTTTCCTCTGAGTAACTGGTGGGTTCTGTTTTTTTTTTCTCTTTTTCGTTTTTGGTTCAAGGTAGATTTTATTCCTCTTTTTTGTATTTACAGATATAAGCATGGAAATAATTTATTCATATAAATACATGTATGTGAAGGGAATAATTGTTTTTTCTGTTTTATTTTTTAAATTTTATTTCTTTTTAATTTTGAATTTTATTTTATATTTTTATACAGCAGGTTCTCATTGGTTATCTATTTTATACATATAAATGTTTACATGCCAATCCCAATCTCTCAACTCCTCCCACCACCACCCCTCCAAGAGCTTTCCCCCCTTGTTGTCCATACGATTGTTGTCTACATCTGTTGCTCTATTTATGCCTTGCAAAATGGTTAATCTGTACAGTTTTTCTAGGTTCCACATATATGCATGAATATACAAGATTTGTTTTTCTCTTTCTGACTTACTTCACTCTGTAGGACAGTCTCTAGATCCATCGACGTCTCTACAAATGACCCAATTTCATTCCTTTCATGGCTTAGTAATATTCCATTTTATATATGTACCACAGCTTTATGCATTCGTCTGTCTGTGGGCATTTAGGTTGCTTCCATTACCTCGATATTGTAAATAGTGATGCAATGAACATTGCGGTGAATGTCTCTTTTTGATTTATGGTTTTGTCTGAGTATATGTCCAGTCCTGGGATTGCTGTATCATATGGTAATTCTATTATTAGTTTCTTAAGAAACTCCATATTGTTCTCCATAGTGACTGTATCAATTTATATTCCCAACAATAGTGGAAGAGTGTTCCTTTTCTCCACACCCTTTCCAGCATTTGTTGTTTGTAGATTTTCAGATGATGCCCATTCTAACAGGTGTGAGGTGATACCTCATTGTTGAGTCCATTTCGTTGAGCAACGGGTAGGTCTTGTCTATTACATATTTGGCTTATGGAATGGTATCTGTGCTAATTTCAAACTCTGGTTTTATGCAGCACCCCAACTCACCTTTCCCCTTAAGCAAGCATAAGTTGGTTTTCTAAACTTGAGACCCTGTTCTGTTTTGTAATTCAGTTCATGTGTAGCCAAGTTTACATTCCGTGCATTAGTGATACCTTATGATGTTTCTTTTTCTGTGTGACTTATTTCACTTAGAATCATCATGCCTCAATCCACTCATTATGCTGGTACAGGCCTGGTGACACAGATTTCATTGCTGAGTGGTATTCTGTTGTACATAAGTACCGCAACTTCTTTATCAATTATTTGTTCTCTGGGATATTTAACTTGTACTGTAGAAGAGGCTCCTGTAAACAGAGCCGTTGTAAATTTTGGGGTGGCTGTGTCTTTTTGATTTTAATTTCCCTAAGCTATAGGACCATAAGTGGAAATGCCCTAGATTCTGTTGCTTTGTTTTTCAGATGTATCAGGAAACACCATACACTTCTCCAGAGTGGCTGTTGGCAATGTACATCCCGCCCATAAGCATAACAAGGCTCCTTTTTCCCCATGGCCTGTCTTGCCTTTCTGGATTTTACACTTTTCTCAGTGGCCCTTTAGACCGGGGGGAAGTGACACTTCATAGTAGTTCGGATTTCCATTGCAAGCTTGCTTGGTTTGCCAAAAAGGGCGTATGTGTTTTTTCCTGAATATATTCAGGAACAAACTCATACGCCCTTTGTTGCCAAGTGCATCATTGTCGATGTTCTGCCTCTTTTCCTATGCTTTAAATGCAAATCCAGTCTACCTCCTGAAATCGGTTTCCTGCAATTCTGCCCCGCTTTCAAGTCCTCTTCGCAGCCTTACTTCAATATATTTTTGGACGTTATCTGTCATTTATAACTCTGCAGGTTTGTGAATTACAGGGCCCCTGAGCTCCTTTCTTCAACTCGCTTTCTTGTGAGCTGGCCGCAAACCCGCAAGACTGCTTCAGGCCCTAATCTGCTTCTGGCAGGGCACGCTGAGCCTTTGGTTAATTCCTCTTCCTGGTGGGAAATGAGTGTTAAATATGCCCGTCCAGACACTTACCTCACTCTCAACCCCTTGGTGATGTGGGTCCTCTGGTTTGTGGCCACTTTTGCTGGGTTCCTCACCTTTCAATGATGTGGCCCCACTAGTGTGAGGACACTCCTGCTTGGTTCTCATCCACGTGGTTATGTGGACCCCCTGGTGAGAGTCTGTTCCTGGCTTTGTTCCTCACCCACCTGTGAGGGAGACCCTCTGCTGATAGGTCACTCCTGCATGGCTGGCACACATTGCCTTGGTGAAGTCAGCCGTGTGGTGGCAGTTGGAGCGTGCTGGGAATCTCTTCCCCCGGTGATGAGGGTCCTCTTGCGTCAGGCCCTAACTGCTGGGCTCACCAACTTTTCTTAGGGAGCCCAGTGATGCTTTGGCACTCTTCTTAGGATCCCATCTCCATGGGGATGTGGGCCTTCTGCTCTGAGGTCCCAACGGCTGGGTTGTTCACATTTTCATGATGTGGGCTCTCTGGTGTTAGTTCACAGAAGCCTGGATCCCATAGCCTCTGTGCTCTTGGCTGCCTGCTGGGAGGTTCCAACTGCTGGATTCCTCACTTTTTTAATTTTTTGGGCCCTCTGTTGTGAGGATCCTCCTGCCTGCCTCACTCCCAGCCCCTTCGTGATGTGTGTCGTCTGGTTTGAGGCCACATGTGCTGGGTTCCTCACCTTTCGATGATGTGGGACCAATGGTCTTAGGAGACTCCTGCCTGGTTCACATCCCCTTGGTGATGTGGGCCCTCTGTTGAGAGTCTGATCCCGGCTGGGTTCCTCACCCATCTGTGAGGTAGGCCGTCTGATGTGAGGTCACTCTTGCCTGGCTTGCTCACCTCGCCTTGTGGACATGAGCCCTCTGGTGGCACTTGGAGCCTGCTGGGAGCCTCCTCTCGTCGGTGATGAGGGCCCTCTGGCATCAGGCCCTAACTGCTGGGCTCCCTACATTTTGTGATGTGCGCCCAGTGGTGCGAGGACACTCCAGCCAGGTTCACATCCCCATTGGGGTGTGGGCCTTCTGCTCTGAGGTCCCAAAGCCTGGGTTGCTCACAGTTTCATGATGTGGGCTCTCTGCTGTTAGTTCACTCCTGCCTGCATCCCATAGCTTCTGTGCTCTGGGCCGCCTGCTGGGAGGTTCCAACTGCTGGATTCCTCACCTTTCTTATTCTTTGGGCCCTCTGTTTTTAGGCTACTCCTGCCTGCCTCACTCCCATTCCCTTTGTGATATGTGTCCTCTGATTTGAGGCCACATGTGCTGGGTTCCGCACCTTTCGATGATGTGACCCCACTGGAGGGAAGACAGTCCTGACTGGTTCCCATCCCCTTGCTGATGTGGGCCCTCAGGTGAGAGTCTGATCCTGGCTGGGTTCCTCACCCTTCTGTGAGGTGGGCCCTCTGCTGTGAGGTCAATCATGCCTGTCTGGCACACGTCACCTTGGCGACGTGGGCCCTCTGGTGGCAGTTGGAGTGTGCTGGGATCCTCCTCCCCTCGGTGATGAGGGCCCTCTTGCCTTAGGCCATAACTGCTGGGCTCCCCACATTTTCTGATGTGCGCCAAGTGAGTGAGGAGACTCTTGCCAGGTTCCCATCCCCATGGCGATATGGGCCTTCTGCTCTGAGGTCAAAACGGCTGGCTTGCTCACAGTACCATGATGTGGGCCCTCTGCTGTGAGTTCACTCCGGCAAGGATCCCTTATCATCGGTGCTCTGAGCCGCCTGCTGGGAGGTTCCAACTGCTGGATTCCTCAACTTTTTTATTCTATGTGCCCTCTGTTGTGAGGCTCCTCCTGCCTGCCTCACTGCCAGCCCCTTGGTGATGACTGTCCTATGGCTTGAGGCCACATGTGCTGCGTTCCTCACCTTTCGATGATGTGACCCCACTCGTGTGAGGACACTCCTGCCTGGTTCCCATCCCCTTGGTGAGGTGGGCCCTCTGGCGAGAGTCTAATCCTGGCTGGGTTCCTCAACGTTCTGTGAGGTAGGCCCTCTGCTGTGAGGTCACTCCTGCCTGGCTGGCACACGTCACCTTGGAGACGTGAGCCCTCTGGTGGCAGTTGGAGCATGCAGGGCGCCTCCTCCTCTCGGTGATGACGGCCCTCTGGCGTCAGGCCCTAAATGGTGGGCTCCCCACATTTTCTGATGTGCGCCCAGTGGTGCGAGGACACTCCAGCCAGGTTCCCATTCCCATGGGGATGTGGTCCTTCTGCGCTGAGGTCTCAACTCCTGGGTTGCTCACAGTTTTGTGATGTGGGCCCTCTGCTGTGAGTTCACTGTGGCCTGGATCCCATAGCCTCGGTGTTCTGGGCCGCCTGCTGGAAGGTCTAAATGCTGGAATCCTCACGTTTTTTATATTATGTGCCCTGTGTTGTGAGGCTACTCCTGCCTGCCTCACTCCAAGGCCCTTGGTGATGTGGGTCCTCTGGTTTGAGGACACATGTGCTGGGTTCCTCACCTTAAGATGATGAGGCCCCACTGGTGTGAGGATAATCCTGACTGGGTCCCATCCCCTTTGTGATGTGGGCCCTCTGGTGAGAGTCTGATCCTGGCTGGGTTCCTCACCCATCTGTGAGGTGGGCCCTCTACTATCAGGTAACTCTTGCCTGGGTTGCTCACCTCGCCTTGTTGACATGAGCCCTCTGGTGGCAATTGGACCCTGCTGGGAGCCTCCTCAGCTCTGTGATGAGGGCCCTCTGATGTCAGGCCCTAACTGCTGGGCTCCCCAACTTTTCTTAGTGAGCCCAGTGTTGCTCAAGCACTCCTCTTAGGTTCCCATCCCCATGGGGATGTGGGCCTTCTGCTCTGAGGTTCCAACGGCTGGGTTGATCACAATTTCATGATGTGGGCTCTCTGGTGTTAGTTCACTGTGGCCTGGATCCCATAGCCTCTGTGGTCTTGGCTGCCTGCTGGGAGGTTCCAACTGTTCGATTCCTCAACTTTTGTATTCTATGGGTCCTGTGTTGTGATGCTCCTCCTGCCTGCCTCACTCGCAACCCCTTCGTGATGTGGGTCTTCTGGTTTGAGGCCACATGTGCTGGGTTAGGCAACTTTCAATGATGTGGCCCCACTGGTGTGAGGACACTCCTGCCTGGTTCCCATCCCCTTGGTGATGTGGGCCTTCTGGTGACAGTCTTATCCTGGCTGGGTTCCTCACTCTTCTGTGAGGTAGGCCCTCTGCTGTGAGGTCAATCCTGCCTGACTTGCACACATCACCTTGGCGACGTGGGCCCTCTGTTGGCACATGGAACCTGCTGGGAGCCTCCTGCCCTCGGTGATGATGGCCCTCTAGCATCAGGCTCTAACTGCTGGGCTCCCCACGTTTTCTGATGTGAGCCCAGTGATGCCAGGACACTCCTGTCAGGTTCCCATCCCCATGGGGATGTGGGCTTTCTGCTCTGAGGTCCCAATGCCTGGGTTGCTCACAGTTTCATGATGTGGGCTCTCTGGTGTTAGTTAACTCCTGCCTGCATCCCATAGCTTCTGTGCTCTCGGCCGCCTGCTGGGAGGTTCCAAATGCTGGATTCCTCACTTTTTTTATTCTTTGGGCCCTCTGTTTTTAGGCTACTCCTACCTGCCTCACTCCCATCCCCTTTGTGATGTATGTCCTCTGATATGAGGCCACATGTGCTGGGTTCCTCACCTTTCGATGATGTGGTCCCACTGGTGGGAGGACAGTCCTGACTGGTTCCCATCCCCTTGGTGTTGTGGGCCCTCTGGTGAGAGTCTCATCCTGCCTCGGTTCCTCACCCTTCTGTGAGATAGGCCCTCTGCTGTGAGGTCACTACTGCCTGGCTGGTGCATGCCACCTTGTAGACGTGGGCCCTCTGTTGGCAGTTGGAACCTGCTGGGAGTCTCCTCCCCTCAGTTATGAGGGCCCCCTGGCATCAGGCCCTAACTGCTGGGCTCCTAACATTTTCTGATATGTGCTAAGTGGTGTGAAGTCACTCCTGCCAGGTTCCCATCCCAATGGGGATGTGGGCCTTCTGTTCTGAGGTCCCAACAGCTGGGCTGCTCACAGGTTCATGATGTGGGCCCTCTGCTGTGAGTTCACTGCGGCCTGGATCCCATAGCCTCGGTGCTCTGGGCCACTTGCTGGGAGGTTCCAACTGCTGGATTCCTCAACTTTTATATTCTATGGACCCTGTGTTGTGAGGCCAGTCCTGCCAGCCTCATTCCAAACCCCTTGGTGATGTGGTTCCTCTGGTTTGAGGACACATGTGCTGGGATCCTCACCTTTCGATGATGTTGTCCCACTGGTGTGGGGACACTCCTGCCTGGTTCCCATCCCCTTGGTGATGTGGGCCCTCTGGTGAGAGTCTGATCCTGGCTGTGTTCCTCACCCTTCTGTGAGGTGGGCCTTCTGCTGTGAGGTCACTCCTGCCAGGCTGGCACACATCGCCTTGGCGACGTTGGCCCTCTGGTGGCAGCTGGAGCCTGCTGGGAGCCTCCTCCTCTCGGTGATGAGTGCCCTCTAGCGTCAGGCCCTAACTTCTGAGCACCCCACGTTTTCTGATGTGATGCCAGGACACTCCTGTCATGTTCCCATCACCATGGGGATGTGGGCCTTCTGCTCTGAGGTCCCAATGTCTGGGTTGCTCACAGTTTCATGATGTGGGCTGTCTGGTGTTAGTTCACTCTGGCCTGGTTCCTCTAGCCTCTGTGCTCTGGGCCGCCTGCTGGGAGGTTCCAACTGCTGGATTCCTCACCTTTCTTATTTTTGGGCCCTCTGTTATGAGGCTCCTCCTGCCTGCCTCACTCCCAGCCCCTTGGTGATGGGTGTCCTATGGTTTGAAGCCACATGTTCTGGGTTCCTCACCTTTAGATGATGTGGCCCTACTCATGTGAGGACACTCCTGCCTGGTTCCAATCCATTTGGTGATGTGGGCCCTCTGGTGCGAGTCTGATCCTGACTGGGTTCGTCACACTTCTCTGAGGTGGACCCTCTGCTGTGAGGTCATTCGTGCCTGGTTGGCACACATCGCCTTGGCGACGTCAGCCCTCTGGTGGCAGTTGGAGCCTGCTGGGAGCCTCCTTCCCTTGGTGATGAGGGTCCTCTGGCGTCAGGCCCTAACTGCTGGTCGCCCAAAATTTTCTGATACGTTCTCAGTGGTGCGAGGACACTCCTACCAGAATTCCATCCCCATGGGGATGTGGGCCTCCTGCTCTGAGGTCCCAATGGCTGGGTTGCTCAGTTTCATGACATGGGCCCTCTTCTGTGAGTTCACTGTGGCCTGGATCCCATAGTCTCGGTGCTCTGGGCCGCCTGCTGGGAGGTTCCAACTGCTGGATTCCTCACTTTTTTATTCTATGTGCCCAGTGTTGTGAGGCTACTCCTGCCTGCCTCACTCCGAGGTCCTTGGTGATGTGGGTCCTCTGGTTTGAGGACACATGTGCTGAGTACCTCAGCTTTCGATGATGTGGCCCCACTGATGTGAAGACACTCCTGCCTGGTTCCCATCCCCTTGGTGATGTGGGCCCTCTGGTGAGAGTCTGATGTTGGCTGGGTTTCTCACCCTTCTGTGAGGTGGGACCTCTGCTGTGAGGTAACTCCTGCCTGGCATGCTAACGTTGCCTTGGCAATGTGAGCCCTCAGGTGGCAGTTGGAGCCTGCTGGGAATCTCCTCCCCTCAGTTATGAGAGCTCTGGATAAAACACATATGCTCTTTTTTGCCAAGTGCATTATTTTCCAAGTTCTGTCTCTTTTCCTATGCTTTAAGAGCTACTCCCGTGTATGTTCTGAAATCAATTTCCAGCAATTCTGCCCCGCATTCAAGTCCTCTTCGCAGCCTTACTTCAGCATAATTTTGGATGATAGCTGTCATTTATAACTCCGCAGGTTTCTGAATTACAGTGCCCCTGAGCTCCTTTCTTCAACTCGCTTTCTTGTGAGCTGGCCGCAACACCGCAGGATCTCCTCAGGCCCTAATTTAGTTCCAGCATGGCACGAGGAGCCTTTGGTTCATTTATCTTCCTGGTGGGAAATGAGAGTTAAATTTGCCGTCCAGACACCGACAGATAGTCTCCCATTGCTTCTCCTTATTCCTGTTCATCTTCCGAAGAAATTGCAAACTGGGCCAAACAGGAGGTTAAAGGCACTGACTCTCCAAGTGGGGAGAGTGTTAGTAAAGCGTCTGGAATGTTGCACCCGAGTACCAGGGGACGAAAACTGAGACACATTTGAACACGTTTCCCGATCACACGGTGGATCATACTCTGGGTTCCACATGCATGTTTTAGCTGAAGGAAGAATCTCTTAAACGTGGAGAGTTGAGACCCATGGAATGGGTATCATGCAATATGACTTCAAAGGGTCTGCATTTGCTCACCGAACCTCACCAATCCTATCACTGCTGCGTTTATGCCGCTGTACACACGCTTCATTCTCTTTCGGAGACATATAAATCCATAGGTTTTAAGATTCTTACTAGTCAGGTATATTCTTAGGCGTTTAATATGGGGTGTTGAGTCCACTTCGTTGAGCAAGGAGTAGCTCTTGTCTATTACATATTTGGCTTATGGAACGGTATCTGTGCTAATTTCAATCTCTGGTTTTATGCAGCATCCCAACTCACCTTTCCCCTTAAGCAAGCATAAGTTGGTTTTCTACATTTGAGACCCTGTTCTGTTTTGTAATTCAGTTCTTGTGTAGCCAAGTTTACATTCCGTGTATTAGTGATATCTTATGATGTTTCTTTTTCTGTGTGACTTATTTCACTTAGAATCATCGTACCTGAATCCACTCATTATGCTGCTACGGGCCTGATGACGTAGATTTCATTGCTGAGTGATATTGCATTGTACGTAAGTACCACAACTTCTTTATCCATTTTTCGCTTTCTGTGATATTGAACTTGTACCGTAAACGAGGTTCTTGTAAACAGAGCCGTCCCAAACTTTGGGGTGGCTGTGTCTTTTTGATTTTAATTTCCCTAAGCTATAGGACCATAAGTGGAAGTGCCCTAGGCTCTGTTGCTTTGTTTTTTGGATGTTTCAGGAAACACCATACACTTCTCCAGAGTGGCTGCTGGCAATTTACATCCCGCCCATCAGCATAACAAGGCTCCCTGTTCTCCATGGCCTGTCCTGCTTTTCTGGATTTTACACTTTTTTCAGATGGCCCTTTTGACCGGGGGGGCAGTGAGACTTCATTGTAGTGCAGATTTCCTTTGCAAGCTTGCTTGGTTGGCCAAAAAGGGCGTATGCGTTTTTTCCTGAATATATTCAGGAAAAAACGCATACGCCCTTTTTGGCCAAGTGCATCATTGTGGACGTTCTGCCTCTTTTCCTATGCTTTACATGCAATTCCAGTCTACCTCCTGAAATCGGTTTCCTGGAATCCTGCCCCGCTTTCAAGTCCTCTTGGCAGCCTTCCTTCAATATATTTTTGGAAGATAGCTGTCATTTATAACTCTGCAGGTTTGTGAATTACATTGTCCCTGAGCTCCTTTCTTCAACTCGCTTTCTTGTGAACTGGCCGCAATACCGCAGGATTGCGTCGGGCCCTAGTGTGGTTCCAGAATGGCACGCTGAGCCTTTGGTTAATTCCTCTTCCTGGTGGGAAATGAGAGTTAAATTTGCCCGTCCAGACACCTCCACCTAGTCTCTCATTGGTTCTCCCTATTCCTGTTCATTTTCCACAGAAATTGCAAACTGGGCCAAACAGGAGGTTAAAGGCACTGACTCTCCAAGTCGGGAGAGTGTTAGTAAAGCGTCTGGAATGTTGCACCCGAGTACCAGGGGACGAAAACTGAGACACATTTGAACACGTTTTCCGATAACACGGTGGATCATACTCTGGGTTCCACATGAATGTTTTAGCTGAAGGAAGAATCCCTTAAACAGGGAGAGTTGAGACCCATGGAATGGGTACCATGCAATATGACTTCAAAGGGATTGCATTTGCTCACCGAACCTCACCAATCCTATCACTGCTGCGTTTATGCCGCTGTACACACGCTTGATTCTCTTTCGGAGACATATAAATCCATAGGTTTTAAGATTCTTACTAGTCAGGTAGATTCTTAGGCGTTTAATATGGGGTGTTGAGTCCACTTCGTTGAGCAAGGAGTAGCTCTTGTCTATTACATATTTGGCTTATGGAACGGTATCTGTGCTAATTTCAATCTCTGGTTTTATGCAGCACCCCAACTCACCTTTCCCCTTAAGCAAGCATAAGTTGGTTTTCTACATTTGACACCCTGTTCTGTTTTGTAATTCAGTTCCTGTGTAGCCAAGTTTACATTCCGTGTGTTAGTGATATCTTATGATGTTTCTTTTTCTGTGTGACTTATTTCACTTAGAATCATCGTACCTGAATCCACTCATTATGCTGCTACGGGCCTGATGACATAGATTTCATTGCTGAGTGATATTGCATTGTACGTAAGTACCACAACTTCTTTATCCATTTTTCGCTTTCTGTGATATTGAACTTGTACCGTAAACGAGGTTCTTGTAAACAGAGCCGTCCCAAACTTTGGGGTGGCTGTGTCTTTTTGATTTTAATTTCCCTAAGCTATAGGACCATAAGTGGAAGTGCCCTAGGCTCTGTTGCTTTGTTTTTTGGATGTTTCAGGAAACACCATACACTTCTCCAGAGTGGCTGCTGGCAATTTACATCCCACCCATCAACATAAGAAGGCTCCTAGTTCTCCTTGGCCTGTCCTGCCTGTCTGGATTTTACACTTTTTTCGGATGGCCCTTTTGACCGGGGGGCAGTGAGACTTCATTGTAGTGCAGATTTCCTTTGCAAGCTTGCTTGGTTGGCCAAAAAGGGCGTATGCGTTTTTTCCTGAATATATTCAGGAAAAAATGCATACGCCCTTTTTGGCCAAGTGCATCATTGTGGACGTTCTGCCTCTTTTCCTATGCTTTACGTGCAATTCCAGTCTACCTCCTGAAATCGGTTTCTTGCAATTCTGCCCGCATTCAACTCCTCTTGGCCGCCTTACTTCAATATATTTTTGGAAGATAGCTGTCATTTATAACTCTGCAGGTTTGTGAATTACAGTGCCCCTGAGCTCCTTTCTTCAACTCGCTTTCTTGTGAGCTGGCCGCAACACCGCAGGATTGCTTCAGGCCCTAGTTTGGTTCCGGCACGGCATGCTGGGCCTTTGGTTAATTCCTCTTCCTGGTGGGAAATGAGAGTTAAATTTGCCCGTCCGGACACCTCCACCTAGTCTCTCATTGGTTCTCCCTATTCCTGTTCATTTTCCACAGAAATTGCAAACTGGGCCAAACAGGAGGTTAAAGGCACTGACTCTCCAAGTGGGGAGAGTGTTAGTAAAGCGTCTGGAATGTTGCACCCGAGTACCAGGGGACGAAAACTGAGACACATTTGAACACGTTTTCCAATCACATGGTGGATCATACTCTGGGTTCCACATGCATGTTTTAGCTGAAGGAAGAATCCCTTAAACATGGAGAGTTGAGACCCAAGGAATGGGTACCATGCAATATGACTTCAAAGGGTCTGCATTTGCTCACCGAACCTCAACAATCCTATCACTGCTGCGTTTATGCCTCTGTACACACGCTTGATTCTCTTTCGGAGACATATAAATCCATAGGTTTTAAGATTCTTACTAGTCAGGTATATTCTTAGGCGTTTAATATGGGGTGTTGAGTCCACTTCGTTGAGCAAGGAGTAGCTCTTGTCTATTACATATTTGGCTTATGGAACGGTATCTGTGCTAATTTCAATCTCTGGTTTTATGCAGCACCCCAACTCACCTTTCCCCTTAAGCAAGCATAAGTTGGTTTTCTACATTTGACACCCTGTTCTGTTTTGTAATTCAGTTCCTGTGTAGCCAAGTTTACATTCCGTGTGTTAGTGATATCTTATGATGTTTCTTTTTCTGTGTGACTTATTTCACTTAGGATCATCGTACCTGAATCCACTCATTATGCTGCTACGGCCCTGATGACATAGATTTCATTGCTGAGTGATATTGCATTGTACGTAAGTACCACAACTTCTTTATCCATTTTTCGCTTTCTGTGATATTGAACTTGTACCGTAAACGAGGTTCTTGTAAACAGAGCCGTCCCAAACTTTGGGGTGGCTGTGTCTTTTTGATTTTAATTTCCCTAAGCTATAGGACCATAAGTGGAAGTGCCCTAGGCTCTGTTGCTTTGTTTTTTGGATGTTTCAGGAAACACCATACACTTCTCCAGAGTGGCTGCTGGCAATTTACATCCCACCCATCAGCATAAGAAGGCTCCTAGTTCTCCTTGGCCTGTCCTGCCTTTCTGGATTTTACACTTTTTTCGGATGGCCCTTTTGACCGGGGGGCAGTGAGACTTCATTGTAGTGCAGATTTCCTTTGCAAGCTTGCTTGGTTGGCCAAAAAGGGCGTATGAGTTTTTTCCTGAATATATTCAGGAAAAAATGCATACGCCCTTTTTGGCCAAGTGCATCATTGTGGACGTTCTGCCTCTTTTCCTATGCTTTACGTGCAATTCCAGTCTACCTCCTGAAATCGGTTTCTTGCAATTCTGCACGCTTTCAACTCCTCTTGGCAGCCTTACTTCAATATATTTTTGGAAGATAGCTGTCATTTATAACTCTGCAGGTTTGTGAATTACAGTGCCCCTGAGCTCCTTTCTTCAACTCGCTTTCTTGTGAGCTGGCCGCAACACCGCAGGATTGCTTCAGGCCCTAGTTTGGTTCCGGCACGGCATGCTGAGCCTTTGGTTAATTCCTCTTCCTGGTGGGAAATGAGAGTTAAATTTGCCCGTCCGGACACCTCCACCTAGTCTCTCATTGGTTCTCCCTATTCCTGTTCATCTTCCTCAGAAATTGCAAATGGGCCAAACAGGAGGTTAAAGGCACTGACTCTCCAAGTCGGGAGAGTGTTAGTAAAGCGTCTGGAATGTTGCACCCGAGTACCAGGGGACGAGAACTGAGACATATTGGAACACGTCTCCCGATCACACGGTTGATCATACTCTGGGTTCCACGTGCATGTTTTACCTGAAGGAAGAATCCCTTAAACCTGGAGAGTTGAGACGCGTGGAATGGGTACCATGCAATATGACTTCAAAGGGTCTTCATTTGCTCACCGAACCTCTCCAATCCTATCACTGCTGCGTTTATGCCCCTGTACACACGCTTGATTTTCTTTCAGAGACATAGCAATCCATAGGTTTTAAGATACTTACTAGTCAGGTACATTCTTAGGCGTTTAATATGGGGTGTTGAGTCCATTTCGTTGAGCAAGGAGTAGTTCTTGTCTATTCCATATTTGGCTTAAGGAACTTTATCTGTGCTCATTTCAATCTCTGGTTTGATGCAGCACCCCAACTCACCTTTCCCCTTAAGCAAGCATAAGTTGGTTTTCTAAATTTGAGACCCTGTTCTGTTTTGTAATCCAGTTCCTGTGTAGCCAAGTTTACATCCCGTGTATTAGTGATATCTTATGATGTTTCTTTTTCTGTGTGACTTATTTCAGTTAGAATCATCATACCTGAATCCACTCATTATGCTGCTACGGGCCTGATGACATAGATTTCATTGCTGAGTGATATTGCATTGTACGTAAGTACCACAACTTCTTTATCCATTTTTCACTTTCTGCGATATTGAACTTGTACCGTAAACGAGGTTCTTGTAAACAGAGCCGTCCCAAACTTTGGGGTGGCTGTGTCTTTTTGATTTTAATTTCCCTAAGCTATAGGACCATAAGTGGAAGTGCCCTAGGCTCTGTTGCTTTGTTTTTTAGATGTTTCAGGAAACACCATACACCTCTCCCGAGTGGCTCTTGGCAATTTACATCCCGCCCATCAGCATAACAAGGTTCCCAGTTCTCCATGGCCTGTCCTGCCTTTCTGGATTTTACACTTTTTTCAGATGGCCCTTTTGACCGGGGGGAAGTGAGACTTCATTGTAGTGCAGATTTCCTTTGCAAGCTTGCTTGGTTGGCCAAAAAGGGCGTATGCGTTTTTTCCTGAATATATTCAGGAAAAAACGCATACGCCCTTTTTGGCCAAGTGCATCATTGTGGACGTTCTGCCTCTTTTCCTATGCTTTACATGCAATTCCAGTCTACCTCCTGAAATCGGTTTCCTGCAATTCTGCCCCGCTTTCAAGTCCTCTTGGCAGCCTTACTTCAGTATATTTTTGGACGATAGCTGTCATTTATAACTCTGCAGGTTTGTGAATTACAGTGCCCCTGAACTCCTTTCTTCAACTCGCTTTCTTGTGAGCTGGCCGCAACACCGCAGGATTGCTTCAGGCCCTAATCTGGTTCCGGCACGGCACGCTGAGCCTTTGGTTAATTCCTCTTCCTGGTGGGAAATGAGAGTTAAATTTGCCCGTCCAGACACCTCCACCTAGTCTCTCATTGGTTCTCCCTATTCCTGTTCATCTTCCGCAGAAATTGCAAACTGGGCCAAACAGGAGGTTAAAGGCACTGACTCTCCAAGTCGGGAGAGTGTTAGTAAAGCGTCTGGAATGTTGCACCCGAGTACCAGGGGACGAGAACTGAGACATATTGGAACACGTCTCCCGATCACACGGTTGATCATACTCTGGGTTCCACGTGCATGTTTTACCTGAAGGCAGAATCCCTTAAACCTGGAGAGTTGAGACCCGTGGAATGGGTACCATGCAATATGACTTCAAAGGGTCTTCATTTGCTCACCGAACCTCTCCAATCCTATCACTGCTGCGTTTATGCCCCTGTACACACGCTTGATTTTCTTTCAGAGACATAGCAATCCATAGGTTTTAAGATACTTACTAGTCAGGTACATTCTTAGGCGTTTAATATGGGGTGTTGCGTCCATTTCGTTGAGCAAGGAGTAGTTCTTGTCTATTCCATATTTGGCTTAAGGAACTTTATCTGTGCTCATTTCAATCTCTGGTTTGATGCAGCACCCCAACTCACCTTTCCCCTTAAGCAAGCATAAGTTGGTTTTCTAAATTTGAGACCCTGTTCTGTTTTGTAATCCAGTTCCTGTGTAGCCAAGTTTACATTCCGTGTATTAGTGATATCTTATGATGTTTCTTTTTCTGTGTGACTTATTTCAGTTAGAATCATCATACCTGAATCCACTCATTATGCTGCTACGGGCCTGATGACATAGATTTCATTGCTGAGTGATATTGCATTGTACGTAATTACCACAACTTCTTTATCCATTTTTCACTTTCTGCGATATTGAACTTGTTCCGTAAACGAGGTTCTTGTAAACAGAGCCGTCCCAAACTTTGGGGTGGCTGTGTCTTTTTGATTTTAATTTCCCTAAGCTATAGGACCATAAGTGGAAGTGCCCTAGGCTCTGTTGCTTTGTTTTTTAGATGTTTCAGGAAACACCATACACCTCTCCCGAGTGGCTGTTGGCAATTTACATCCCGCCCATCAGCATAACAAGGCTCCCAGTTCTCCATGGCCTGTCCTGCCTTTCTGGATTTTACACTTTTTTCAGATGGCCCTTTTGACCGGGGGGAAGTGAGACTTCATTGTAGTGCAGATTTCCTTTGCAAGCTTGCTTGGTTGGCCAAAAAGGGCGTATGCGTTTTTTCCTGAATATATTCAGGAAAAAACGCATACGCCCTTTTTGGCCAAGTGCATCATTGTGGACGTTCTGCCTCTTTTCCTATGCTTTAAATGCAATTCCAGTCTACCTCCTGAAATCGGTTTCCTGCAATTCTGCCCCGCTTTCAAGTCCTCTTGACAGCCTTACTTCAGTATATTTTTGGACGATAGCTGTCATTTATAACTCTGCAGGTTTGTGAATTACAGTGCCCCTGAGCTCCTTTCTTCAACTCGCTTTCTTGTGAGCTGGCCGCAACACCGCAGGATTGCTTCAGGCCCTAATCTGGTTCCGGCACGGCACGCTGAGCCTTTGGTTAATTCCTCTTCCTGGTGGGAAATGAGAGTTAAATTTGCCCGTCCAGACACCTCCACCTAGTCTCTCATTGGTTCTCCCTATTCCTGTTCATCTTCCGCAGAAATTGCAAACTGGGCCAAACAGGAGGTTAAAGGCACTGACTCTCCAAGTCGGGAGAGTGTTAGTAAAGCGTCTGGAATGTTGCACCCGAGTACCAGGGGACGAGAACTGAGACATATTGGAACACGTCTCCCGATCACACGGTTGATCATACTCTGGGTTCCACGTGCATGTTTTACCTGAAGGAAGAATCCCTTAAACCTGGAGAGTTGAGACCCGTGGAATGGGTACCATGCAATATGACTTCAAAGGGTCTTCATTTGCTCACCGAACCTCTCCAATCCTATCACTGCTGCGTTTGTGCCCCTGTACACACGCTTGATTTTCTTTCAGAGACATAGCAATCCATAGGTTTTAAGATACTTACTAGTCAGGTACATTCTTAGGCGTTTAATATGGGGTGTTGAGTCCATTTCGTTGAGCAAGGAGTAGTTCTTGTCTATTCTATATTTGGCTTAGGGAACTTTATCTGTGCTCATTTCAATCTCTGGTTTGATGCAGCACCCCAACTCACCTTTCCCCTTAAGCAAGCATAAGTTGGTTTTCTAAATTTGAGACCCTGTTCTGTTTTGTAATCCAGTTCCTGTGTAGCCAAGTTTACATCCCGTGTATTAGTGATATCTTATGATGTTTCTTTTTCTGTGTGACTTATTTCAGTTAGAATCATCATACCTGAATCCACTCATTATGCTGCTATGGGCCTGATGACATAGATTTCATTGCTGAGTGATATTGCATTGTACGTAAGTACCACAACTTCTTTATCCATTTTTCACTTTCTGCGATATTGAACTTGTTCCGTAAACGAGGTTCTTGTAAACAGAGCCGTCCCAAACTTTGGGGTGGCTGTGTCTTTTTGATTTTAATTTCCCTAAGCTATAGGACCATAAGTGGAAGTGCCCTAGGCTCTGTTGCTTTGTTTTTTAGATGTTTCAGGAAACACCATACACCTCTCCCGAGTGGCTGTTGGCAATTTACATCCCGCCCATCAGCATAACAAGGCTCCCAGTTCTCCATGGCCTGTCCTGCCTTTCTGGATTTTACACTTTTTTCAGATGGCCCTTTTGACCGGGGGGAAGTGAGACTTCATTGTAGTGCAGATTTCCTTTGCAAGCTTGCTTGGTTGGCCAAAAAGGGCGTATGCGTTTTTTCCTGAATATATTCAGGAAAAAACGCATACGCCCTTTTTGGCCAAGTGCATCATTGTGGACGTTCTGCCTCTTTTCCTATGCTTTAAATGCAATTCCAGTCTACCTCCTGAAATCGGTTTCCTGCAATTCTGCCCCGCTTTCAAGTCCTCTTGACAGCCTTACTTCAGTATATTTTTGGACGATAGCTGTCATTTATAACTCTGCAGGTTTGTGAATTACAGTGCCCCTGAGCTCCTTTCTTCAACTCGCTTTCTTGTGAGCTGGCCGCAACACCGCAGGATTGCTTCAGGCCCTAATCTGGTTCCGGCACGGCACGCTGAGCCTTTGGTTAATTCCTCTTCCTGGTGGGAAATGAGAGTTAAATTTGCCCGTCCAGACACCTCCACCTAGTCTCTCATTGGTTCTCCCTATTCCTGTTCATCTTCCGCAGAAATTGCAAACTGGGCCAAACAGGAGGTTAAAGGCACTGACTCTCCAAGTCGGGAGAGTGTTAGTAAAGCGTCTGGAATGTTGCACCCGAGTACCAGGGGACGAGAACTGAGACATATTGGAACACGTCTCCCGATCACACGGTTGATCATACTCTGGGTTCCATGTGCATGTTTTAGCTGAAGGAAGAATCCCTTAAACCTGGAGAGTTGAGACCCGTGGAATGGGTACCATGCAATATGACTTCAAAGGGTCTTCATTTGCTCACCGAACCTCTCCAATCCTATCACTGCTGCGTTTGTGCCCCTGTACACATGCTTGATTTTCTTTCAGAGACATAGCAATCCATAGGTTTTAAGATACTTACTAGTCAGGTACATTCTTAGGCGTTTAATATGGGGTGTTGAGTCCATTTCGTTGAGCAAGGAGTAGTTCTTGTCTATTCTATATTTGGCTTAAGGAACTTTATCTGTGCTCATTTCAATCTCTGGTTTGATGCAGCACCCCAACTCACCTTTCCCCTTAAGCAAGCATAAGTTGGTTTTCTAAATTTGAGACCCTGTTCTGTTTTGTAATCCAGTTCCTGTGTAGCCAAGTTTACATCCCGTGTATTAGTGATATCTTATGATGTTTCTTTTTCTGTGTGACTTATTTCAGTTAGAATCATCATACCTGAATCCACTCATTATGCTGCTATGGGCCTGATGACATAGATTTCATTGCTGAGTGATATTGCATTGTACGTAAGTACCACAACTTCTTTATCCATTTTTCACTTTCTGCGATATTGAACTTGTTCCGTAAACGAGGTTCTTGTAAACAGAGCCGTCCCAAACTTTGGGGTGGCTGTGTCTTTTTGATTTTAATTTCCCTAAGCTATAGGACCATAAGTGGAAGTGCCCTAGGCTCTGTTGCTTTGTTTTTTAGATGTTTCAGGAAACACCATACACCTCTCCCGAGTGGCTGTTGGCAATTGACATCCCGCCCATCAGCATAACAAGGCTCCCAGTTCTCCATGGCCTGTCCTGCCTTTCTGGATTTTACACTTTTTTCAGATGGCCCTTTTGACCGGGGGGAAGTGAGACTTCATTGTAGTGCAGATTTCCTTTGCAAGCTTGCTTGGTTGGCCAAAAAGGGCGTATGCGTTTTTTCCTGAATATATTCAGGAAAAAACGCATACGCCCTTTTTGGCCAAGTGCATCATTGTGGACGTTCTGCCTCTTTTCCTATGCTTTAAATGCAATTCCAGTCTACCTCCTGAAATCGGTTTCCTGCAATTCTGCCCCGCTTTCAAGTCCTCTTGACAGCCTTACTTCAGTATATTTTTGGACGATAGCTGTCATTTATAACTCTGCAGGTTTGTGAATTACAGTGCCCCTGAGCTCCTTTCTTCAACTCGCTTTCTTGTGAGCTGGCCGCAACACCGCAGGATTGCTTCAGGCCCTAATCTGGTTCCGGCACGGCACGCTGAGCCTTTGGTTAATTCCTCTTCCTGGTGGGAAATGAGAGTTAAATTTGCCCGTCCAGACACCTCCACCTAGTCTCTCATTGGTTCTCCCTATTCCTGTTCATCTTCCGCAGAAATTGCAAACTGGGCGAAACAGGAGGTTAAAGGCACTGACTCTCCAAGTCGGGAGAGTGTTAGTAAAGCGTCTGGAATGTTGCACCCGAGTACCAGGGGACGAGAACTGAGACATATTGTAACACGTCTCCCGATCACACGGTTGATCATACTCTGGGTTCCACGTGCATGTTTTACCTGAAGGCAGAATCCCTTAAACCTGGAGAGTTGAGACCCGTGGAATGGGTACCATGCAATATGACTTCAAAGGGTCTTCATTTGCTCACCGAACCTCTCCAATCCTATCACTGCTGCGTTTATGCCCGTGTACACACGCTTGATTTTCTTTCAGAGACATAGCAATCCATAGGTTTTAAGATACTTACTAGTCAGGTACATTCTTAGGCGTTTAATATGGGGTGTTGAGTCCATTTCGTTGAGCAAGGAGTAGTTCTTGTCTATTCCATATTTGGCTTAAGGAACTTTATCTGTGCTCATTTCAATCTCTGGTTTGATGCAGCACCCCAACTCACCTTTCCCCTTAAGCAAGCATAAGTTGGTTTTCTAAATTTGAGACCCTGTTCTGTTTTGTAATCCAGTTCCTGTGTAGCCAAGTTTACATCCCGTGTATTAGTGATATCTTATGATGTTTCTTTTTCTGTGTGACTTATTTCAGTTAGAATCATCATACCTGAATCCACTCATTATGCTGCTACGGGCCTGATGACATAGATTTCATTGCTGAGTGATATTGCATTGTACATAAGTACCACAACTTCTTTATCCATTTTTCACTTTCTGCGATATTGAACTTGTACCGTAAACGAGGTTCTTGTAAACAGAGCCGTCCCAAACTTTGGGGTGGCTGTGTCTTTTTGATTTTAATTTCCCTAAGCTATAGGACCATAAGTGGAAGTGCCCTAGGCTCTGTTGCTTTGTTTTTTAGATGTTTCAGGAAACACCATACACCTCTCCCGAGTGGCTGTTGGCAATTTACATCCCGCCCATCAGCATAACAAGGCTCCCAGTTCTCCATGGCCTGTCCTGCCTTTCTGGATTTTACACTTTTTTCAGATGGCCCTTTTGACCGGGGGGAAGTGAGACTTCATTGTAGTGCAGATTTCCTTTGCAAGCTTGCTTGGTTGGCCAAAAAGGGCGTATGCGTTTTTTCCTGAATATATTCAGGAAAAAACGCATACGCCCTTTTTGGCCAAGTGCATCATTGTGGACGTTCTGCCTCTTTTCCTATGCTTTACATGCAATTCCAGTCTACCTCCTGAAATCGGTTTCCTGCAATTCTGCCCCGCTTTCAAGTCCTCTTGGCAGCCTTACTTCAGTATATTTTTGGACGATAGCTGTCATTTATAACTCTGCAGGTTTGTGAATTACAGTGCCCCTGAGCTCCTTTCTTCAACTCGCTTTCTTGTGAGCTGGCCGCAACACCGCAGGATTGCTTCAGGCCCTAATCTGGTTCCGGCACGGCACGCTGAGCCTTTGGTTAATTCCTCTTCCTGGTGGGAAATGAGAGTTAAATTTGCCCGTCCAGACACCTCCACCTAGTCTCTCATTGGTTCTCCCTATTCCTGTTCATCTTCCGCAGAAATTGCAAACTGGGCCAAACAGGAGGTTAAAGGCACTGACTCTCCAAGTCGGGAGAGTGTTAGTAAAGCGTGTGGAATGTTGCACCCGAGTACCAGGGGACGAGAACTGAGACATATTGGAACACGTCTCCCGATCACACGGTTGATCATACTCTGGGTTCCACGTGCATGTTTTACCTGAAGGCAGAATCCCTTAAACCTGGAGAGTTGAGTCCCGTGGAATGGGTACCATGCAATATGACTTCAAAGGGTCTTCATTTGCTCACCGAACCTCTCCAATCCTATCACTGCTGCGTTTATGGCCCTGTACACACGCTTGATTTTCTTTCAGACACATAGCAATCCATAGGTTTTAAGATACTTACTAGTCAGGTACATTCTTAGGCGTTTAATATGGGGTGTTGAGTCCATTTCGTTGAGCAAGGAGTAGTTCTTGTCTATTCCATATTTGGCTTAAGGAACTTTATCTGTGCTCATTTCAATCTCTGGTTTGATGCAGCACCCCAACTCACCTTTCCCCTTAAGCAAGCATAAGTTGGTTTTCTAAATTTGAGACCCTGTTCTGTTTTGTAATCCAGTTCCTGTGTAGCCAAGTTTACATCCCGTGTATTAGTGATATCTTATGATGTTTCTTTTTCTGTGTGACTTATTTCAGTTAGAATCATCATACCTGAATCCACTCATTATGCTGCTATGGGCCTGATGACATAGATTTCATTGCTGAGTGATATTGCATTGTACATAAGTACCACAACTTCTTTATCCATTTTTCACTTTCTGCGATATTGAACTTGTACCGTAAACAAGGTTCTTGTAAACAGAGCCGTCCCAAACTTTGGGGTGGCTGTGTCTTTTTGATTTTAATTTCCCTAAGCTATAGGACCATAAGTGGAAGTGCCCTAGGCTCTGTTGCTTTGTTTTTTAGATGTTTCAGGAAACACCATACACCTCTCCCGAGTGGCTGTTGGCAGTTTACATCCCGCCCATCAGCATAACAAGGCTCCCAGTTCTCCATGGCCTGTCCTGCCTTTCTGGATTTTACACTTTTTTCAGATGGCCCTTTTGACCGGGGGGAAGTGAGACTTCATTGTAGTGCAGATTTCCTTTGCAAGCTTGCTTGGTTGGCCAAAAAGGGCGTATGCGTTTTTTCCTGAATATATTCAGGAAAAAACGCATACGCCCTTTTTGGCCAAGTGCATCATTGTGGACGTTCTGCCTCTTTTCCTATGCTTTACATGCAATTCCAGTCTACCTCCTGAAATCGGTTTCCTGCAATTCTGCCCCGCTTTCAAGTCCTCTTGGCAGCCTTACTTCAGTATATTTTTGGACGATAGCTGTCATTTATAACTCTGCAGGTTTGTGAATTACAGTGCCCCTGAGCTCCTTTCTTCAACTCGCTTTCTTGTGAGCTGGCCGCAACACCGCAGGATTGCTTCAGGCCCTAATCTGGTTCCGGCACGGCACGCTGAGCCTTTGGTTAATTCCTCTTCCTGGTGGGAAATGAGAGTTAAATTTGCCCGTCCAGACACCTCCACCTAGTCTCTCATTGGTTCTCCCTATTCCTGTTCATCTTCCGCAGAAATTGCAAACTGGGCCAAACAGGAGGTTAAAGGCACTGACTCTCCAAGTCGGGAGAGTGTTAGTAAAGCGTCTGGAATGTTGCACCCGAGTACCAGGGGACGAGAACTGAGACATATTGGAACACGTCTCCCGATCACACGGTTGATCATACTCTGGGTTCCACGTGCATGTTTTACCTGAAGGCAGAATCCCTTAAACCTGGAGAGTTGAGACCCGTGGAATGGGTACCATGCAATATGACTTCAAAGGGTCTTCATTTGCTCACCGAACCTCTCCAATCCTATCACTGCTGCGTTTATGCCCCTGTACACACGCTTGATTTTCTTTCAGAGACATAGCAATCCATAGGTTTTAAGATACTTACTAGTCAGGTACATTCTTAGGCGTTTAATATGGGGTGTTGAGTCCATTTCGTTGAGCAAGGAGTAGTTCTTGTCTATTCCATATTTGGCTTAAGGAACTTTATCTGTGCTCATTTCAATCTCTGGTTTGATGCAGCACCCCAACTCACCTTTCCCCTTAAGCAAGCATAAGTTGGTTTTCTAAATTTGAGACCCTGTTCTGTTTTGTAATCCAGTTCCTGTGTAGCCAAGTTTACATCCCGTGTATTAGTGATATCTTATGATGTTTCTTTTTCTGTGTGACTTATTTCAGTTAGAATCATCATACCTGAATCCACTCATTATGCTGCTACGGGCCTGATGACATAGATTTCATTGCTGAGTGATATTGCATTGTACATAAGTACCACAACTTCTTTATCCATTTTTCACTTTCTGCGATATTGAACTTGTACCGTAAACGAGGTTCTTGTAAACAGAGCCGTCCCAAACTTTGGGGTGGCTGTGTCTTTTTGATTTTAATTTCCCTAAGCTATAGGACCATAAGTGGAAGTGCCCTAGGCTCTGTTGCTTTGTTTTTTAGATGTTTCAGGAAACACCATACACCTCTCCCGAGTGGCTGTTGGCAATTTACATCCCGCCCATCAGCATAACAAGGCTCCCAGTTCTCCATGGCCTGTCCTGCCTTTCTGGATTTTACACATTTTTCACATGGCCCTTTTGACCGGGGGGAAGTGAGACTTCATTGTAGTGCAGATTTCCTTTGCAAGCTTGCTTGGTTGGCCAAAAAGGGCGTATGCGTTTTTTCCTGAATATATTCAGGAAAAAACGCATACGCCCTTTTTGGCCAAGTGCATCATTGTGGACGTTCTGCCTCTTTTCCTATGCTTTACATGCAATTCCAGTCTACCTCCTGAAATCGGTTTCCTGCAATTCTGCCCCGCTTTCAAGTCCTCTTGGCAGCCTTACTTCAGTATATTTTTGGACGATAGCTGTCATTTATAACTCTGCAGGTTTGTGAATTACAGTGCCCCTGAGCTCCTTTCTTCAACTCGCTTTCTTGTGAGCTGGCCGCAACACCGCAGGATTGCTTCAGGCCCTAATCTGGTTCCGGCACGGCACGCTGAGCCTTTGGTTAATTCCTCTTCCTGGTGGGAAATGAGAGTTAAATTTGCCCGTCCAGACACCTCCACCTAGTCTCTCATTGGTTCTCCCTATTCCTGTTCATCTTCCGCAGAAATTGCAAACTGGGCCAAACAGGAGGTTAAAGGCACTGACTCTCCAAGTCGGGAGAGTGTTAGTAAAGCGTCTGGAATGTTGCACCCGAGTACCAGGGGACGAGAACTGAGACATATTGGAACACGTCTCCCGATCACACGGTTGATCATACTCTGGGTTCCACGTGCATGTTTTACCTGAAGGCAGAATCCCTTAAACCTGGAGAGTTGAGACCCGTGGAATGGGTACCATGCAATATGACTTCAAAGGGTCTTCATTTGCTCACCGAACCTCTCCAATCCTATCACTGCTGCGTTTATGCCCCTGTACACACGCTTGATTTTCTTTCAGAGACATAGCAATCCATAGGTTTTAAGATACTTACTAGTCAGGTACATTCTTAGGCGTTTAATATGGGGTGTTGAGTCCATTTCGTTGAGCAAGGAGTAGTTCTTGTCTATTCCATATTTGGCTTAAGGAACTTTATCTGTGCTCATTTCAATCTCTGGTTTGATGCAGCACCCCAACTCACCTTTCCCCTTAAGCAAGCATAAGTTGGTTTTCTAAATTTGAGACCCTGTTCTGTTTTGTAATCCAGTTCCTGTGTAGCCAAGTTTACATCCCGTGTATTAGTGATATCTTATGATGTTTCTTTTTCTGTGTGACTTATTTCAGTTAGAATCATCATACCTGAATCCACTCATTATGCTGCTACGGGCCTGATGACATAGATTTCATTGCTGAGTGATATTGCATTGTACATAAGTACCACAACTTCTTTATCCATTTTTCACTTTCTGCGATATTGAACTTGTACCGTAAACGAGGTTCTTGTAAACAGAGCCGTCCCAAACTTTGGGGTGGCTGTGTCTTTTTGATTTTAATTTCCCTAAGCTATAGGACCATAAGTGGAAGTGCCCTAGGCTCTGTTGCTTTGTTTTTTAGATGTTTCAGGAAACACCATACACCTCTCCCGAGTGGCTGTTGGCAATTTACATCCCGCCCATCAGCATAACAAGGCTCCCAGTTCTCCATGGCCTGTCCTGCCTTTCTGGATTTTACACATTTTTCACATGGCCCTTTTGACCGGGGGGAAGTGAGACTTCATTGTAGTGCAGATTTCCTTTGCAAGCTTGCTTGGTTGGCCAAAAAGGGCGTATGCGTTTTTTCCTGAATATATTCAGGAAAAAACGCATACGCCCTTTTTGGCCAAGTGCATCATTGTGGACGTTCTGCCTCTTTTCCTATGCTTTACATGCAATTCCAGTCTACCTCCTGAAATCGGTTTCCTGCAATTCTGCCCCGCTTTCAAGTCCTCTTGGCAGCCTTACTTCAGTATATTTTTGGACGATAGCTGTCATTTATAACTCTGCAGGTTTGTGAATTACAGTGCCCCTGAGCTCCTTTCTTCAACTCGCTTTCTTGTGAGCTGGCCGCAACACCGCAGGATTGCTTCAGGCCCTAATCTGGTTCCGGCACGGCACGCTGAGCCTTTGGTTAATTCCTCTTCCTGGTGGGAAATGAGAGTTAAATTTGCCCGTCCAGACACCTCCACCTAGTCTCTCATTGGTTCTCCCTATTCCTGTTCATCTTCCGCAGAAATTGCAAACTGGGCCAAACAGGAGGTTAAAGGCACTGACTCTCCAAGTCGGGAGAGTGTTAGTAAAGCGTCTGGAATGTTGCACCCGAGTACCAGGGGACGAGAACTGAGACATATTGGAACACGTCTCCCGATCACACGGTTGATCATACTCTGGGTTCCACGTGCATGTTTTACCTGAAGGCAGAATCCCTTAAACCTGGAGAGTTGAGACCCGTGGAATGGGTACCATGCAATATGACTTCAAAGGGTCTTCATTTGCTCACCGAACCTCTCCAATCCTATCACTGCTGCGTTTATGCCCCTGTACACACGCTTGATTTTCTTTCAGAGACATAGCAATCCATAGGTTTTAAGATACTTACTAGTCAGGTACATTCTTAGGCGTTTAATATGGGGTGTTGAGTCCATTTCGTTGAGCAAGGAGTAGTTCTTGTCTATTCCATATTTGGCTTAAGGAACTTTATCTGTGCTCATTTCAATCTCTGGTTTGATGCAGCACCCCAACTCACCTTTCCCCTTAAGCAAGCATAAGTTGGTTTTCTAAATTTGAGACCCTGTTCTGTTTTGTAATCCAGTTCCTGTGTAGCCAAGTTTACATTCCGTGTATTAGTGATATCTTATGATGTTTCTTTTTCTGTGTGACTTATTTCAGTTAGAATCATCATACCTGAATCCACTCATTATGCTGCTACGGGCCTGATGACATAGATTTCATTGCTGAGTGATATTGCATTGTACGTAAGTACCACAACTTCTTTATCCATTTTTCACTTTCTGCGATATTGAACTTGTTCCGTAAACGAGGTTCTTGTAAACAGAGCCGTCCCAAACTTTGGGGTGGCTGTGTCTTTTTGATTTTAATTTCCCTAAGCTATAGGACCATAAGTGGAAGTGCCCTAGGCTCTGTTGCTTTGTTTTTTAGATGTTTCAGGAAACACCATACACCTCTCCCGAGTGGCTGTTGGCAATTTACATCCCGCCCATCAGCATAACAAGGCTCCCAGTTCTCCATGGCCTGTCCTGCCTTTCTGGATTTTACACTTTTTTCAGATGGCCCTTTTGACCGGGGGGAAGTGAGACTTCATTGTAGTGCAGATTTCCTTTGCAAGCTTGCTTGGTTGGCCAAAAAGGGCGTATGCGTTTTTGCCTGAATATATTCAGGAAAAAACGCATACGCCCTTTTTGGCCAAGTGCATCATTGTGGACGTTCTGCCTCTTTTCCTATGCTTTAAATGCAATTCCAGTCTACCTCCTGAAATCGGTTTCCTGCAATTCTGCCCCGCTTTCAAGTCCTCTTGACAGCCTTACTTCAGTATATTTTTGGACGATAGCTGTCATTTATAACTCTGCAGGTTTGTGAATTACAGTGCCCCTGAGCTCCTTTCTTCAACTCGCTTTCTTGTGAGCTGGCCGCAACACCGCAGGATTGCTTCAGGCCCTAATCTGGTTCCGGCACGGCACGCTGAGCCTTTGGTTAATTCCTCTTCCTGGTGGGAAATGAGAGTTAAATTTGCCCGTCCAGACACCTCCACCTAGTCTCTCATTGGTTCTCCCTATTCCTGTTCATCTTCCGCAGAAATTGCAAACTGGGCCAAACAGGAGGTTAAAGGCACTGACTCTCCAAGTCGGGAGAGTGTTAGTAAAGCGTCTGGAATGTTGCACCCGAGTACCAGGGGACGAGAACTGAGACATATTGGAACACGTCTCCCGATCACACGGTTGATCATACTCTGGGTTCCACGTGCATGTTTTACCTGAAGGAAGAATCCCTTAAACCTGGAGAGTTGAGACCCGTGGAATGGGTACCATGCAATATGACTTCAAAGGGTCTTCATTTGCTCACCGAACCTCTCCAATCCTATCACTGCTGCGTTTGTGCCCCTGTACACACGCTTGATTTTCTTTCAGAGACATAGCAATCCATAGGTTTTAAGATACTTACTAGTCAGGTACATTCTTAGGCGTTTAATATGGGGTGTTGAGTCCATTTCGTTGAGCAAGGAGTAGTTCTTGTCTATTCTATATTTGGCTTAGGGAACTTTATCTGTGCTCATTTCAATCTCTGGTTTGATGCAGCACCCCAACTCACCTTTCCCCTTAAGCAAGCATAAGTTGGTTTTCTAAATTTGAGACCCTGTTCTGTTTTGTAATCCAGTTCCTGTGTAGCCAAGTTTACATCCCGTGTATTAGTGATATCTTATGATGTTTCTTTTTCTGTGTGACTTATTTCAGTTAGAATCATCATACCTGAATCCACTCATTATGCTGCTATGGGCCTGATGACATAGATTTCATTGCTGAGTGATATTGCATTGTACGTAAGTACCACAACTTCTTTATCCATTTTTCACTTTCTGCGATATTGAACTTGTTCCGTAAACGAGGTTCTTGTAAACAGAGCCGTCCCAAACTTTGGGGTGGCTGTGTCTTTTTGATTTTAATTTCCCTAAGCTATAGGACCATAAGTGGAAGTGCCCTAGGCTCTGTTGCTTTGTTTTTTAGATGTTTCAGGAAACACCATACACCTCTCCCGAGTGGCTGTTGGCAATTTACATCCCGCCCATCAGCATAACAAGGCTCCCAGTTCTCCATGGCCTGTCCTGCCTTTCTGGATTTTACACTTTTTTCAGATGGCCCTTTTGACCGGGGGGAAGTGAGACTTCATTGTAGTGCAGATTTCCTTTGCAAGCTTGCTTGGTTGGCCAAAAAGGGCGTATGCGTTTTTTCCTGAATATATTCAGGAAAAAACGCATACGCCCTTTTTGGCCAAGTGCATCATTGTGGACGTTCTGCCTCTTTTCCTATGCTTTAAATGCAATTCCAGTCTACCTCCTGAAATCGGTTTCCTGCAATTCTGCCCCGCTTTCAAGTCCTCTTGACAGCCTTACTTCAGTATATTTTTGGACGATAGCTGTCATTTATAACTCTGCAGGTTTGTGAATTACAGTGCCCCTGAGCTCCTTTCTTCAACTCGCTTTCTTGTGAGCTGGCCGCAACACCGCAGGATTGCTTCAGGCCCTAATCTGGTTCCGGCACGGCACGCTGAGCCTTTGGTTAATTCCTCTTCCTGGTGGGAAATGAGAGTTAAATTTGCCCGTCCAGACACCTCCACCTAGTCTCTCATTGGTTCTCCCTATTCCTGTTCATCTTCCGCAGAAATTGCAAACTGGGCCAAACAGGAGGTTAAAGGCACTGACTCTCCAAGTCGGGAGAGTGTTAGTAAAGCGTCTGGAATGTTGCACCCGAGTACCAGGGGACGAGAACTGAGACATATTGGAACACGTCTCCCGATCACACGGTTGATCATACTCTGGGTTCCATGTGCATGTTTTAGCTGAAGGAAGAATCCCTTAAACCTGGAGAGTTGAGACCCGTGGAATGGGTACCATGCAATATGACTTCAAAGGGTCTTCATTTGCTCACCGAACCTCTCCAATCCTATCACTGCTGCGTTTGTGCCCCTGTACACACGCTTGATTTTCTTTCAGAGACATAGCAATCCATAGGTTTTAAGATACTTACTAGTCAGGTACATTCTTAGGCGTTTAATATGGGGTGTTGAGTCCATTTCGTTGAGCAAGGAGTAGTTCTTGTCTATTCCATATTTGGCTTAAGGAACTTTATCTGTGCTCATTTCAATCTCTGGTTTGATGCAGCACCCCAACTCACCTTTCCCCTTAAGCAAGCATAAGTTGGTTTTCTAAATTTGAGACCCTGTTCTGTTTTGTAATCCAGTTCCTGTGTAGCCAAGTTTACATTCCGTGTATTAGTGATATCTTATGATGTTTCTTTTTCTGTGTGACTTATTTCAGTTAGAATCATCATACCTGAATCCACTCATTATGCTGCTACGGGCCTGATGACATAGATTTCATTGCTGAGTGATATTGCATTGTACGTAAGTACCACAACTTCTTTATCCATTTTTCACTTTCTGCGATATTGAACTTGTTCCGTAAACGAGGTTCTTGTAAACAGAGCCGTCCCAAACTTTGGGGTGGCTGTGTCTTTTTGATTTTAATTTCCCTAAGCTATAGGACCATAAGTGGAAGTGCCCTAGGCTCTGTTGCTTTGTTTTTTAGATGTTTCAGGAAACACCATACACCTCTCCCGAGTGGCTGTTGGCAATTTACATCCCGCCCATCAGCATAACAAGGCTCCCAGTTCTCCATGGCCTGTCCTGCCTTTCTGGATTTTACACTTTTTTCAGATGGCCCTTTTGACCGGGGGGAAGTGAGACTTCATTGTAGTGCAGATTTCCTTTGCAAGCTTGCTTGGTTGGCCAAAAAGGGCGTATGCGTTTTTTCCTGAATATATTCAGGAAAAAACGCATACGCCCTTTTTGGCCAAGTGCATCATTGTGGACGTTCTGCCTCTTTTCCTATGCTTTAAATGCAATTCCAGTCTACCTCCTGAAATCGGTTTCCTGCAATTCTGCCCCGCTTTCAAGTCCTCTTGGCAGCCTTACTTCAGTATATTTTTGGACGATAGCTGTCATTTATAACTCTGCAGGTTTGTGAATTACAGTGCCCCTGAGCTCCTTTCTTCAACTCGCTTTCTTGTGAGCTGGCCGCAACACCGCAGGATTGCTTCAGGCCCTAATCTGGTTCCGGCACGGCACGCTGAGCCTTTGGTTAATTCCTCTTCCTGGTGGGAAATGAGAGTTAAATTTGCCCGTCCAGACACCTCCACCTAGTCTCTCATTGGTTCTCCCTATTCCTGTTCATCTTCCGCAGAAATTGCAAACTGGGCCAAACAGGAGGTTAAAGGCACTGACTCTCCAAGTCGGGAGAGTGTTAGTAAAGCGTCTGGAATGTTGCACCCGAGTACCAGGGGACGAGAACTGAGACATATTGGAACACGTCTCCCGATCACACGGTTGATCATACTCTGGGTTCCATGTGCATGTTTTAGCTGAAGGAAGAATCCCTTAAACCTGGAGAGTTGAGACCCGTGGAATGGGTACCATGCAATATGACTTCAAAGGGTCTTCATTTGCTCACCGAACCTCTCCAATCCTATCACTGCTGCGTTTGTGCCCCTGTACACATGCTTGATTTTCTTTCAGAGACATAGCAATCCATAGGTTTTAAGATACTTACTAGTCAGGTACATTCTTAGGCGTTTAATATGGGGTGTTGAGTCCATTTCGTTGAGCAAGGAGTAGTTCTTGTCTATTCTATATTTGGCTTAAGGAACTTTATCTGTGCTCATTTCAATCTCTGGTTTGATGCAGCACCCCAACTCACCTTTCCCCTTAAGCAAGCATAAGTTGGTTTTCTAAATTTGAGACCCTGTTCTGTTTTGTAATCCAGTTCCTGTGTAGCCAAGTTTACATCCCGTGTATTAGTGATATCTTATGATGTTTCTTTTTCTGTGTGACTTATTTCAGTTAGAATCATCATACCTGAATCCACTCATTATGCTGCTATGGGCCTGATGACATAGATTTCATTGCTGAGTGATATTGCATTGTACGTAAGTACCACAACTTCTTTATCCATTTTTCACTTTCTGCGATATTGAACTTGTTCCGTAAACGAGGTTCTTGTAAACAGAGCCGTCCCAAACTTTGGGGTGGCTGTGTCTTTTTGATTTTAATTTCCCTAAGCTATAGGACCATAAGTGGAAGTGCCCTAGGCTCTGTTGCTTTGTTTTTTAGATGTTTCAGGAAACACCATACACCTCTCCCGAGTGGCTGTTGGCAATTTACATCCCGCCCATCAGCATAACAAGGCTCCCAGTTCTCCATGGCCTGTCCTGCCTTTCTGGATTTTACACTTTTTTCAGATGGCCCTTTTGACCGGGGGGAAGTGAGACTTCATTGTAGTGCAGATTTCCTTTGCAAGCTTGCTTGGTTGGCCAAAAAGGGCGTATGCGTTTTTTCCTGAATATATTCAGGAAAAAACGCATACGCCCTTTTTGGCCAAGTGCATCATTGTGGACGTTCTGCCTCTTTTCCTATGCTTTAAATGCAATTCCAGTCTACCTCCTGAAATCGGTTTCCTGCAATTCTGCCCCGCTTTCAAGTCCTCTTGACAGCCTTACTTCAGTATATTTTTGGACGATAGCTGTCATTTATAACTCTGCAGGTTTGTGAATTACAGTGCCCCTGAGCTCCTTTCTTCAACTCGCTTTCTTGTGAGCTGGCCGCAACACCGCAGGATTGCTTCAGGCCCTAATCTGGTTCCGGCACGGCACGCTGAGCCTTTGGTTAATTCCTCTTCCTGGTGGGAAATGAGAGTTAAATTTGCCCGTCCAGACACCTCCACCTAGTCTCTCATTGGTTCTCCCTATTCCTGTTCATCTTCCGCAGAAATTGCAAACTGGGCCAAACAGGAGGTTAAAGGCACTGACTCTCCAAGTCGGGAGAGTGTTAGTAAAGCGTCTGGAATGTTGCACCCGAGTACCAGGGGACGAGAACTGAGACATATTGTAACACGTCTCCCGATCACACGGTTGATCATACTCTGGGTTCCACGTGCATGTTTTACCTGAAGGCAGAATCCCTTAAACCTGGAGAGTTGAGACCCGTGGAATGGGTACCATGCAATATGACTTCAAAGGGTCTTCATTTGCTCACCGAACCTCTCCAATCCTATCACTGCTGCGTTTATGCCCGTGTACACACGCTTGATTTTCTTTCAGAGACATAGCAATCCATAGGTTTTAAGATACTTACTAGTCAGGTACATTCTTAGGCGTTTAATATGGGGTGTTGAGTCCATTTCGTTGAGCAAGGAGTAGTTCTTGTCTATTCCATATTTGGCTTAAGGAACTTTATCTGTGCTCATTTCAATCTCTGGTTTGATGCAGCACCCCAACTCACCTTTCCCCTTAAGCAAGCATAAGTTGGTTTTCTAAATTTGAGACCCTGTTCTGTTTTGTAATCCAGTTCCTGTGTAGCCAAGTTTACATCCCGTGTATTAGTGATATCTTATGATGTTTCTTTTTCTGTGTGACTTATTTCAGTTAGAATCATCATACCTGAATCCACTCATTATGCTGCTACGGGCCTGATGACATAGATTTCATTGCTGAGTGATATTGCATTGTACATAAGTACCACAACTTCTTTATCCATTTTTCACTTTCTGCGATATTGAACTTGTACCGTAAACGAGGTTCTTGTAAACAGAGCCGTCCCAAACTTTGGGGTGGCTGTGTCTTTTTGATTTTAATTTCCCTAAGCTATAGGACCATAAGTGGAAGTGCCCTAGGCTCTGTTGCTTTGTTTTTTAGATGTTTCAGGAAACACCATACACCTCTCCCGAGTGGCTGTTGGCAATTTACATCCCGCCCATCAGCATAACAAGGCTCCCAGTTCTCCATGGCCTGTCCTGCCTTTCTGGATTTTACACTTTTTTCAGATGGCCCTTTTGACCGGGGGGAAGTGAGACTTCATTGTAGTGCAGATTTCCTTTGCAAGCTTGCTTGGTTGGCCAAAAAGGGCGTATGCGTTTTTTCCTGAATATATTCAGGAAAAAACGCATACGCCCTTTTTGGCCAAGTGCATCATTGTGGACGTTCTGCCTCTTTTCCTATGCTTTACATGCAATTCCAGTCTACCTCCTGAAATCGGTTTCCTGCAATTCTGCCCCGCTTTCAAGTCCTCTTGGCAGCCTTACTTCAGTATATTTTTGGACGATAGCTGTCATTTATAACTCTGCAGGTTTGTGAATTACAGTGCCCCTGAGCTCCTTTCTTCAACTCGCTTTCTTGTGAGCTGGCCGCAACACCGCAGGATTGCTTCAGGCCCTAATCTGGTTCCGGCACGGCACGCTGAGCCTTTGGTTAATTCCTCTTCCTGGTGGGAAATGAGAGTTAAATTTGCCCGTCCAGACACCTCCACCTAGTCTCTCATTGGTTCTCCCTATTCCTGTTCATCTTCCGCAGAAATTGCAAACTGGGCCAAACAGGAGGTTAAAGGCACTGACTCTCCAAGTCGGGAGAGTGTTAGTAAAGCGTGTGGAATGTTGCACCCGAGTACCAGGGGACGAGAACTGAGACATATTGGAACACGTCTCCCGATCACACGGTTGATCATACTCTGGGTTCCACGTGCATGTTTTACCTGAAGGCAGAATCCCTTAAACCTGGAGAGTTGAGTCCCGTGGAATGGGTACCATGCAATATGACTTCAAAGGGTCTTCATTTGCTCACCGAACCTCTCCAATCCTATCACTGCTGCGTTTATGGCCCTGTACACACGCTTGATTTTCTTTCAGACACATAGCAATCCATAGGTTTTAAGATACTTACTAGTCAGGTACATTCTTAGGCGTTTAATATGGGGTGTTGAGTCCATTTCGTTGAGCAAGGAGTAGTTCTTGTCTATTCCATATTTGGCTTAAGGAACTTTATCTGTGCTCATTTCAATCTCTGGTTTGATGCAGCACCCCAACTCACCTTTCCCCTTAAGCAAGCATAAGTTGGTTTTCTAAATTTGAGACCCTGTTCTGTTTTGTAATCCAGTTCCTGTGTAGCCAAGTTTACATCCCGTGTATTAGTGATATCTTATGATGTTTCTTTTTCTGTGTGACTTATTTCAGTTAGAATCATCATACCTGAATCCACTCATTATGCTGCTATGGGCCTGATGACATAGATTTCATTGCTGAGTGATATTGCATTGTACATAAGTACCACAACTTCTTTATCCATTTTTCACTTTCTGCGATATTGAACTTGTACCGTAAACAAGGTTCTTGTAAACAGAGCCGTCCCAAACTTTGGGGTGGCTGTGTCTTTTTGATTTTAATTTCCCTAAGCTATAGGACCATAAGTGGAAGTGCCCTAGGCTCTGTTGCTTTGTTTTTTAGATGTTTCAGGAAACACCATACACCTCTCCCGAGTGGCTGTTGGCAATTTACATCCCGCCCATCAGCATAACAAGGCTCCCAGTTCTCCATGGCCTGTCCTGCCTTTCTGGATTTTACACTTTTTTCAGATGGCCCTTTTGACCGGGGGGAAGTGAGACTTCATTGTAGTGCAGATTTCCTTTGCAAGCTTGCTTGGTTGGCCAAAAAGGGCGTATGCGTTTTTTCCTGAATATATTCAGGAAAAAACGCATACGCCCTTTTTGGCCAAGTGCATCATTGTGGACGTTCTGCCTCTTTTCCTATGCTTTACATGCAATTCCAGTCTACCTCCTGAAATCGGTTTCCTGCAATTCTGCCCCGCTTTCAAGTCCTCTTGGCAGCCTTACTTCAGTATATTTTTGGACGATAGCTGTCATTTATAACTCTGCAGGTTTGTGAATTACAGTGCCCCTGAGCTCCTTTCTTCAACTCGCTTTCTTGTGAGCTGGCCGCAACACCGCAGGATTGCTTCAGGCCCTAATCTGGTTCCGGCACGGCACGCTGAGCCTTTGGTTAATTCCTCTTCCTGGTGGGAAATGAGAGTTAAATTTGCCCGTCCAGACACCTCCACCTAGTCTCTCATTGGTTCTCCCTATTCCTGTTCATCTTCCGCAGAAATTGCAAACTGGGCCAAACAGGAGGTTAAAGGCACTGACTCTCCAAGTCGGGAGAGTGTTAGTAAAGCGTCTGGAATGTTGCACCCGAGTACCAGGGGACGAGAACTGAGACATATTGGAACACGTCTCCCGATCACACGGTTGATCATACTCTGGGTTCCACGTGCATGTTTTACCTGAAGGCAGAATCCCTTAAACCTGGAGAGTTGAGACCCGTGGAATGGGTACCATGCAATATGACTTCAAAGGGTCTTCATTTGCTCACTGAACCTCTCCAATCCTATCACTGCTGCGTTTATGCCCCTGTACACACGCTTGATTTTCTTTCAGAGACATAGCAATCCATAGGTTTTAAGATACTTACTAGTCAGGTACATTCTTAGGCGTTTAATATGGGGTGTTGAGTCCATTTCGTTGAGCAAGGAGTAGTTCTTGTCTATTCCATATTTGGCTTAAGGAACTTTATCTGTGCTCATTTCAATCTCTGGTTTGATGCAGCACCCCAACTCACCTTTCCCCTTAAGCAAGCATAAGTTGGTTTTCTAAATTTGAGACCCTGTTCTGTTTTGTAATCCAGTTCCTGTGTAGCCAAGTTTACATCCCGTGTATTAGTGATATCTTATGATGTTTCTTTTTCTGTGTGACTTATTTCAGTTAGAATCATCATACCTGAATCCACTCATTATGCTGCTACGGGCCTGATGACATAGATTTCATTGCTGAGTGATATTGCATTGTACATAAGTACCACAACTTCTTTATCCATTTTTCACTTTCTGCGATATTGAACTTGTACCGTAAACGAGGTTCTTGTAAACAGAGCCGTCCCAAACTTTGGGGTGGCTGTGTCTTTTTGATTTTAATTTCCCTAAGCTATAGGACCATAAGTGGAAGTGCCCTAGGCTCTGTTGCTTTGTTTTTTAGATGTTTCAGGAAACACCATACACCTCTCCCGAGTGGCTGTTGGCAATTTACATCCCGCCCATCAGCATAACAAGGCTCCCAGTTCTCCATGGCCTGTCCTGCCTTTCTGGATTTTACACATTTTTCACATGGCCCTTTTGACCGGGGGGAAGTGAGACTTCATTGTAGTGCAGATTTCCTTTGCAAGCTTGCTTGGTTGGCCAAAAAGGGCGTATGCGTTTTTTCCTGAATATATTCAGGAAAAAACGCATACGCCCTTTTTGGCCAAGTGCATCATTGTGGACGTTCTGCCTCTTTTCCTATGCTTTACATGCAATTCCAGTCTACCTCCTGAAATCGGTTTCCTGCAATTCTGCCCCGCTTTCAAGTCCTCTTGGCAGCCTTACTTCAGTATATTTTTGGACGATAGCTGTCATTTATAACTCTGCAGGTTTGTGAATTACAGTGCCCCTGAGCTCCTTTCTTCAACTCGCTTTCTTGTGAGCTGGCCGCAACACCGCAGGATTGCTTCAGGCCCTAATCTGGTTCCGGCACGGCACGCTGAGCCTTTGGTTAATTCCTCTTCCTGGTGGGAAATGAGAGTTAAATTTGCCCGTCCAGACACCTCCAGCTAGTCTCTCATTGGTTCTCCCTATTCCTGTTCATCTTCCGCAGAAATTGCAAACTGGGCCAAACAGGAGGTTAAAGGCACTGACTCTCCAAGTCGGGAGAGTGTTAGTAAAGCGTCTGGAATGTTGCACCCGAGTACCAGGGGACGAGAACTGAGACATATTGGAACACGTCTCCCGATCACACGGTTGATCATACTCTGGGTTCCACGTGCATGTTTTACCTGAAGGCAGAATCCCTTAAACCTGGAGAGTTGAGACCCGTGGAATGGGTACCATGCAATATGACTTCAAAGGGTCTTCATTTGCTCACCGAACCTCTCCAATCCTATCACTGCTGCGTTTATGCCCCTGTACACACGCTTGATTTTCTTTCAGAGACATAGCAATCCATAGGTTTTAAGATACTTACTAGTCAGGTACATTCTTAGGCGTTTAATATGGGGTGTTGAGTCCATTTCGTTGAGCAAGGAGTAGTTCTTGTCTATTCCATATTTGGCTTAAGGAACTTTATCTGTGCTCATTTCAATCTCTGGTTTGATGCAGCACCCCAACTCACCTTTCCCCTTAAGCAAGCATAAGTTGGTTTTCTAAATTTGAGACCCTGTTCTGTTTTGTAATCCAGTTCCTGTGTAGCCAAGTTTACATTCCGTGTATTAGTGATATCTTATGATGTTTCTTTTTCTGTGTGACTTATTTCAGTTAGAATCATCATACCTGAATCCACTCATTATGCTGCTACGGGCCTGATGACATAGATTTCATTGCTGAGTGATATTGCATTGTACGTAAGTACCACAACTTCTTTATCCATTTTTCACTTTCTGCGATATTGAACTTGTTCCGTAAACGAGGTTCTTGTAAACAGAGCCGTCCCAAACTTTGGGGTGGCTGTGTCTTTTTGATTTGAATTTCCCTAAGCTATAGGACCATAAGTGGAAGTGCCCTAGGCTCTGTTGCTTTGTTTTTCAGATGTTTCAGGAAACACCATACACCTCTCCCGAGTGGCTGTTGGCAATTTACATCCTGCCCATCAGCATAACAAGGCTCCCAGTTCTCCATGGCCTGTCCTGCCTTTCTGGATTTTACACTTTTTTCAGATGGTCCTTTTGACCGGGGGGAAGTGAGACTTCATTGTAGTGCAGATTTCCTTTGCAAGCTTGCTTGGTTGGCCAAAAAGGGCGTATGCGTTTTTTCCTGAATATATTCAGGAAAAAACGCATACGCCCTTTTTGGCCAAGTGCATCATTGTGGACGTTCTGCCTCTTTTCCTATGCTTTAAATGCAATTCCAGTCTACCTCCTGAAATCGGTTTCCTGCAATTCTGCCCCGCTTTCAAGTCCTCTTGGCAGCCTTACTTCAGTATATTTTTGGACGATAGCTGTCATTTATAACTCTGCAGGTTTGTGAATTACAGTGCCCCTGAGCTCCTTTCTTCAACTCGCTTTCTTGTGAGCTGGCCGCAACACCGCAGGATTGCTTCAGGCCCTAATCTGGTTCCGGCACGGCACGCTGAGCCTTTGGTTAATTCCTCTTCCTGGTGGGAAATGAGAGTTAAATTTGCCCGTCCAGACACCTCCAGCTAGTCTCTCATTGGTTCTCCCTATTCCTGTTCATCTTCCGCAGAAATTGCAAACTGGGCCAAACAGGAGGTTAAAGGCACTGACTCTCCAAGTCGGGAGAGTGTTAGTAAAGCGTCTGGAATGTTGCACCCGAGTACCAGGGGACGAGAACTGAGACATATTGGAACACGTCTCCCGATCACACGGTTGATCATACTCTGGGTTCCACGTGCATGTTTTACCTGAAGGCAGAATCCCTTAAACCTGGAGAGTTGAGACCCGTGGAATGGGTACCATGCAATATGACTTCAAAGGGTCTTCATTTGCTCACCGAACCTCTCCAATCCTATCACTGCTGCGTTTATGCCCCTGTACACACGCTTGATTTTCTTTCAGAGACATAGCAATCCATAGGTTTTAAGATACTTACTAGTCAGGTACATTCTTAGGCGTTTAATATGGGGTGTTGAGTCCATTTCGTTGAGCAAGGAGTAGTTCTTGTCTATTCCATATTTGGCTTAAGGAACTTTATCTGTGCTCATTTCAATCTCTGGTTTGATGCAGCACCCCAACTCACCTTTCCCCTTAAGCAAGCATAAGTTGGTTTTCTAAATTTGAGACCCTGTTCTGTTTTGTAATCCAGTTCCTGTGTAGCCAAGTTTACATTCCGTGTATTAGTGATATCTTATGATGTTTCTTTTTCTGTGTGACTTATTTCAGTTAGAATCATCATACCTGAATCCACTCATTATGCTGCTACGGGCCTGATGACATAGATTTCATTGCTGAGTGATATTGCATTGTACGTAAGTACCACAACTTCTTTATCCATTTTTCACTTTCTGCGATATTGAACTTGTTCCGTAAACGAGGTTCTTGTAAACAGAGCCGTCCCAAACTTTGGGGTGGCTGTGTCTTTTTGATTTTAATTTCCCTAAGCTATAGGACCATAAGTGGAAGTGCCCTAGGCTCTGTTGCTTTGTTTTTTAGATGTTTCAGGAAACACCATACACCTCTCCCGAGTGGCTGTTGGCAATTGACATCCCGCCCATCAGCATAACAAGGCTCCCAGTTCTCCATGGCCTGTCCTGCCTTTCTGGATTTTACACTTTTTTCAGATGGCCCTTTTGACCGGGGGGAAGTGAGACTTCATTGTAGTGCAGATTTCCTTTGCAAGCTTGCTTGGTTGGCCAAAAAGGGCGTATGCGTTTTTTCCTGAATATATTCAGGAAAAAACGCATACGCCCTTTTTGGCCAAGTGCATCATTGTGGACGTTCTGCCTCTTTTCCTATGCTTTACATGCAATTCCAGTCTACCTCCTGAAATCGGTTTCCTGCAATTCTGCCCCGCTTTCAAGTCCTCTTGGCAGCCTTACTTCAGTATATTTTTGGACGATAGCTGTCATTTATAACTCTGCAGGTTTGTGAATTACAGTGCCCCTGAGCTCCTTTCTTCAACTCGCTTTCTTGTGAGCTGGCCGCAACACCGCAGGATTGCTTCAGGCCCTAATCTGGTTCCGGCACGGCACGCTGAGCCTTTGGTTAATTCCTCTTCCTGGTGGGAAATGAGAGTTAAATTTGCCCGTCCAGACACCTCCAGCTAGTCTCTCATTGGTTCTCCCTATTCCTGTTCATCTTCCGCAGAAATTGCAAACTGGGCCAAACAGGAGGTTAAAGGCACTGACTCTCCAAGTCGGGAGAGTGTTAGTAAAGCGTCTGGAATGTTGCACCCGAGTACCAGGGGACGAGAACTGAGACATATTGGAACACGTCTCCCGATCACACGGTTGATCATACTCTGGGTTCCACGTGCATGTTTTACCTGAAGGCAGAATCCCTTAAACCTGGAGAGTTGAGACCCGTGGAATGGGTACCATGCAATATGACTTCAAAGGGTCTCATTTGCTCACCGAACCTCTCCAATCCTATCACTGCTGCGTTTATGCCCCTGTACACACGCTTGATTTTCTTTCAGAGACATAGCAATCCATAGGTTTTAAGATACTTACTAGTCAGGTACATTCTTAGGCGTTTAATATGGGGTGTTGAGTCCATTTCGTTGAGCAAGGAGTAGTTCTTGTCTATTCCATATTTGGCTTAAGGAACTTTATCTGTGCTCATTTCAATCTCTGGTTTGATGCAGCACCCCAACTCACCTTTCCCCTTAAGCAAGCATAAGTTGGTTTTCTAAATTTGAGACCCTGTTCTGTTTTGTAATCCAGTTCCTGTGTAGCCAAGTTTACATTCCGTGTATTAGTGATATCTTATGATGTTTCTTTTTCTGTGTGACTTATTTCAGTTAGAATCATCATACCTGAATCCACTCATTATGCTGCTATGGGCCTGATGACATAGATTTCATTGCTGAGTGATATTGCATTGTACGTAAGTACCACAACTTCTTTATCCATTTTTCACTTTCTGCGATATTGAACTTGTTCCGTAAACGAGGTTCTTGTAAACAGAGCCGTCCCAAACTTTGGGGTGGCTGTGTCTTTTTGATTTTAATTTCCCTAAGCTATAGGACCATAAGTGGAAGTGCCCTAGGCTCTGTTGCTTTGTTTTTTAGATGTTTCAGGAAACACCATACACCTCTCCCGAGTGGCTGTTGGCAATTTACATCCCGCCCATCAGCATAACAAGGCTCCCAGTTCTCCATGGCCTGTCCTGCCTTTCTGGATTTTACACTTTTTTCAGATGGCCCTTTTGACCGGGGGGAAGTGAGACTTCATTGTAGTGCAGATTTCCTTTGCAAGCTTGCTTGGTTGGCCAAAAAGGGCGTATGCGTTTTTTCCTGAATATATTCAGGAAAAAACGCATACGCCCTTTTTGGCCAAGTGCATCATTGTGGACGTTCTGCCTCTTTTCCTATGCTTTAAATGCAATTCCAGTCTACCTCCTGAAATCGGTTTCCTGCAATTCTGCCCCGCTTTCAAGTCCTCTTGGCAGCCTTACTTCAGTATATTTTTGGACGATAGCTGTCATTTATAACTCTGCAGGTTTGTGAATTACAGTGCCCCTGAGCTCCTTTCTTCAACTCGCTTTCTTGTGAGCTGGCCGCAACACCGCAGGATTGCTTCAGGCCCTAATCTGGTTCCGGCACGGCACGCTGAGCCTTTGGTTAATTCCTCTTCCTGGTGGGAAATGAGAGTTAAATTTGCCCGTCCAGACACCTCCAGCTAGTCTCTCATTGGTTCTCCCGATTCCTGTTCATCTTCCGCAGAAATTGCAAACTGGGCCAAACAGGAGGTTAAAGGCACTGACTCTCCAAGTCGGGAGAGTGTTAGTAAAGCGTCTGGAATGTTGCACCCGAGTACCAGGGGACGAGAACTGAGACATATTGGAACACGTCTCCCGATCACACGGTTGATCATACTCTGGGTTCCACGTGCATGTTTTAGCTGAAGGAAGAATCCCTTAAACCTGGAGAGTTGAGACCCGTGGAATGGGTACCATGCAATATGACTTCAAAGGGTCTTCATTTGCTCACCGAACCTCTCCAATCCTATCACTGCTGCGTTTGTGCCCCTGTACACACGCTTGATTTTCTTTCAGAGACATAGCAATCCATAGGTTTTAAGATACTTACTAGTCAGGTACATTCTTAGGCGTTTAATATGGGGTGTTGAGTCCATTTCGTTGAGCAAGGAGTAGTTCTTGTCTATTCTATATTTGGCTTAAGGAACTTTATCTGTGCTCATTTCAATCTCTGGTTTTATGCAGCACCCCAACTCACCTTTCCCCTTAAGCAAGCATAAGTTGGTTTTCTAAATTTGAGACCCTGTTCTGTTTTGTAATCCAGTTCCTGTGTAGCCAAGTTTACATTCCGTGTATTAGTGATATCTTATGATGTTTCTTTTTCTGTGTGACTTATTTCAGTTAGAATCATCATACCTGAATCCACTCATTATGCTGCTATGGGCCTGATGACATAGATTTCATTGCTGAGTGATATTGCATTGTACGTAAGTACCACAACTTCTTTATCCATTTTTCACTTTCTGCGATATTGAACTTGTTCCGTAAACGAGGTTCTTGTAAACAGAGCCGTCCCAAACTTTGGGGTGGCTGTGTCTTTTTGATTTTAATTTCCCTAAGCTATAGGACCATAAGTGGAAGTGCCCTAGGCTCTGTTGCTTTGTTTTTTAGATGTTTCAGGAAACACCATACACCTCTCCCGAGTGGCTGTTGGCAATTTACATCCCGCCCATCAGCATAACAAGGCTCCCAGTTCTCCATGGCCTGTCCTGCCTTTCTGGATTTTACACTTTTTTCAGATGGCCCTTTTGACCGGGGGGAAGTGAGACTTCATTGTAGTGCAGATTTCCTTTGCAAGCTTGCTTGGTTGGCCAAAAAGGGCGTATGCGTTTTTTCCTGAATATATTCAGGAAAAAACGCATACGCCCTTTTTGGCCAAGTGCATCATTGTGGACGTTCTGCCTCTTTTCCTATGCTTTAAATGCAATTCCAGTCTACCTCCTGAAATCGGTTTCCTGCAATTCTGCCCCGCTTTCAAGTCCTCTTGGCAGCCTTACTTCAGTATATTTTTGGACGATAGCTGTCATTTATAACTCTGCAGGTTTGTGAATTACAGTGCCCCTGAGCTCCTTTCTTCAACTCGCTTTCTTGTGAGCTGGCCGCAACACCGCAGGATTGCTTCAGGCCCTAATCTGGTTCCGGCACGGCACGCTGAGCCTTTGGTTAATTCCTCTTCCTGGTGGGAAATGAGAGTTAAATTTGCCCGTCCAGACACCTCCAGCTAGTCTCTCATTGGTTCTCCCGATTCCTGTTCATCTTCCGCAGAAATTGCAAACTGGGCCAAACAGGAGGTTAAAGGCACTGACTCTCCAAGTCGGGAGAGTGTTAGTAAAGCGTCTGGAATGTTGCACCCGAGTACCAGGGGACGAGAACTGAGACATATTGGAACACGTCTCCCGATCACACGGTTGATCATACTCTGGGTTCCATGTGCATGTTTTAGCTGAAGGAAGAATCCCTTAAACCTGGAGAGTTGAGACCCGTGGAATGGGTACCATGCAATATGACTTCAAAGGGTCTTCATTTGCTCACCGAACCTCTCCAATCCTATCACTGCTGCGTTTGTGCCCCTGTACACACGCTTGATTTTCTTTCAGAGACATAGCAATCCATAGGTTTTAAGATACTTACTAGTCAGGTACATTCTTAGGCGTTTAATATGGGGTGTTGAGTCCATTTCGTTGAGCAAGGAGTAGTTCTTGTCTATTCTATATTTGGCTTAAGGAACTTTATCTGTGCTCATTTCAATCTCTGGTTTTATGCAGCACCCCAACTCACCTTTCCCCTTAAGCAAGCATAAGTTGGTTTTCTAAATTTGAGACCCTGTTCTGTTTTGTAATCCAGTTCCTGTGTAGCCAAGTTTACATCCCGTGTATTAGTGATATCTTATGATGTTTCTTTTTCTGTGTGACTTATTTCAGTTAGAATCATCATACCTGAATCCACTCATTATGCTGCTACGGGCCTGATGACATAGATTTCATTGCTGAGTGATATTGCATTGTACGTAAGTACCACAACTTCTTTATCCATTTTTCACTTTCTGCGATATTGAACTTGTACCGTAAACGAGGTTCTTGTAAACAGAGCCGTCCCAAACTTTGGGGTGGCTGTGTCTTTTTGATTTTAATTTCCCTAAGCTATAGGACCATAAGTGGAAGTGCCCTAGGCTCTGTTGCTTTGTTTTTTAGATGTTTCAGGAAACACCATACACCTCTCCCGAGTGGCTGTTGGCAATTGACATCCCGCCCATCAGCATAACAAGGCTCCCAGTTCTCCATGGCCTGTCCTGCCTTTCTGGATTTTACACTTTTTTCAGATGGCCCTTTTGACCGGGGGGAAGTGAGACTTCATTGTAGTGCAGATTTCCTTTGCAAGCTTGCTTGGTTGGCCAAAAAGGGCGTATGCGTTTTTTCCTGAATATATTCAGGAAAAAACGCATACGCCCTTTTTGGCCAAGTGCATCATTGTGGACGTTCTGCCTCTTTTCCTATGCTTTAAATGCAATTCCAGTCTACCTCCTGAAATCGGTTTCCTGCAATTCTGCCCCGCTTTCAAGTCCTCTTGGCAGCCTTACTTCAGTATATTTTTGGACGATAGCTGTCATTTATAACTCTGCAGGTTTGTGAATTACAGTGCCCCTGAGCTCCTTTCTTCAACTCGCTTTCTTGTGAGCTGGCCGCAACACCGCAGGATTGCTTCAGGCCCTAATCTGGTTCCGGCACGGCACGCTGAGCCTTTGGTTAATTCCTCTTCCTGGTGGGAAATGAGAGTTAAATTTGCCCGTCCAGACACCTCCAGCTAGTCTCTCATTGGTTCTCCCTATTCCTGTTCATCTTCCGCAGAAATTGCAAACTGGGCCAAACAGGAGGTTAAAGGCACTGACTCTCCAAGTCGGGAGAGTGTTAGTAAAGCGTCTGGAATGTTGCACCCGAGTACCAGGGGACGAGAACTGAGACATATTGGAACACGTCTCCCGATCACACGGTTGATCATACTCTGGGTTCCACGTGCATGTTTTACCTGAAGGCAGAATCCCTTAAACCTGGAGAGTTGAGACCCGTGGAATGGGTACCATGCAATATGACTTCAAAGGGTCTCATTTGCTCACCGAACCTCTCCAATCCTATCACTGCTGCGTTTATGCCCCTGTACACACGCTTGATTTTCTTTCAGAGACATAGCAATCCATAGGTTTTAAGATACTTACTAGTCAGGTACATTCTTAGGCGTTTAATATGGGGTGTTGAGTCCATTTCGTTGAGCAAGGAGTAGTTCTTGTCTATTCCATATTTGGCTTAAGGAACTTTATCTGTGCTCATTTCAATCTCTGGTTTGATGCAGCACCCCAACTCACCTTTCCCCTTAAGCAAGCATAAGTTGGTTTTCTAAATTTGAGACCCTGTTCTGTTTTGTAATCCAGTTCCTGTGTAGCCAAGTTTACATCCCGTGTATTAGTGATATCTTATGATGTTTCTTTTTCTGTGTGACTTATTTCAGTTAGAATCATCATACCTGAATCCACTCATTATGCTGCTATGGGCCTGATGACATAGATTTCATTGCTGAGTGATATTGCATTGTACGTAAGTACCACAACTTCTTTATCCATTTTTCACTTTCTGCGATATTGAACTTGTTCCGTAAACGAGGTTCTTGTAAACAGAGCCGTCCCAAACTTTGGGGTGGCTGTGTCTTTTTGATTTTAATTTCCCTAAGCTATAGGACCATAAGTGGAAGTGCCCTAGGCTCTGTTGCTTTGTTTTTTAGATGTTTCAGGAAACACCATACACCTCTCCCGAGTGGCTGTTGGCAATTTACATCCCGCCCATCAGCATAACAAGGCTCCCAGTTCTCCATGGCCTGTCCTGCCTTTCTGGATTTTACACTTTTTTCAGATGGCCCTTTTGACCGGGGGGAAGTGAGACTTCATTGTAGTGCAGATTTCCTTTGCAAGCTTGCTTGGTTGGCCAAAAAGGGCGTATGCGTTTTTTCCTGAATATATTCAGGAAAAAACGCATACGCCCTTTTTGGCCAAGTGCATCATTGTGGACGTTCTGCCTCTTTTCCTATGCTTTAAATGCAATTCCAGTCTACCTCCTGAAATCGGTTTCCTGCAATTCTGCCCCGCTTTCAAGTCCTCTTGGCAGCCTTACTTCAGTATATTTTTGGACGATAGCTGTCATTTATAACTCTGCAGGTTTGTGAATTACAGTGCCCCTGAGCTCCTTTCTTCAACTCGCTTTCTTGTGAGCTGGCCGCAACACCGCAGGATTGCTTCAGGCCCTAATCTGGTTCCGGCACGGCACGCTGAGCCTTTGGTTAATTCCTCTTCCTGGTGGGAAATGAGAGTTAAATTTGCCCGTCCAGACACCTCCAGCTAGTCTCTCATTGGTTCTCCCGATTCCTGTTCATCTTCCGCAGAAATTGCAAACTGGGCCAAACAGGAGGTTAAAGGCACTGACTCTCCAAGTCGGGAGAGTGTTAGTAAAGCGTCTGGAATGTTGCACCCGAGTACCAGGGGACGAGAACTGAGACATATTGGAACACGTCTCCCGATCACACGGTTGATCATACTCTGGGTTCCATGTGCATGTTTTAGCTGAAGGAAGAATCCCTTAAACCTGGAGAGTTGAGACCCGTGGAATGGGTACCATGCAATATGACTTCAAAGGGTCTTCATTTGCTCACCGAACCTCTCCAATCCTATCACTGCTGCGTTTGTGCCCCTGTACACACGCTTGATTTTCTTTCAGAGACATAGCAATCCATAGGTTTTAAGATACTTACTAGTCAGGTACATTCTTAGGCGTTTAATATGGGGTGTTGAGTCCATTTCGTTGAGCAAGGAGTAGTTCTTGTCTATTCTATATTTGGCTTAAGGAACTTTATCTGTGCTCATTTCAATCTCTGGTTTTATGCAGCACCCCAACTCACCTTTCCCCTTAAGCAAGCATAAGTTGGTTTTCTAAATTTGAGACCCTGTTCTGTTTTGTAATCCAGTTCCTGTGTAGCCAAGTTTACATCCCGTGTATTAGTGATATCTTATGATGTTTCTTTTTCTGTGTGACTTATTTCAGTTAGAATCATCATACCTGAATCCACTCATTATGCTGCTACGGGCCTGATGACATAGATTTCATTGCTGAGTGATATTGCATTGTACGTAAGTACCACAACTTCTTTATCCATTTTTCACTTTCTGCGATATTGAACTTGTACCGTAAACGAGGTTCTTGTAAACAGAGCCGTCCCAAACTTTGGGGTGGCTGTGTCTTTTTGATTTTAATTTCCCTAAGCTATAGGACCATAAGTGGAAGTGCCCTAGGCTCTGTTGCTTTGTTTTTTAGATGTTTCAGGAAACACCATACACCTCTCCCGAGTGGCTCTTGGCAATTTACATCCCGCCCATCAGCATAACAAGGCTCCCAGTTCTCCATGGCCTGTCCTGCCTTTCTGGATTTTACACTTTTTTCAGATGGCCCTTTTGACCGGGGGGAAGTGAGACTTCATTGTAGTGCAGGTTTCCTTTGCAAGCTTGCTTGGTTGGCCAAAAAGGGCGTATGCGATTTTTCCTGAATATATTCAGGAAAAAACGCATACGCCCTTTTTGGCCAAGTGCATCATTGTGGACGTTCTGCCTCTTTTCCTATGCTTTACATGCAATTCCAGTCTACCTCCTGAAATCGGTTTCCTGCAATTCTGCCCCGCTTTCAAGTCCTCTTGGCAGCCTTACTTCAGTATATTTTTGGACGATAGCTGTCATTTATAACTCTGCAGGTTTGTGAATTACAGTGCCCCTGAGCTCCTTTCTTCAACTCGCTTTCTTGTGAGCTGGCCGCAACACCGCAGGATTGCTTCAGGCCCTAATCTGGTTCCGGCACGGCACGCTGAGCCTTTGGTTAATTCCTCTTCCTGGTGGGAAATGAGAGTTAAATTTGCCCGTCCAGACACCTCCAGCTAGTCTCTCATTGGTTCTCCCTATTCCTGTTCATCTTCCGCATAAATTGCAAACTGGGCCAAACAGGAGGTTAAAGGCACTGACTCTCCAAGTCGGGAGAGTGTTAGTAAAGCGTGTGGAATGTTGCACCCGAGTACCAGGGGACGAGAACTGAGACATATTGGAACACGTCTCCCGATCACACGGTTGATCATACTCTGGGTTCCACGTGCATGTTTTACCTGAAGGCAGAATCCCTTAAACCTGGAGAGTTGAGACCCGTGGAATGGGTACCATGCAATATGACTTCAAAGGGTCTTCATTTGCTCACCGAACCTCTCCAATCCTATCACTGCTGCGTTTATGCCCCTGTACACACGCTTGATTTTCTTTCAGAGACATAGCAATCCATAGGTTTTAAGATACTTACTAGTCAGGTACATTCTTAGGCGTTTAATATGGGGTGTTGAGTCCATTTCGTTGAGCAAGGAGTAGTTCTTGTCTATTCCATATTTGGCTTAAGGAACTTTATCTGTGCTCATTTCAATCTCTGGTTTGATGCAGCACCCCAACTCACCTTTCCCCTTAAGCAAGCATAAGTTGGTTTTCTAAATTTGAGACCCTGTTCTGTTTTGTAATCCAGTTCCTGTGTAGCCAAGTTTACATTCCGTGTATTAGTGATATCTTATGATGTTTCTTTTTCTGTGTGACTTATTTCAGTTAGAATCATCATACCTGAATCCACTCATTATGCTGCTATGGGCCTGATGACATAGATTTCATTGCTGAGTGATATTGCATTGTACGTAAGTACCACAACTTCTTTATCCATTTTTCACTTTCTGCGATATTGAACTTGTTCCGTAAACGAGGTTCTTGTAAACAGAGCCGTCCCAAACTTTGGGGTGGCTGTGTCTTTTTGATTTGAATTTCCCTAAGCTATAGGACCATAAGTGGAAGTGCCCTAGGCTCTGTTGCTTTGTTTTTCAGATGTTTCAGGAAACACCATACACCTCTCCCGAGTGGCTCTTGGCAATTTACATCCCGCCCATCAGCATAACAAGGCTCCCAGTTCTCCATGGCCTGTCCTGCCTTTCTGGATTTTACACTTTTTTCAGATGGCCCTTTTGACCGGGGGGAAGTGAGACTTCATTGTAGTGCAGATTTCCTTTGCAAGCTTGCTTGGTTGGCCAAAAAGGGCGTATGCGTTTTTTCCTGAATATATTCAGGAAAAAACGCATACGCCCTTTTTGGCCAAGTGCATCATTGTGGACGTTCTGCCTCTTTTCCTATGCTTTAAATGCAATTCCAGTCTACCTCCTGAAATCGGTTTCCTGCAATTCTGCCCCGCTTTCAAGTCCTCTTGGCAGCCTTACTTCAGTATATTTTTGGACGATAGCTGTCATTTATAACTCTGCAGGTTTGTGAATTACAGTGCCCCTGAGCTCCTTTCTTCAACTCGCTTTCTTGTGAGCTGGCCGCAACACCGCAGGATTGCTTCAGGCCCTAATCTGGTTCCGGCACGGCACGCTGAGCCTTTGGTTAATTCCTCTTCCTGGTGGGAAATGAGAGTTAAATTTGCCCGTCCAGACACCTCCACCTAGTCTCTCATTGGTTCTCCCTATTCCTGTTCATCTTCCGCAGAAATTGCAAACTGGGCCAAACAGGAGGTTAAAGGCACTGACTCTCCAAGTCGGGAGAGTGTTAGTAAAGCGTGTGGAATGTTGCACCCGAGTTCCAGGGGACGAGAACTGAGACATATTGGAACACGTCTCCCGATCACACGGTTGATCATACTCTGGGTTCCACGTGCATGTTTTACCTGAAGGCAGAATCCCTTAAACCTGGAGAGTTGAGACCCGTGGAATGGGTACCATGCAATATGACTTCAAAGGGTCTTCATTTGCTCACCGAACCTCTCCAATCCTATCACTGCTGCGTTTATGCCCCTGTACACACGCTTGATTTTCTTTCAGAGACATAGCAATCCATAGGTTTTAAGATACTTACTAGTCAGGTACATTCTTAGGCGTTTAATATGGGGTGTTGAGTCCATTTCGTTGAGCAAGGAGTAGTTCTTGTCTATTCCATATTTGGCTTAAGGAACTTTATCTGTGCTCATTTCAATCTCTGGTTTTATGCAGCACCCCAACTCACCTTTCCCCTTAAGCAAGCATAAGTTGGTTTTCTAAATTTGAGACCCTGTTCTGTTTTGTAATCCAGTTCCTGTGTAGCCAAGTTTACATCCCGTGTATTAGTGATATCTTATGATGTTTCTTTTTCTGTGTGACTTATTTCAGTTAGAATCATCATACCTGAATCCACTCATTATGCTGCTACGGGCCTGATGACATAGATTTCATTGCTGAGTGATATTGCATTGTACGTAAGTACCACAACTTCTTTATCCATTTTTCACTTTCTGCGATATTGAACTTGTACCGTAAACGAGGTTCTTGTAAACAGAGCCGTCCCAAACTTTGGGGTGGCTGTGTCTTTTTGATTTTAATTTCCCTAAGCTATAGGACCATAAGTGGAAGTGCCCTAGGCTCTGTTGCTTTGTTTTTTAGATGTTTCAGGAAACACCATACACCTCTCCCGAGTGGCTCTTGGCAATTTACATCCCGCCCATCAGCATAACAAGGCTCCCAGTTCTCCATGGCCTGTCCTGCCTTTCTGGATTTTACACTTTTTTCAGATGGCCCTTTTGACCGGGGGGAAGTGAGACTTCATTGTAGTGCAGGTTTCCTTTGCAAGCTTGCTTGGTTGGCCAAAAAGGGCGTATGCGTTTTTTCCTGAATATATTCAGGAAAAAACGCATACGCCCTTTTTGGCCAAGTGCATCATTGTGGACGTTCTGCCTCTTTTCCTATGCTTTAAATGCAATTCCAGTCTACCTCCTGAAATCGGTTTCCTGCAATTCTGCCCCGCTTTCAAGTCCTCTTGGCAGCCTTACTTCAGTATATTTTTGGACGATAGCTGTCATTTATAACTCTGCAGGTTTGTGAATTACAGTGCCCCTGAGCTCCTTTCTTCAACTCGCTTTCTTGTGAGCTGGCCGCAACACCGCAGGATTGCTTCAGGCCCTAATCTGGTTCCGGCACGGCACGCTGAGCCTTTGGTTAATTCCTCTTCCTGGTGGGAAATGAGAGTTAAATTTGCCCGTCCAGACACCTCCACCTAGTCTCTCATTGGTTCTCCCTATTCCTGTTCATCTTCCGCAGAAATTGCAAACTGGGCCAAACAGGAGGTTAAAGGCACTGACTCTCCAAGTCGGGAGAGTGTTAGTAAAGCGTGTGGAATGTTGCACCCGAGTACCAGGGGACGAGAACTGAGACATATTGGAACACGTCTCCCGATCACACGGTTGATCATACTCTGGGTTCCACGTGCATGTTTTACCTGAAGGCAGAATCCCTTAAACCTGGAGAGTTGAGACCCGTGGAATGGGTACCATGCAATATGACTTCAAAGGGTCTTCATTTGCTCACCGAACCTCTCCAATCCTATCACTGCTGCGTTTATGCCCCTGTACACACGCTTGATTTTCTTTCAGAGACATAGCAATCCATAGGTTTTAAGATACTTACTAGTCAGGTACATTCTTAGGCGTTTAATATGGGGTGTTGAGTCCATTTCGTTGAGCAAGGAGTAGTTCTTGTCTATTCCATATTTGGCTTAAGGAACTTTATCTGTGCTCATTTCAATCTCTGGTTTGATGCAGCACCCCAACTCACCTTTCCCCTTAAGCAAGCATAAGTTGGTTTTCTAAATTTGAGACCCTGTTCTGTTTTGTAATCCAGTTCCTGTGTAGCCAAGTTTACATTCCGTGTATTAGTGATATCTTATGATGTTTCTTTTTCTGTGTGACTTATTTCAGTTAGAATCATCATACCTGAATCCACTCATTATGCTGCTATGGGCCTGATGACATAGATTTCATTGCTGAGTGATATTGCATTGTACGTAAGTACCACAACTTCTTTATCCATTTTTCACTTTCTGCGATATTGAACTTGTTCCGTAAACGAGGTTCTTGTAAACAGAGCCGTCCCAAACTTTGGGGTGGCTGTGTCTTTTTGATTTGAATTTCCCTAAGCTATAGGACCATAAGTGGAAGTGCCCTAGGCTCTGTTGCTTTGTTTTTCAGATGTTTCAGGAAACACCATACACCTCTCCCGAGTGGCTCTTGGCAATTTACATCCCGCCCATCAGCATAACAAGGCTCCCAGTTCTCCATGGCCTGTCCTGTCTTTCTGGATTTTACACTTTTTTCAGATGGCCCTTTTGACCGGGGGGAAGTGAGACTTCATTGTAGTGCAGATTTCCTTTGCAAGCTTGCTTGGTTGGCCAAAAAGGGCGTATGCGTTTTTTCCTGAATATATTCAGGAAAAAACGCATACGCCCTTTTTGGCCAAGTGCATCATTGTGGACGTTCTGCCTCTTTTCCTATGCTTTAAATGCAATTCCAGTCTACCTCCTGAAATCGGTTTCCTGCAATTCTGCCCCGCTTTCAAGTCCTCTTGGCAGCCTTACTTCAGTATATTTTTGGACGATAGCTGTCATTTATAACTCTGCAGGTTTGTGAATTACAGTGCCCCTGAGCTCCTTTCTTCAACTCGCTTTCTTGTGAGCTGGCCGCAACACCGCAGGATTGCTTCAGGCCCTAATCTGGTTCCGGCACGGCACGCTGAGCCTTTGGTTAATTCCTCTTCCTGGTGGGAAATGAGAGTTAAATTTGCCCGTCCAGACACCTCCACCTAGTCTCTCATTGGTTCTCCCTATTCCTGTTCATCTTCCGCAGAAATTGCAAACTGGGCCAAACAGGAGGTTAAAGGCACTGACTCTCCAAGTCGGGAGAGTGTTAGTAAAGCGTGTGGAATGTTGCACCCGAGTTCCAGGGGACGAGAACTGAGACATATTGGAACACGTCTCCCGATCACACGGTTGATCATACTCTGGGTTCCACGTGCATGTTTTACCTGAAGGCAGAATCCCTTAAACCTGGAGAGTTGAGACCCGTGGAATGGGTACCATGCAATATGACTTCAAAGGGTCTTCATTTGCTCACCGAACCTCTCCAATCCTATCACTGCTGCGTTTATGCCCCTGTACACACGCTTGATTTTCTTTCAGAGACATAGCAATCCATAGGTTTTAAGATACTTACTAGTCAGGTACATTCTTAGGCGTTTAATATGGGGTGTTGAGTCCATTTCGTTGAGCAAGGAGTAGTTCTTGTCTATTCCATATTTGGCTTAAGGAACTTTATCTGTGCTCATTTCAATCTCTGGTTTGATGCAGCACCCCAACTCACCTTTCCCCTTAAGCAAGCATAAGTTGGTTTTCTAAATTTGAGACCCTGTTCTGTTTTGTAATCCAGTTCCTGTGTAGCCAAGTTTACATCCCGTGTATTAGTGATATCTTATGATGTTTCTTTTTCTGTGTGACTTATTTCAGTTAGAATCATCATACCTGAATCCACTCATTATGCTGCTACGGGCCTGATGACATAGATTTCATTGCTGAGTGATATTGCATTGTACGTAAGTACCACAACTTCTTTATCCATTTTTCACTTTCTGCGATATTGAACTTGTACCGTAAACGAGGTTCTTGTAAACAGAGCCGTCCCAAACTTTGGGGTGGCTGTGTCTTTTTGATTTTAATTTCCCTAAGCTATAGGACCATAAGTGGAAGTGCCCTAGGCTCTGTTGCTTTGTTTTTTAGATGTTTCAGGAAACACCATACACCTCTCCCGAGTGGCTCTTGGCAATTTACATCCCGCCCATCAGCATAACAAGGCTCCCAGTTCTCCATGGCCTGTCCTGCCTTTCTGGATTTTACACTTTTTTCAGATGGCCCTTTTGACCGGGGGGAAGTGAGACTTCATTGTAGTGCAGGTTTCCTTTGCAAGCTTGCTTGGTTGGCCAAAAAGGGCGTATGCGTTTTTTCCTGAATATATTCAGGAAAAAACGCATACGCCCTTTTTGGCCAAGTGCATCATTGTGGACGTTCTGCCTCTTTTCCTATGCTTTAAATGCAATTCCAGTCTACCTCCTGAAATCGGTTTCCTGCAATTCTGCCCCGCTTTCAAGTCCTCTTGGCAGCCTTACTTCAGTATATTTTTGGACGATAGCTGTCATTTATAACTCTGCAGGTTTGTGAATTACAGTGCCCCTGAGCTCCTTTCTTCAACTCGCTTTCTTGTGAGCTGGCCGCAACACCGCAGGATTGCTTCAGGCCCTAATCTGGTTCCGGCACGGCACGCTGAGCCTTTGGTTAATTCCTCTTCCTGGTGGGAAATGAGAGTTAAATTTGCCCGTCCAGACACCTCCACCTAGTCTCTCATTGGTTCTCCCTATTCCTGTTCATCTTCCGCAGAAATTGCAAACTGGGCCAAACAGGAGGTTAAAGGCACTGACTCTCCAAGTCGGGAGAGTGTTAGTAAAGCGTGTGGAATGTTGCACCCGAGTACCAGGGGACGAGAACTGAGACATATTGGAACACGTCTCCCGATCACACGGTTGATCATACTCTGGGTTCCACGTGCATGTTTTACCTGAAGGCAGAATCCCTTAAACCTGGAGAGTTGAGACCCGTGGAATGGGTACCATGCAATATGACTTCAAAGGGTCTTCATTTGCTCACCGAACCTCTCCAATCCTATCACTGCTGCGTTTATGCCCCTGTACACACGCTTGATTTTCTTTCAGAGACATAGCAATCCATAGGTTTTAAGATACTTACTAGTCAGGTACATTCTTAGGCGTTTAATATGGGGTGTTGAGTCCATTTCGTTGAGCAAGGAGTAGTTCTTGTCTATTCCATATTTGGCTTAAGGAACTTTATCTGTGCTCATTTCAATCTCTGGTTTGATGCAGCACCCCAACTCACCTTTCCCCTTAAGCAAGCATAAGTTGGTTTTCTAAATTTGAGACCCTGTTCTGTTTTGTAATCCAGTTCCTGTGTAGCCAAGTTTACATTCCGTGTATTAGTGATATCTTATGATGTTTCTTTTTCTGTGTGACTTATTTCAGTTAGAATCATCATACCTGAATCCACTCATTATGCTGCTACGGGCCTGATGACATAGATTTCATTGCTGAGTGATATTGCATTGTACGTAAGTACCACAACTTCTTTATCCATTTTTCACTTTCTGCGATATTGAACTTGTTCCGTAAACGAGGTTCTTGTAAACAGAGCCGTCCCAAACTTTGGGGTGGCTGTGTCTTTTTGATTTTAATTTCCCTAAGCTATAGGACCATAAGTGGAAGTGCCCTAGGCTCTGTTGCTTTGTTTTTTAGATGTTTCAGGAAACACCATACACCTCTCCCGAGTGGCTCTTGGCAATTTACATCCCGCCCATCAGCATAACAAGGCTCCCAGTTCTCCATGGCCTGTCCTGCCTTTCTGGATTTTACACTTTTTTCAGATGGCCCTTTTGACCGGGGGGAAGTGAGACTTCATTGTAGTGCAGATTTCCTTTGCAAGCTTGCTTGGTTGGCCAAAAAGGGCGTATGCGTTTTTTCCTGAATATATTCAGGAAAAAACGCATACGCCCTTTTTGGCCAAGTGCATCATTGTGGACGTTCTGCCTCTTTTCCTATGCTTTAAATGCAATTCCAGTCTACCTCCTGAAATCGGTTTCCTGCAATTCTGCCCCGCTTTCAAGTCCTCTTGGCAGCCTTACTTCAGTATATTTTTGGACGATAGCTGTCATTTATAACTCTGCAGGTTTGTGAATTACAGTGCCCCTGAGCTCCTTTCTTCAACTCGCTTTCTTGTGAGCTGGCCGCAACACCGCAGGATTGCTTCAGGCCCTAATCTGGTTCCGGCACGGCACGCTGAGCCTTTGGTTAATTCCTCTTCCTGGTGGGAAATGAGAGTTAAATTTGCCCGTCCAGACACCTCCACCTAGTCTCTCATTGGTTCTCCCTATTCCTGTTCATCTTCCGCAGAAATTGCAAACTGGGCCAAACAGGAGGTTAAAGGCACTGACTCTCCAAGTCGGGAGAGTGTTAGTAAAGCGTGTGGAATGTTGCACCCGAGTTCCAGGGGACGAGAACTGAGACATATTGGAACACGTCTCCCGATCACACGGTTGATCATACTCTGGGTTCCACGTGCATGTTTTACCTGAAGGCAGAATCCCTTAAACCTGGAGAGTTGAGACCCGTGGAATGGGTACCATGCAATATGACTTCAAAGGGTCTTCATTTGCTCACCGAACCTCTCCAATCCTATCACTGCTGCGTTTATGCCCCTGTACACACGCTTGATTTTCTTTCAGAGACATAGCAATCCATAGGTTTTAAGATACTTACTAGTCAGGTACATTCTTAGGCGTTTAATATGGGGTGTTGAGTCCATTTCGTTGAGCAAGGAGTAGTTCTTGTCTATTCCATATTTGGCTTAAGGAACTTTATCTGTGCTCATTTCAATCTCTGGTTTGATGCAGCACCCCAACTCACCTTTCCCCTTAAGCAAGCATAAGTTGGTTTTCTAAATTTGAGACCCTGTTCTGTTTTGTAATCCAGTTCCTGTGTAGCCAAGTTTACATTCCGTGTATTAGTGATATCTTATGATGTTTCTTTTTCTGTGTGACTTATTTCAGTTAGAATCATCATACCTGAATCCACTCATTATGCTGCTATGGGCCTGATGACATAGATTTCATTGCTGAGTGATATTGCATTGTACGTAAGTACCACAACTTCTTTATCCATTTTTCACTTTCTGCGATATTGAACTTGTTCCGTAAACGAGGTTCTTGTAAACAGAGCCGTCCCAAACTTTGGGGTGGCTGTGTCTTTTTGATTTGAATTTCCCTAAGCTATAGGACCATAAGTGGAAGTGCCCTAGGCTCTGTTGCTTTGTTTTTCAGATGTTTCAGGAAACACCATACACCTCTCCCGAGTGGCTCTTGGCAATTTACATCCCGCCCATCAGCATAACAAGGCTCCCAGTTCTCCATGGCCTGTCCTGCCTTTCTGGATTTTACACTTTTTTCAGATGGCCCTTTTGACCGGGGGGAAGTGAGACTTCATTGTAGTGCAGATTTCCTTTGCAAGCTTGCTTGGTTGGCCAAAAAGGGCGTATGCGTTTTTTCCTGAATATATTCAGGAAAAAACGCATACGCCCTTTTTGGCCAAGTGCATCATTGTGGACGTTCTGCCTCTTTTCCTATGCTTTAAATGCAATTCCAGTCTACCTCCTGAAATCGGTTTCCTGCAATTCTGCCCCGCTTTCAAGTCCTCTTGGCAGCCTTACTTCAGTATATTTTTGGACGATAGCTGTCATTTATAACTCTGCAGGTTTGTGAATTACAGTGCCCCTGAGCTCCTTTCTTCAACTCGCTTTCTTGTGAGCTGGCCGCAACACCGCAGGATTGCTTCAGGCCCTAATCTGGTTCCGGCACGGCACGCTGAGCCTTTGGTTAATTCCTCTTCCTGGTGGGAAATGAGAGTTAAATTTGCCCGTCCAGACACCTCCACCTAGTCTCTCATTGGTTCTCCCTATTCCTGTTCATCTTCCGCAGAAATTGCAAACTGGGCCAAACAGGAGGTTAAAGGCACTGACTCTCCAAGTCGGGAGAGTGTTAGTAAAGCGTGTGGAATGTTGCACCCGAGTTCCAGGGGACGAGAACTGAGACATATTGGAACACGTCTCCCGATCACACGGTTGATCATACTCTGGGTTCCACGTGCATGTTTTACCTGAAGGCAGAATCCCTTAAACCTGGAGAGTTGAGACCCGTGGAATGGGTACCATGCAATATGACTTCAAAGGGTCTTCATTTGCTCACCGAACCTCTCCAATCCTATCACTGCTGCGTTTATGCCCCTGTACACACGCTTGATTTTCTTTCAGAGACATAGCAATCCATAGGTTTTAAGATACTTACTAGTCAGGTACATTCTTAGGCGTTTAATATGGGGTGTTGAGTCCATTTCGTTGAGCAAGGAGTAGTTCTTGTCTATTCCATATTTGGCTTAAGGAACTTTATCTGTGCTCATTTCAATCTCTGGTTTTATGCAGCACCCCAACTCACCTTTCCCCTTAAGCAAGCATAAGTTGGTTTTCTAAATTTGAGACCCTGTTCTGTTTTGTAATCCAGTTCCTGTGTAGCCAAGTTTACATCCCGTGTATTAGTGATATCTTATGATGTTTCTTTTTCTGTGTGACTTATTTCAGTTAGAATCATCATACCTGAATCCACTCATTATGCTGCTACGGGCCTGATGACATAGATTTCATTGCTGAGTGATATTGCATTGTACGTAAGTACCACAACTTCTTTATCCATTTTTCACTTTCTGCGATATTGAACTTGTACCGTAAACGAGGTTCTTGTAAACAGAGCCGTCCCAAACTTTGGGGTGGCTGTGTCTTTTTGATTTTAATTTCCCTAAGCTATAGGACCATAAGTGGAAGTGCCCTAGGCTCTGTTGCTTTGTTTTTTAGATGTTTCAGGAAACACCATACACCTCTCCCGAGTGGCTCTTGGCAATTTACATCCCGCCCATCAGCATAACAAGGCTCCCAGTTCTCCATGGCCTGTCCTGCCTTTCTGGATTTTACACTTTTTTCAGATGGCCCTTTTGACCGGGGGGAAGTGAGACTTCATTGTAGTGCAGGTTTCCTTTGCAAGCTTGCTTGGTTGGCCAAAAAGGGCGTATGCGTTTTTTCCTGAATATATTCAGGAAAAAACGCATACGCCCTTTTTGGCCAAGTGCATCATTGTGGACGTTCTGCCTCTTTTCCTATGCTTTAAATGCAATTCCAGTCTACCTCCTGAAATCGGTTTCCTGCAATTCTGCCCCGCTTTCAAGTCCTCTTGGCAGCCTTACTTCAGTATATTTTTGGACGATAGCTGTCATTTATAACTCTGCAGGTTTGTGAATTACAGTGCCCCTGAGCTCCTTTCTTCAACTCGCTTTCTTGTGAGCTGGCCGCAACACCGCAGGATTGCTTCAGGCCCTAATCTGGTTCCGGCACGGCACGCTGAGCCTTTGGTTAATTCCTCTTCCTGGTGGGAAATGAGAGTTAAATTTGCCCGTCCAGACACCTCCACCTAGTCTCTCATTGGTTCTCCCTATTCCTGTTCATCTTCCGCAGAAATTGCAAACTGGGCCAAACAGGAGGTTAAAGGCACTGACTCTCCAAGTCGGGAGAGTGTTAGTAAAGCGTGTGGAATGTTGCACCCGAGTACCAGGGGACGAGAACTGAGACATATTGGAACACGTCTCCCGATCACACGGTTGATCATACTCTGGGTTCCACGTGCATGTTTTACCTGAAGGCAGAATCCCTTAAACCTGGAGAGTTGAGACCCGTGGAATGGGTACCATGCAATATGACTTCAAAGGGTCTTCATTTGCTCACCGAACCTCTCCAATCCTATCACTGCTGCGTTTATGCCCCTGTACACACGCTTGATTTTCTTTCAGAGACATAGCAATCCATAGGTTTTAAGATACTTACTAGTCAGGTACATTCTTAGGCGTTTAATATGGGGTGTTGAGTCCATTTCGTTGAGCAAGGAGTAGTTCTTGTCTATTCCATATTTGGCTTAAGGAACTTTATCTGTGCTCATTTCAATCTCTGGTTTGATGCAGCACCCCAACTCACCTTTCCCCTTAAGCAAGCATAAGTTGGTTTTCTAAATTTGAGACCCTGTTCTGTTTTGTAATCCAGTTCCTGTGTAGCCAAGTTTACATTCCGTGTATTAGTGATATCTTATGATGTTTCTTTTTCTGTGTGACTTATTTCAGTTAGAATCATCATACCTGAATCCACTCATTATGCTGCTATGGGCCTGATGACATAGATTTCATTGCTGAGTGATATTGCATTGTACGTAAGTACCACAACTTCTTTATCCATTTTTCACTTTCTGCGATATTGAACTTGTTCCGTAAACGAGGTTCTTGTAAACAGAGCCGTCCCAAACTTTGGGGTGGCTGTGTCTTTTTGATTTGAATTTCCCTAAGCTATAGGACCATAAGTGGAAGTGCCCTAGGCTCTGTTGCTTTGTTTTTCAGATGTTTCAGGAAACACCATACACCTCTCCCGAGTGGCTCTTGGCAATTTACATCCCGCCCATCAGCATAACAAGGCTCCCAGTTCTCCATGGCCTGTCCTGCCTTTCTGGATTTTACACTTTTTTCAGATGGCCCTTTTGACCGGGGGGAAGTGAGACTTCATTGTAGTGCAGATTTCCTTTGCAAGCTTGCTTGGTTGGCCAAAAAGGGCGTATGCGTTTTTTCCTGAATATATTCAGGAAAAAACGCATACGCCCTTTTTGGCCAAGTGCATCATTGTGGACGTTCTGCCTCTTTTCCTATGCTTTAAATGCAATTCCAGTCTACCTCCTGAAATCGGTTTCCTGCAATTCTGCCCCGCTTTCAAGTCCTCTTGGCAGCCTTACTTCAGTATATTTTTGGACGATAGCTGTCATTTATAACTCTGCAGGTTTGTGAATTACAGTGCCCCTGAGCTCCTTTCTTCAACTCGCTTTCTTGTGAGCTGGCCGCAACACCGCAGGATTGCTTCAGGCCCTAATCTGGTTCCGGCACGGCACGCTGAGCCTTTGGTTAATTCCTCTTCCTGGTGGGAAATGAGAGTTAAATTTGCCCGTCCAGACACCTCCACCTAGTCTCTCATTGGTTCTCCCTATTCCTGTTCATCTTCCGCAGAAATTGCAAACTGGGCCAAACAGGAGGTTAAAGGCACTGACTCTCCAAGTCGGGAGAGTGTTAGTAAAGCGTGTGGAATGTTGCACCCGAGTTCCAGGGGACGAGAACTGAGACATATTGGAACACGTCTCCCGATCACACGGTTGATCATACTCTGGGTTCCACGTGCATGTTTTACCTGAAGGCAGAATCCCTTAAACCTGGAGAGTTGAGACCCGTGGAATGGGTACCATGCAATATGACTTCAAAGGGTCTTCATTTGCTCACCGAACCTCTCCAATCCTATCACTGCTGCGTTTATGCCCCTGTACACACGCTTGATTTTCTTTCAGAGACATAGCAATCCATAGGTTTTAAGATACTTACTAGTCAGGTACATTCTTAGGCGTTTAATATGGGGTGTTGAGTCCATTTCGTTGAGCAAGGAGTAGTTCTTGTCTATTCCATATTTGGCTTAAGGAACTTTATCTGTGCTCATTTCAATCTCTGGTTTGATGCAGCACCCCAACTCACCTTTCCCCTTAAGCAAGCATAAGTTGGTTTTCTAAATTTGAGACCCTGTTCTGTTTTGTAATCCAGTTCCTGTGTAGCCAAGTTTACATCCCGTGTATTAGTGATATCTTATGATGTTTCTTTTTCTGTGTGACTTATTTCAGTTAGAATCATCATACCTGAATCCACTCATTATGCTGCTACGGGCCTGATGACATAGATTTCATTGCTGAGTGATATTGCATTGTACGTAAGTACCACAACTTCTTTATCCATTTTTCACTTTCTGCGATATTGAACTTGTACCGTAAACGAGGTTCTTGTAAACAGAGCCGTCCCAAACTTTGGGGTGGCTGTGTCTTTTTGATTTTAATTTCCCTAAGCTATAGGACCATAAGTGGAAGTGCCCTAGGCTCTGTTGCTTTGTTTTTTAGATGTTTCAGGAAACACCATACACCTCTCCCGAGTGGCTCTTGGCAATTTACATCCCGCCCATCAGCATAACAAGGCTCCCAGTTCTCCATGGCCTGTCCTGCCTTTCTGGATTTTACACTTTTTTCAGATGGCCCTTTTGACCGGGGGGAAGTGAGACTTCATTGTAGTGCAGGTTTCCTTTGCAAGCTTGCTTGGTTGGCCAAAAAGGGCGTATGCGTTTTTTCCTGAATATATTCAGGAAAAAACGCATACGCCCTTTTTGGCCAAGTGCATCATTGTGGACGTTCTGCCTCTTTTCCTATGCTTTAAATGCAATTCCAGTCTACCTCCTGAAATCGGTTTCCTGCAATTCTGCCCCGCTTTCAAGTCCTCTTGGCAGCCTTACTTCAGTATATTTTTGGACGATAGCTGTCATTTATAACTCTGCAGGTTTGTGAATTACAGTGCCCCTGAGCTCCTTTCTTCAACTCGCTTTCTTGTGAGCTGGCCGCAACACCGCAGGATTGCTTCAGGCCCTAATCTGGTTCCGGCACGGCACGCTGAGCCTTTGGTTAATTCCTCTTCCTGGTGGGAAATGAGAGTTAAATTTGCCCGTCCAGACACCTCCAGCTAGTCTCTCATTGGTTCTCCCTATTCCTGTTCATCTTCCGCAGAAATTGCAAACTGGGCCAAACAGGAGGTTAAAGGCACTGACTCTCCAAGTCGGGAGAGTGTTAGTAAAGCGTGTGGAATGTTGCACCCGAGTACCAGGGGACGAGAACTGAGACATATTGGAACACGTCTCCCGATCACACGGTTGATCATACTCTGGGTTCCACGTGCATGTTTTACCTGAAGGCAGAATCCCTTAAACCTGGAGAGTTGAGACCCGTGGAATGGGTACCATGCAATATGACTTCAAAGGGTCTTCATTTGCTCACCGAACCTCTCCAATCCTATCACTGCTGCGTTTATGCCCCTGTACACACGCTTGATTTTCTTTCAGAGACATAGCAATCCATAGGTTTTAAGATACTTACTAGTCAGGTACATTCTTAGGCGTTTAATATGGGGTGTTGAGTCCATTTCGTTGAGCAAGGAGTAGTTCTTGTCTATTCCATATTTGGCTTAAGGAACTTTATCTGTGCTCATTTCAATCTCTGGTTTGATGCAGCACCCCAACTCACCTTTCCCCTTAAGCAAGCATAAGTTGGTTTTCTAAATTTGAGACCCTGTTCTGTTTTGTAATCCAGTTCCTGTGTAGCCAAGTTTACATTCCGTGTATTAGTGATATCTTATGATGTTTCTTTTTCTGTGTGACTTATTTCAGTTAGAATCATCATACCTGAATCCACTCATTATGCTGCTACGGGCCTGATGACATAGATTTCATTGCTGAGTGATATTGCATTGTACGTAAGTACCACAACTTCTTTATCCATTTTTCACTTTCTGCGATATTGAACTTGTTCCGTAAACGAGGTTCTTGTAAACAGAGCCGTCCCAAACTTTGGGGTGGCTGTGTCTTTTTGATTTTAATTTCCCTAAGCTATAGGACCATAAGTGGAAGTGCCCTAGGCTCTGTTGCTTTGTTTTTTAGATGTTTCAGGAAACACCATACACCTCTCCCGAGTGGCTGTTGGCAATTTACATCCCGCCCATCAGCATAACAAGGCTCCCAGTTCTCCATGGCCTGTCCTGCCTTTCTGGATTTTACACTTTTTTCAGATGGCCCTTTTGACCGGGGGGAAGTGAGACTTCATTGTAGTGCAGATTTCCTTTGCAAGCTTGCTTGGTTGGCCAAAAAGGGCGTATGCGTTTTTTCCTGAATATATTCAGGAAAAAACGCATACGCCCTTTTTGGCCAAGTGCATCATTGTGGACGTTCTGCCTCTTTTCCTATGCTTTAAATGCAATTCCAGTCTACCTCCTGAAATCGGTTTCCTGCAATTCTGCCCCGCTTTCAAGTCCTCTTGGCAGCCTTACTTCAGTATATTTTTGGACGATAGCTGTCATTTATAACTCTGCAGGTTTGTGAATTACAGTGCCCCTGAGCTCCTTTCTTCAACTCGCTTTCTTGTGAGCTGGCCGCAACACCGCAGGATTGCTTCAGGCCCTAATCTGGTTCCGGCACGGCACGCTGAGCCTTTGGTTAATTCCTCTTCCTGGTGGGAAATGAGAGTTAAATTTGCCCGTCCAGACACCTCCACCTAGTCTCTCATTGGTTCTCCCTATTCCTGTTCATCTTCCGCAGAAATTGCAAACTGGGCCAAACAGGAGGTTAAAGGCACTGACTCTCCAAGTCGGGAGAGTGTTAGTAAAGCGTGTGGAATGTTGCACCCGAGTTCCAGGGGACGAGAACTGAGACATATTGGAACACGTCTCCCGATCACACGGTTGATCATACTCTGGGTTCCACGTGCATGTTTTACCTGAAGGCAGAATCCCTTAAACCTGGAGAGTTGAGACCCGTGGAATGGGTACCATGCAATATGACTTCAAAGGGTCTTCATTTGCTCACCGAACCTCTCCAATCCTATCACTGCTGCGTTTATGCCCCTGTACACACGCTTGATTTTCTTTCAGAGACATAGCAATCCATAGGTTTTAAGATACTTACTAGTCAGGTACATTCTTAGGCGTTTAATATGGGGTGTTGAGTCCATTTCGTTGAGCAAGGAGTAGTTCTTGTCTATTCCATATTTGGCTTAAGGAACTTTATCTGTGCTCATTTCAATCTCTGGTTTTATGCAGCACCCCAACTCACCTTTCCCCTTAAGCAAGCATAAGTTGGTTTTCTAAATTTGAGACCCTGTTCTGTTTTGTAATCCAGTTCCTGTGTAGCCAAGTTTACATCCCGTGTATTAGTGATATCTTATGATGTTTCTTTTTCTGTGTGACTTATTTCAGTTAGAATCATCATACCTGAATCCACTCATTATGCTGCTACGGGCCTGATGACATAGATTTCATTGCTGAGTGATATTGCATTGTACGTAAGTACCACAACTTCTTTATCCATTTTTCACTTTCTGCGATATTGAACTTGTACCGTAAACGAGGTTCTTGTAAACAGAGCCGTCCCAAACTTTGGGGTGGCTGTGTCTTTTTGATTTTAATTTCCCTAAGCTATAGGACCATAAGTGGAAGTGCCCTAGGCTCTGTTGCTTTGTTTTTTAGATGTTTCAGGAAACACCATACACCTCTCCCGAGTGGCTCTTGGCAATTTACATCCCGCCCATCAGCATAACAAGGCTCCCAGTTCTCCATGGCCTGTCCTGCCTTTCTGGATTTTACACTTTTTTCAGATGGCCCTTTTGACCGGGGGGAAGTGAGACTTCATTGTAGTGCAGGTTTCCTTTGCAAGCTTGCTTGGTTGGCCAAAAAGGGCGTATGCGTTTTTTCCTGAATATATTCAGGAAAAAACGCATACGCCCTTTTTGGCCAAGTGCATCATTGTGGACGTTCTGCCTCTTTTCCTATGCTTTAAATGCAATTCCAGTCTACCTCCTGAAATCGGTTTCCTGCAATTCTGCCCCGCTTTCAAGTCCTCTTGGCAGCCTTACTTCAGTATATTTTTGGACGATAGCTGTCATTTATAACTCTGCAGGTTTGTGAATTACAGTGCCCCTGAGCTCCTTTCTTCAACTCGCTTTCTTGTGAGCTGGCCGCAACACCGCAGGATTGCTTCAGGCCCTAATCTGGTTCCGGCACGGCACGCTGAGCCTTTGGTTAATTCCTCTTCCTGGTGGGAAATGAGAGTTAAATTTGCCCGTCCAGACACCTCCACCTAGTCTCTCATTGGTTCTCCCTATTCCTGTTCATCTTCCGCAGAAATTGCAAACTGGGCCAAACAGGAGGTTAAAGGCACTGACTCTCCAAGTCGGGAGAGTGTTAGTAAAGCGTGTGGAATGTTGCACCCGAGTACCAGGGGACGAGAACTGAGACATATTGGAACACGTCTCCCGATCACACGGTTGATCATACTCTGGGTTCCACGTGCATGTTTTACCTGAAGGCAGAATCCCTTAAACCTGGAGAGTTGAGACCCGTGGAATGGGTACCATGCAATATGACTTCAAAGGGTCTTCATTTGCTCACCGAACCTCTCCAATCCTATCACTGCTGCGTTTATGCCCCTGTACACACGCTTGATTTTCTTTCAGAGACATAGCAATCCATAGGTTTTAAGATACTTACTAGTCAGGTACATTCTTAGGCGTTTAATATGGGGTGTTGAGTCCATTTCGTTGAGCAAGGAGTAGTTCTTGTCTATTCCATATTTGGCTTAAGGAACTTTATCTGTGCTCATTTCAATCTCTGGTTTGATGCAGCACCCCAACTCACCTTTCCCCTTAAGCAAGCATAAGTTGGTTTTCTAAATTTGAGACCCTGTTCTGTTTTGTAATCCAGTTCCTGTGTAGCCAAGTTTACATTCCGTGTATTAGTGATATCTTATGATGTTTCTTTTTCTGTGTGACTTATTTCAGTTAGAATCATCATACCTGAATCCACTCATTATGCTGCTACGGGCCTGATGACATAGATTTCATTGCTGAGTGATATTGCATTGTACGTAAGTACCACAACTTCTTTATCCATTTTTCACTTTCTGCGATATTGAACTTGTTCCGTAAACGAGGTTCTTGTAAACAGAGCCGTCCCAAACTTTGGGGTGGCTGTGTCTTTTTGATTTTAATTTCCCTAAGCTATAGGACCATAAGTGGAAGTGCCCTAGGCTCTGTTGCTTTGTTTTTTAGATGTTTCAGGAAACACCATACACCTCTCCCGAGTGGCTGTTGGCAATTTACATCCCGCCCATCAGCATAACAAGGCTCCCAGTTCTCCATGGCCTGTCCTGCCTTTCTGGATTTTACACTTTTTTCAGATGGCCCTTTTGACCGGGGGGAAGTGAGACTTCATTGTAGTGCAGATTTCCTTTGCAAGCTTGCTTGGTTGGCCAAAAAGGGCGTATGCGTTTTTTCCTGAATATATTCAGGAAAAAACGCATACGCCCTTTTTGGCCAAGTGCATCATTGTGGACGTTCTGCCTCTTTTCCTATGCTTTAAATGCAATTCCAGTCTACCTCCTGAAATCGGTTTCCTGCAATTCTGCCCCGCTTTCAAGTCCTCTTGACAGCCTTACTTCAGTATATTTTTGGACGATAGCTGTCATTTATAACTCTGCAGGTTTGTGAATTACAGTGCCCCTGAGCTCCTTTCTTCAACTCGCTTTCTTGTGAGCTGGCCGCAACACCGCAGGATTGCTTCAGGCCCTAATCTGGTTCCGGCACGGCACGCTGAGCCTTTGGTTAATTCCTCTTCCTGGTGGGAAATGAGAGTTAAATTTGCCCGTCCAGACACCTCCACCTAGTCTCTCATTGGTTCTCCCTATTCCTGTTCATCTTCCGCAGAAATTGCAAACTGGGCCAAACAGGAGGTTAAAGGCACTGACTCTCCAAGTCGGGAGAGTGTTAGTAAAGCGTGTGGAATGTTGCACCCGAGTACCAGGGGACGAGAACTGAGACATATTGGAACACGTCTCCCGATCACACGGTTGATCATACTCTGGGTTCCATGTGCATGTTTTAGCTGAAGGAAGAATCCCTTAAACCTGGAGAGTTGAGACCCGTGGAATGGGTACCATGCAATATGACTTCAAAGGGTCTTCATTTGCTCACCGAACCTCTCCAATCCTATCACTGCTGCGTTTGTGCCCCTGTACACACGCTTGATTTTCTTTCAGAGACATAGCAATCCATAGGTTTTAAGATACTTACTAGTCAGGTACATTCTTAGGCGTTTAATATGGGGTGTTGAGTCCATTTCGTTGAGCAAGGAGTAGTTCTTGTCTATTCCATATTTGGCTTAAGGAACTTTATCTGTGCTCATTTCAATCTCTGGTTTGATGCAGCACCCCAACTCACCTTTCCCCTTAAGCAAGCATAAGTTGGTTTTCTAAATTTGAGACCCTGTTCTGTTTTGTAATCCAGTTCCTGTGTAGCCAAGTTTACATTCCGTGTATTAGTGATATCTTATGATGTTTCTTTTTCTGTGTGACTTATTTCAGTTAGAATCATCATACCTGAATCCACTCATTATGCTGCTACGGGCCTGATGACATAGATTTCATTGCTGAGTGATATTGCATTGTACGTAAGTACCACAACTTCTTTATCCATTTTTCACTTTCTGCGATATTGAACTTGTTCCGTAAACGAGGTTCTTGTAAACAGAGCCGTCCCAAACTTTGGGGTGGCTGTGTCTTTTTGATTTGAATTTCCCTAAGCTATAGGACCATAAGTGGAAGTGCCCTAGGCTCTGTTGCTTTGTTTTTTAGATGTTTCAGGAAACACCATACACCTCTCCCGAGTGGCTGTTGGCAATTTACATCCCGCCCATCAGCATAACAAGGCTCCCAGTTCTCCATGGCCTGTCCTGCCTTTCTGGATTTTACACTTTTTTCAGATGGCCCTTTTGACCGGGGGGAAGTGAGACTTCATTGTAGTGCAGATTTCCTTTGCAAGCTTGCTTGGTTGGCCAAAAAGGGCGTATGCGTTTTTTCCTGAATATATTCAGGAAAAAACGCATACGCCCTTTTTGGCCAAGTGCATCATTGTGGACGTTCTGCCTCTTTTCCTATGCTTTAAATGCAATTCCAGTCTACCTCCTGAAATCGGTTTCCTGCAATTCTGCCCCGCTTTCAAGTCCTCTTGGCAGCCTTACTTCAGTATATTTTTGGACGATAGCTGTCATTTATAACTCTGCAGGTTTGTGAATTACAGTGCCCCTGAGCTCCTTTCTTCAACTCGCTTTCTTGTGAGCTGGCCGCAACACCGCAGGATTGCTTCAGGCCCTAATCTGGTTCCGGCACGGCACGCTGAGCCTTTGGTTAATTCCTCTTCCTGGTGGGAAATGAGAGTTAAATTTGCCCGTCCAGACACCTCCACCTAGTCTCTCATTGGTTCTCCCTATTCCTGTTCATCTTCCGCAGAAATTGCAAACTGGGCCAAACAGGAGGTTAAAGGCACTGACTCTCCAAGTCGGGAGAGTGTTAGTAAAGCGTGTGGAATGTTGCACCCGAGTACCAGGGGACGAGAACTGAGACATATTGGAACACGTCTCCCGATCACACGGTTGATCATACTCTGGGTTCCACGTGCATGTTTTACCTGAAGGCAGAATCCCTTAAACCTGGAGAGTTGAGACCCGTGGAATGGGTACCATGCAATATGACTTCAAAGGGTCTTCATTTGCTCACCGAACCTCTCCAATCCTATCACTGCTGCGTTTATGCCCCTGTACACACGCTTGATTTTCTTTCAGAGACATAGCAATCCATAGGTTTTAAGATACTTACTAGTCAGGTACATTCTTAGGCGTTTAATATGGGGTGTTGAGTCCATTTCGTTGAGCAAGGAGTAGTTCTTGTCTATTCCATATTTGGCTTAAGGAACTTTATCTGTGCTCATTTCAATCTCTGGTTTGATGCAGCACCCCAACTCACCTTTCCCCTTAAGCAAGCATAAGTTGGTTTTCTAAATTTGAGACCCTGTTCTGTTTTGTAATCCAGTTCCTGTGTAGCCAAGTTTACATCCCGTGTATTAGTGATATCTTATGATGTTTCTTTTTCTGTGTGACTTATTTCAGTTAGAATCATCATACCTGAATCCACTCATTATGCTGCTACGGGCCTGATGACATAGATTTCATTGCTGAGTGATATTGCATTGTACATAAGTACCACAACTTCTTTATCCATTTTTCACTTTCTGCGATATTGAACTTGTACCGTAAACGAGGTTCTTGTAAACAGAGCCGTCCCAAACTTTGGGGTGGCTGTGTCTTTTTGATTTTAATTTCCCTAAGCTATAGGACCATAAGTGGAAGTGCCCTAGGCTCTGTTGCTTTGTTTTTTAGATGTTTCAGGAAACACCATACACCTCTCCCGAGTGGCTCTTGGCAATTTACATCCCGCCCATCAGCATAACAAGGCTCCCAGTTCTCCATGGCCTGTCCTGCCTTTCTGGATTTTACACTTTTTTCAGATGGCCCTTTTGACCGGGGGGAAGTGAGACTTCATTGTAGTGCAGATTTCCTTTGCAAGCTTGCTTGGTTGGCCAAAAAGGGCGTATGCGTTTTTTCCTGAATATATTCAGGAAAAAACGCATACGCCCTTTTTGGCCAAGTGCATCATTGTGGACGTTCTGCCTCTTTTCCTATGCTTTAAATGCAATTCCAGTCTACCTCCTGAAATCGGTTTCCTGCAATTCTGCCCCGCTTTCAAGTCCTCTTGGCAGCCTTACTTCAGTATATTTTTGGACGATAGCTGTCATTTATAACTCTGCAGGTTTGTGAATTACAGTGCCCCTGAGCTCCTTTCTTCAACTCGCTTTCTTGTGAGCTGGCCGCAACACCGCAGGATTGCTTCAGGCCCTAATCTGGTTCCGGCACGGCACGCTGAGCCTTTGGTTAATTCCTCTTCCTGGTGGGAAATGAGAGTTAAATTTGCCCGTCCAGACACCTCCACCTAGTCTCTCATTGGTTCTCCCTATTCCTGTTCATCTTCCGCAGAAATTGCAAACTGGGCCAAACAGGAGGTTAAAGGCACTGACTCTCCAAGTCGGGAGAGTGTTAGTAAAGCGTCTGGAATGTTGCACCCGAGTACCAGGGGACGAGAACTGAGACATATTGGAACACGTCTCCCGATCACACGGTTGATCATACTCTGGGTTCCACGTGCATGTTTTACCTGAAGGAAGAATCCCTTAAACCTGGAGAGTTGAGACCCGTGGAATGGGTACCATGCAATATGACTTCAAAGGGTCTTCATTTGCTCACCGAACCTCTCCAATCCTATCACTGCTGCGTTTGTGCCCCTGTACACACGCTTGATTTTCTTTCAGAGACATAGCAATCCATAGGTTTTAAGATACTTACTAGTCAGGTACATTCTTAGGCGTTTAATATGGGGTGTTGAGTCCATTTCGTTGAGCAAGGAGTAGTTCTTGTCTATTCTATATTTGGCTTAGGGAACTTTATCTGTGCTCATTTCAATCTCTGGTTTGATGCAGCACCCCAACTCACCTTTCCCCTTAAGCAAGCATAAGTTGGTTTTCTAAATTTGAGACCCTGTTCTGTTTTGTAATCCAGTTCCTGTGTAGCCAAGTTTACATCCCGTGTATTAGTGATATCTTATGATGTTTCTTTTTCTGTGTGACTTATTTCAGTTAGAATCATCATACCTGAATCCACTCATTATGCTGCTATGGGCCTGATGACATAGATTTCATTGCTGAGTGATATTGCATTGTACGTAAGTACCACAACTTCTTTATCCATTTTTCACTTTCTGCGATATTGAACTTGTTCCGTAAACGAGGTTCTTGTAAACAGAGCCGTCCCAAACTTTGGGGTGGCTGTGTCTTTTTGATTTTAATTTCCCTAAGCTATAGGACCATAAGTGGAAGTGCCCTAGGCTCTGTTGCTTTGTTTTTTAGATGTTTCAGGAAACACCATACACCTCTCCCGAGTGGCTGTTGGCAATTTACATCCCGCCCATCAGCATAACAAGGCTCCCAGTTCTCCATGGCCTGTCCTGCCTTTCTGGATTTTACACTTTTTTCAGATGGCCCTTTTGACCGGGGGGAAGTGAGACTTCATTGTAGTGCAGATTTCCTTTGCAAGCTTGCTTGGTTGGCCAAAAAGGGCGTATGCGTTTTTTCCTGAATATATTCAGGAAAAAACGCATACGCCCTTTTTGGCCAAGTGCATCATTGTGGACGTTCTGCCTCTTTTCCTATGCTTTAAATGCAATTCCAGTCTACCTCCTGAAATCGGTTTCCTGCAATTCTGCCCCGCTTTCAAGTCCTCTTGACAGCCTTACTTCAGTATATTTTTGGACGATAGCTGTCATTTATAACTCTGCAGGTTTGTGAATTACAGTGCCCCTGAGCTCCTTTCTTCAACTCGCTTTCTTGTGAGCTGGCCGCAACACCGCAGGATTGCTTCAGGCCCTAATCTGGTTCCGGCACGGCACGCTGAGCCTTTGGTTAATTCCTCTTCCTGGTGGGAAATGAGAGTTAAATTTGCCCGTCCAGACACCTCCACCTAGTCTCTCATTGGTTCTCCCTATTCCTGTTCATCTTCCGCAGAAATTGCAAACTGGGCCAAACAGGAGGTTAAAGGCACTGACTCTCCAAGTCGGGAGAGTGTTAGTAAAGCGTCTGGAATGTTGCACCCGAGTACCAGGGGACGAGAACTGAGACATATTGGAACACGTCTCCCGATCACACAGTTGATCATAATCTGGGTTCCATGTGCATGTTTTAGCTGAAGGAAGAATCCCTTAAACCTGGAGAGTTGAGACCCGTGGAATGGGTACCATGCAATATGACTTCAAAGGGTCTTCATTTGCTCACCGAACCTCTCCAATCCTATCACTGCTGCGTTTGTGCCCCTGTACACACGCTTGATTTTCTTTCAGAGACATAGCAATCCATAGGTTTTAAGATACTTACTAGTCAGGTACATTCTTAGGCGTTTAATATGGGGTGTTGAGTCCATTTCGTTGAGCAAGGAGTAGTTCTTGTCTATTCCATATTTGGCTTAAGGAACTTTATCTGTGCTCATTTCAATCTCTGGTTTGATGCAGCACCCCAACTCACCTTTCCCCTTAAGCAAGCATAAGTTGGTTTTCTAAATTTGAGACCCTGTTCTGTTTTGTAATCCAGTTCCTGTGTAGCCAAGTTTACATTCCGTGTATTAGTGATATCTTATGATGTTTCTTTTTCTGTGTGATTTATTTCAGTTAGAATCATCATACCTGAATCCACTCATTATGCTGCTACGGGCCTGATGACATAGATTTCATTGCTGAGTGATATTGCATTGTACGTAAGTACCACAACTTCTTTATCCATTTTTCACTTTCTGCGATATTGAACTTGTTCCGTAAACGAGGTTCTTGTAAACAGAGCCGTCCCAAACTTTGGGGTGGCTGTGTCTTTTTGATTTGAATTTCCCTAAGCTATAGGACCATAAGTGGAAGTGCCCTAGGCTCTGTTGCTTTGTTTTTTAGATGTTTCAGGAAACACCATACACCTCTCCCGAGTGGCTGTTGGCAATTTACATCCCGCCCATCAGCATAACAAGGCTCCCAGTTCTCCATGGCCTGTCCTGCCTTTCTGGATTTTACACTTTTTTCAGATGGCCCTTTTGACCGGGGGGAAGTGAGACTTCATTGTAGTGCAGATTTCCTTTGCAAGCTTGCTTGGTTGGCCAAAAAGGGCGTATGCGTTTTTTCCTGAATATATTCAGGAAAAAACGCATACGCCCTTTTTGGCCAAGTGCATCATTGTGGACGTTCTGCCTCTTTTCCTATGCTTTAAATGCAATTCCAGTGTACCTCCTGAAATCGGTTTCCTGCAATTCTGCCCCGCTTTCAAGTCCTCTTGGCAGCCTTACTTCAGTATATTTTTGGACGATAGCTGTCATTTATAACTCTGCAGGTTTGTGAATTACAGTGCCCCTGAGCTCCTTTCTTCAACTCGCTTTCTTGTGAGCTGGCCGCAACACCGCAGGATTGCTTCAGGCCCTAATCTGGTTCCGGCACGGCACGCTGAGCCTTTGGTTAATTCCTCTTCCTGGTGGGAAATGAGAGTTAAATTTGCCCGTCCAGACACCTCCACCTAGTCTCTCATTGGTTCTCCCTATTCCTGTTCATCTTCCGCAGAAATTGCAAACTGGGCCAAACAGGAGGTTAAAGGCACTGACTCTCCAAGTCGGGAGAGTGTTAGTAAAGCGTCTGGAATGTTGCACCCGAGTACCAGGGGACGAGAACTGAGACATATTGGAACACGTCTCCCGATCACACGGTTGATCATACTCTGGGTTCCATGTGCATGTTTTAGCTGAAGGAAGAATCCCTTAAACCTGGAGAGTTGAGACCCGTGGAATGGGTACCATGCAATATGACTTCAAAGGGTCTTCATTTGCTCACCGAACCTCTCCAATCCTATCACTGCTGCGTTTGTGCCCCTGTACACATGCTTGATTTTCTTTCAGAGACATAGCAATCCATAGGTTTTAAGATACTTACTAGTCAGGTACATTCTTAGGCGTTTAATATGGGGTGTTGAGTCCATTTCGTTGAGCAAGGAGTAGTTCTTGTCTATTCTATATTTGGCTTAAGGAACTTTATCTGTGCTCATTTCAATCTCTGGTTTGATGCAGCACCCCAACTCACCTTTCCCCTTAAGCAAGCATAAGTTGGTTTTCTAAATTTGAGACCCTGTTCTGTTTTGTAATCCAGTTCCTGTGTAGCCAAGTTTACATCCCGTGTATTAGTGATATCTTATGATGTTTCTTTTTCTGTGTGACTTATTTCAGTTAGAATCATCATACCTGAATCCACTCATTATGCTGCTATGGGCCTGATGACATAGATTTCATTGCTGAGTGATATTGCATTGTACGTAAGTACCACAACTTCTTTATCCATTTTTCACTTTCTGCGATATTGAACTTGTTCCGTAAACGAGGTTCTTGTAAACAGAGCCGTCCCAAACTTTGGGGTGGCTGTGTCTTTTTGATTTTAATTTCCCTAAGCTATAGGACCATAAGTGGAAGTGCCCTAGGCTCTGTTGCTTTGTTTTTTAGATGTTTCAGGAAACACCATACACCTCTCCCGAGTGGCTGTTGGCAATTTACATCCCGCCCATCAGCATAACAAGGCTCCCAGTTCTCCATGGCCTGTCCTGCCTTTCTGGATTTTACACTTTTTTCAGATGGCCCTTTTGACCGGGGGGAAGTGAGACTTCATTGTAGTGCAGATTTCCTTTGCAAGCTTGCTTGGTTGGCCAAAAAGGGCGTATGCGTTTTTTCCTGAATATATTCAGGAAAAAACGCATACGCCCTTTTTGGCCAAGTGCATCATTGTGGACGTTCTGCCTCTTTTCCTATGCTTTAAATGCAATTCCAGTCTACCTCCTGAAATCGGTTTCCTGCAATTCTGCCCCGCTTTCAAGTCCTCTTGACAGCCTTACTTCAGTATATTTTTGGACGATAGCTGTCATTTATAACTCTGCAGGTTTGTGAATTACAGTGCCCCTGAGCTCCTTTCTTCAACTCGCTTTCTTGTGAGCTGGCCGCAACACCGCAGGATTGCTTCAGGCCCTAATCTGGTTCCGGCACGGCACGCTGAGCCTTTGGTTAATTCCTCTTCCTGGTGGGAAATGAGAGTTAAATTTGCCCGTCCAGACACCTCCACCTAGTCTCTCATTGGTTCTCCCTATTCCTGTTCATCTTCCGCAGAAATTGCAAACTGGGCCAAACAGGAGGTTAAAGGCACTGACTCTCCAAGTCGGGAGAGTGTTAGTAAAGCGTGTGGAATGTTGCACCCGAGTACCAGGGGACGAGAACTGAGACATATTGGAACACGTCTCCCGATCACACGGTTGATCATACTCTGGGTTCCACGTGCATGTTTTACCTGAAGGCAGAATCCCTTAAACCTGGAGAGTTGAGACCCGTGGAATGGGTACCATGCAATATGACTTCAAAGGGTCTTCATTTGCTCACCGAACCTCTCCAATCCTATCACTGCTGCGTTTATGCCCGTGTACACACGCTTGATTTTCTTTCAGAGACATAGCAATCCATAGGTTTTAAGATACTTACTAGTCAGGTACATTCTTAGGCGTTTAATATGGGGTGTTGAGTCCATTTCGTTGAGCAAGGAGTAGTTCTTGTCTATTCCATATTTGGCTTAAGGAACTTTATCTGTGCTCATTTCAATCTCTGGTTTGATGCAGCACCCCAACTCACCTTTCCCCTTAAGCAAGCATAAGTTGGTTTTCTAAATTTGAGACCCTGTTCTGTTTTGTAATCCAGTTCCTGTGTAGCCAAGTTTACATCCCATGTATTAGTGATATCTTATGATGTTTCTTTTTCTGTGTGACTTATTTCAGTTAGAATCATCATACCTGAATCCACTCATTATGCTGCTACAGGCCTGATGACATAGATTTCATTGCTGAGTGATATTGCATTGTACATAAGTACCACAACTTCTTTATCCATTTTTCACTTTCTGCGATATTGAACTTGTACCGTAAACGAGGTTCTTGTAAACAGAGCCGTCCCAAACTTTGGGGTGGCTGTGTCTTTTTGATTTTAATTTCCCTAAGCTATAGGACCATAAGTGGAAGTGCCCTAGGCTCTGTTGCTTTGTTTTTTAGATGTTTCAGGAAACACCATACACCTCTCCCGAGTGGCTGTTGGCAATTTACATCCCGCCCATCAGCATAACAAGGCTCCCAGTTCTCCATGGCCTGTCCTGCCTTTCTGGATTTTACACTTTTTTCAGATGGCCCTTTTGACCGGGGGGAAGTGAGACTTCATTGTAGTGCAGATTTCCTTTGCAAGCTTGCTTGGTTGGCCAAAAAGGGCGTATGCGTTTTTTCCTAAATATATTCAGGAAAAAACGCATACGCCCTTTTTGGCCAAGTGCATCATTGTGGACGTTCTGCCTCTTTTCCTATGCTTTACATGCAATTCCAGTCTACCTCCTGAAATCGGTTTCCTGCAATTCTGCCCCGCTTTCAAGTCCTCTTGGCAGCCTTACTTCAGTATATTTTTGGACGATAGCTGTCATTTATAACTCTGCAGGTTTGTGAATTACAGTGCCCCTGAGCTCCTTTCTTCAACTCGCTTTCTTGTGAGCTGGCCGCAACACCGCAGGATTGCTTCAGGCCCTAATCTGGTTCCGGCACGGCACGCTGAGCCTTTGGTTAATTCCTCTTCCTGGTGGGAAATGAGAGTTAAATTTGCCCGTCCAGACACCTCCACCTAGTCTCTCATTGGTTCTCCCTATTCCTGTTCATCTTCCGCAGAAATTGCAAACTGGGCCAAACAGGAGGTTAAAGGCACTGACTCTCCAAGTCGGGAGAGTGTTAGTAAAGCGTCTGGAATGTTGCACCCGAGTACCAGGGGACGAGAACTGAGACATATTGGAACACGTCTCCCGATCACACGGTTGATCATACTCTGGGTTCCACGTGCATGTTTTACCTGAAGGCAGAATCCCTTAAACCTGGAGAGTTGAGACCCGTGGAATGGGTACCATGCAATATGACTTCAAAGGGTCTTCATTTGCTCACCGAACCTCTCCAATCCTATCACTGCTGCGTTTATGCCCGTGTACACACGCTTGATTTTCTTTCAGAGACATAGCAATCCATAGGTTTTAAGATACTTACTAGTCAGGTACATTCTTAGGCGTTTAATATGGGGTGTTGAGTCCATTTCGTTGAGCAAGGAGTAGTTCTTGTCTATTCCATATTTGGCTTAAGGAACTTTATCTGTGCTCATTTCAATCTCTGGTTTGATGCAGCACCCCAACTCACCTTTCCCCTTAAGCAAGCATAAGTTGGTTTTCTAAATTTGAGACCCTGTTCTGTTTTGTAATCCAGTTCCTGTGTAGCCAAGTTTACATCCCGTGTATTAGTGATATCTTATGATGTTTCTTTTTCTGTGTGACTTATTTCAGTTAGAATCATCATACCTGAATCCACTCATTATGCTGCTACAGGCCTGATGACATAGATTTCATTGCTGAGTGATATTGCATTGTACATAAGTACCACAACTTCTTTATCCATTTTTCACTTTCTGCGATATTGAACTTGTACCGTAAACGAGGTTCTTGTAAACAGAGCCGTCCCAAACTTTGGGGTGGCTGTGTCTTTTTGATTTTAATTTCCCTAAGCTATAGGACCATAAGTGGAAGTGCCCTAGGCTCTGTTGCTTTGTTTTTTAGATGTTTCAGGAAACACCATACACCTCTCCCGAGTGGCTGTTGGCAATTTACATCCCGCCCATCAGCATAACAAGGCTCCCAGTTCTCCATGTCCTGTCCTGCCTTTCTGGATTTTACACTTTTTTCAGATGGCCCTTTTGACCGGGGGGAAGTGAGACTTCATTGTAGTGCAGATTTCCTTTGCAAGCTTGCTTGGTTGGCCAAAAAGGGCGTATGCGTTTTTTCCTAAATATATTCAGGAAAAAACGCATACGCCCTTTTTGGCCAAGTGCATCATTGTGGACGTTCTGCCTCTTTTCCTATGCTTTAAATGCAATTCCAGTCTACCTCCTGAAATCGGTTTCCTGCAATTCTGCCCCGCTTTCAAGTCCTCTTGGCAGCCTTACTTCAGTATATTTTTGGACGATAGCTGTCATTTATAACTCTGCAGGTTTGTGAATTACAGTGCCCCTGAGCTCCTTTCTTCAACTCGCTTTCTTGTGAGCTGGCCGCAACACCGCAGGATTGCTTCAGGCCCTAATCTGGTTCCGGCACGGCACGCTGAGCCTTTGGTTAATTCCTCTTCCTGGTGGGAAATGAGAGTTAAATTTGCCCGTCCAGACACCTCCAGCTAGTCTCTCATTGGTTCTCCCTATTCCTGTTCATCTTCCGCAGAAATTGCAAACTGGGCCAAACAGGAGGTTAAAGGCACTGACTCTCCAAGTCGGGAGAGTGTTAGTAAAGCGTGTGGAATGTTGCACCCGAGTACCAGGGGACGAGAACTGAGACATATTGGAACACGTCTCCCGATCACACGGTTGATCATACTCTGGGTTCCACGTGCATGTTTTACCTGAAGGCAGAATCCCTTAAACCTGGAGAGTTGAGTCCCGTGGAATGGGTACCATGCAATATGACTTCAAAGGGTCTTCATTTGCTCACCGAACCTCTCCAATCCTATCACTGCTGCGTTTATGGCCCTGTACACACGCTTGATTTTCTTTCAGACACATAGCAATCCATAGGTTTTAAGATACTTACTAGTCAGGTACATTCTTAGGCGTTTAATATGGGGTGTTGAGTCCATTTCGTTGAGCAAGGAGTAGTTCTTGTCTATTCCATATTTGGCTTAAGGAACTTTATCTGTGCTCATTTCAATCTCTGGTTTTATGCAGCACCCCAACTCACCTTTCCCCTTAAGCAAGCATAAGTTGGTTTTCTAAATTTGAGACCCTGTTCTGTTTTGTAATCCAGTTCCTGTGTAGCCAAGTTTACATCCCGTGTATTAGTGATATCTTATGATGTTTCTTTTTCTGTGTGACTTATTTCAGTTAGAATCATCATACCTGAATCCACTCATTATGCTGCTATGGGCCTGATGACATAGATTTCATTGCTGAGTGATATTGCATTGTACATAAGTACCACAACTTCTTTATCCATTTTTCACTTTCTGCAATATTGAACTTGTACCGTAAACGAGGTTCTTGTAAACAGAGCCGTCCCAAACTTTGGGGTGGCTGTGTCTTTTTGATTTTAATTTCCCTAAGCTATAGGACCATAAGTGGAAGTGCCCTAGGCTCTGTTGCTTTGTTTTTTAGATGTTTCAGGAAACACCATACACCTCTCCCGAGTGGCTGTTGGCAATTTACATCCCGCCCATCAGCATAACAAGGCTCCCAGTTCTCCATGGCCTGTCCTGCCTTTCTGGATTTTACACTTTTTTCAGATGGCCCTTTTGACCGGGGGGAAGTGAGACTTCATTGTAGTGCAGATTTCCTTTGCAAGCTTGCTTGGTTGGCCAAAAAGGGCGTATGCGTTTTTTCCTGAATATATTCAGGAAAAAACGCATACGCCCTTTTTGGCCAAGTGCATCATTGTGGACGTTCTGCCTCTTTTCCTATGCTTTACATGCAATTCCAGTCTACCTCCTGAAATCGGTTTCCTGCAATTCTGCCCCGCTTTCAAGTCCTCTTGGCAGCCTTACTTCAGTATATTTTTGGACGATAGCTGTCATTTATAACTCTGCAGGTTTGTGAATTACAGTGCCCCTGAGCTCCTTTCTTCAACTCGCTTTCTTGTGAGCTGGCCGCAACACCGCAGGATTGCTTCAGGCCCTAATCTGGTTCCGGCACGGCACGCTGAGCCTTTGGTTAATTCCTCTTCCTGGTGGGAAATGAGAGTTAAATTTGCCCGTCCAGACACCTCCACCTAGTCTCTCATTGGTTCTCCCTATTCCTGTTCATCTTCCGCAGAAATTGCAAACTGGGCCAAACAGGAGGTTAAAGGCACTGACTCTCCAAGTCGGGAGAGTGTTAGTAAAGCGTCTGGAATGTTGCACCCGAGTACCAGGGGACGAGAACTGAGACATATTGGAACACGTCTCCCGATCACATGGTTGATCATACTCTGGGTTCCACGTGCATGTTTTACCTGAAGGCAGAATCCCTTAAACCTGGAGAGTTGAGACCCGTGGAATGGGTACCATGCAATATGACTTCAAAGGGTCTTCATTTGCTCACCGAACCTCTCCAATCCTATCACTGCTGCGTTTATGCCCCTGTACACACGCTTGATTTTCTTTCAGAGACATAGCAATCCATAGGTTTTAAGATACTTACTAGTCAGGTACATTCTTAGGCGTTTAATATGGGGTGTTGAGTCCATTTCGTTGAGCAAGGAGTAGTTCTTGTCTATTCCATATTTGGCTTAAGGAACTTTATCTGTGCTCATTTCAATCTCTGGTTTGATGCAGCACCCCAACTCACCTTTCCCCTTAAGCAAGCATAAGTTGGTTTTCTAAATTTGAGACCCTGTTCTGTTTTGTAATCCAGTTCCTGTGTAGCCAAGTTTACATCCCGTGTATTAGTGATATCTTATGATGTTTCTTTTTCTGTGTGACTTATTTCAGTTAGAATCATCATACCTGAATCCACTCATTATGCTGCTACGGGCCTGATGACATAGATTTCATTGCTGAGTGATATTGCATTGTACATAAGTACCACAACTTCTTTATCCATTTTTCACTTTCTGCGATATTGAACTTGTACCGTAAACGAGGTTCTTGTAAACAGAGCCGTCCCAAACTTTGGGGTGGCTGTGTCTTTTTGATTTTAATTTCCCTAAGCTATAGGACCATAAGTGGAAGTGCCCTAGGCTCTGTTGCTTTGTTTTTTAGATGTTTCAGGAAACACCATACACCTCTCCCGAGTGGCTGTTGGCAATTTACATCCCGCCCATCAGCATAACAAGGCTCCCAGTTCTCCATGGCCTGTCCTGCCTTTCTGGATTTTACACATTTTTCACATGGCCCTTTTGACCGGGGGGAAGTGAGACTTCATTGTAGTGCAGATTTCCTTTGCAAGCTTGCTTGGTTGGCCAAAAAGGGCGTATGCGTTTTTTCCTGAATATATTCAGGAAAAAACGCATACGCCCTTTTTGGCCAAGTGCATCATTGTGGACGTTCTGCCTCTTTTCCTATGCTTTACATGCAATTCCAGTCTACCTCCTGAAATCGGTTTCCTGCAATTCTGCCCCGCTTTCAAGTCCTCTTGGCAGCCTTACTTCAGTATATTTTTGGACGATAGCTGTCATTTATAACTCTGCAGGTTTGTGAATTACAGTGCCCCTGAGCTCCTTTCTTCAACTCGCTTTCTTGTGAGCTGGCCGCAACACCGCAGGATTGCTTCAGGCCCTAATCTGGTTCCGGCACGGCACGCTGAGCCTTTGGTTAATTCCTCTTCCTGGTGGGAAATGAGAGTTAAATTTGCCCGTCCAGACACCTCCAGCTAGTCTCTCATTGGTTCTCCCTATTCCTGTTCATCTTCCGCAGAAATTGCAAACTGGGCCAAACAGGAGGTTAAAGGCACTGACTCTCCAAGTCGGGAGAGTGTTAGTAAAGCGTGTGGAATGTTGCACCCGAGTACCAGGGGACGAGAACTGAGACATATTGGAACACGTCTCCCGATCACACGGTTGATCATACTCTGGGTTCCACGTGCATGTTTTACCTGAAGGCAGAATCCCTTAAACCTGGAGAGTTGAGACCCGTGGAATGGGTACCATGCAATATGACTTCAAAGGGTCTTCATTTGCTCACCGAACCTCTCCAATCCTATCACTGCTGCGTTTATGCCCCTGTACACACGCTTGATTTTCTTTCAGAGACATAGCAATCCATAGGTTTTAAGATACTTACTAGTCAGGTACATTCTTAGGCGTTTAATATGGGGTGTTGAGTCCATTTCGTTGAGCAAGGAGTAGTTCTTGTCTATTCCATATTTGGCTTAAGGAACTTTATCTGTGCTCATTTCAATCTCTGGTTTGATGCAGCACCCCAACTCACCTTTCCCCTTAAGCAAGCATAAGTTGGTTTTCTAAATTTGAGACCCTGTTCTGTTTTGTAATCCAGTTCCTGTGTAGCCAAGTTTACATTCCGTGTATTAGTGATATCTTATGATGTTTCTTTTTCTGTGTGACTTATTTCAGTTAGAATCATCATACCTGAATCCACTCATTATGCTGCTACGGGCCTGATGACATAGATTTCATTGCTGAGTGATATTGCATTGTACGTAAGTACCACAACTTCTTTATCCATTTTTCACTTTCTGCGATATTGAACTTGTTCCGTAAACGAGTTTCTTGTAAACAGAGCCGTCCCAAACTTTGGGGTGGCTGTGTCTTTTTGATTTGAATTTCCCTAAGCTATAGGACCATAAGTGGAAGTGCCCTAGGCTCTGTTGCTTTGTTTTTCAGATGTTTCAGGAAACACCATACACCTCTCCCGAGTGGCTGTTGGCAATTTACATCCCGCCCATCAGCATAACAAGGCTCCCAGTTCTCCATGGCCTGTCCTGCCTTTCTGGATTTTACACTTTTTTCAGATGGTCCTTTTGACCGGGGGGAAGTGAGACTTCATTGTAGTGCAGATTTCCTTTGCAAGCTTGCTTGGTTGGCCAAAAAGGGCGTATGCGTTTTTTCCTGAATATATTCAGGAAAAAACGCATACGCCCTTTTTGGCCAAGTGCATCATTGTGGACGTTCTGCCTCTTTTCCTATGCTTTAAATGCAATTCCAGTCTACCTCCTGAAATCGGTTTCCTGCAATTCTGCCCCGCTTTCAAGTCCTCTTGGCAGCCTTACTTCAGTATATTTTTGGACGATAGCTGTCATTTATAACTCTGCAGGTTTGTGAATTACAGTGCCCCTGAGCTCCTTTCTTCAACTCGCTTTCTTGTGAGCTGGCCGCAACACCGCAGGATTGCTTCAGGCCCTAATCTGGTTCCGGCACGGCACGCTGAGCCTTTGGTTAATTCCTCTTCCTGGTGGGAAATGAGAGTTAAATTTGCCCGTCCAGACACCTCCACCTAGTCTCTCATTGGTTCTCCCTATTCCTGTTCATCTTCCGCAGAAATTGCAAACTGGGCCAAACAGGAGGTTAAAGGCACTGACTCTCCAAGTCGGGAGAGTGTTAGTAAAGCGTGTGGAATGTTGCACCCGAGTACCAGGGGACGAGAACTGAGACATATTGGAACACGTCTCCCGATCACACGGTTGATCATACTCTGGGTTCCACGTGCATGTTTTACCTGAAGGCAGAATCCCTTAAACCTGGAGAGTTGAGACCCGTGGAATGGGTACCATGCAATATGACTTCAAAGGGTCTTCATTTGCTCACCGAACCTCTCCAATCCTATCACTGCTGCGTTTATGCCCCTGTACACACGCTTGATTTTCTTTCAGAGACATAGCAATCCATAGGTTTTAAGATACTTACTAGTCAGGTACATTCTTAGGCGTTTAATATGGGGTGTTGAGTCCATTTCGTTGAGCAAGGAGTAGTTCTTGTCTATTCCATATTTGGCTTAAGGAACTTTATCTGTGCTCATTTCAATCTCTGGTTTGATGCAGCACCCCAACTCACCTTTCCCCTTAAGCAAGCATAAGTTGGTTTTCTAAATTTGAGACCCTGTTCTGTTTTGTAATCCAGTTCCTGTGTAGCCAAGTTTACATTCCGTGTATTAGTGATATCTTATGATGTTTCTTTTTCTGTGTGACTTATTTCAGTTAGAATCATCATACCTGAATCCACTCATTATGCTGCTACGGGCCTGATGACATAGATTTCATTGCTGAGTGATATTGCATTGTACATAAGTACCACAACTTCTTTATCCATTTTTCACTTTCTGCGATATTGAACTTGTTCCGTAAACGAGGTTCTTGTAAACAGAGCCGTCCCAAACTTTGGGGTGGCTGTGTCTTTTTGATTTTAATTTCCCTAAGCTATAGGACCATAAGTGGAAGTGCCCTAGGCTCTGTTGCTTTGTTTTTTAGATGTTTCAGGAAACACCATACACCTCTCCCGAGTGGCTGTTGGCAATTGACATCCCGCCCATCAGCATAACAAGGCTCCCAGTTCTCCATGGCCTGTCCTGCCTTTCTGGATTTTACACTTTTTTCAGATGGCCCTTTTGACCGGGGGGAAGTGAGACTTCATTGTAGTGCAGATTTCCTTTGCAAGCTTGCTTGGTTGGCCAAAAAGGGCGTATGCGTTTTTTCCTGAATATATTCAGGAAAAAACGCATACGCCCTTTTTGGCCAAGTGCATCATTGTGGACGTTCTGCCTCTTTTCCTATGCTTTAAATGCAATTCCAGTCTACCTCCTGAAATCGGTTTCCTGCAATTCTGCCCCGCTTTCAAGTCCTCTTGGCAGCCTTACTTCAGTATATTTTTGGACGATAGCTGTCATTTATAACTCTGCAGGTTTGTGAATTACAGTGCCCCTGAGCTCCTTTCTTCAACTCGCTTTCTTGTGAGCTGGCCGCAACACCGCAGGATTGCTTCAGGCCCTAATCTGGTTCCGGCACGGCACGCTGAGCCTTTGGTTAATTCCTCTTCCTGGTGGGAAATGAGAGTTAAATTTGCCCGTCCAGACACCTCCAGCTAGTCTCTCATTGGTTCTCCCTATTCCTGTTCATCTTCCGCAGAAATTGCAAACTGGGCCAAACAGGAGGTTAAAGGCACTGACTCTCCAAGTCGGGAGAGTGTTAGTAAAGCGTCTGGAATGTTGCACCCGAGTACCAGGGGACGAGAACTGAGACATATTGGAACACGTCTCCCGATCACACGGTTGATCATACTCTGGGTTCCACGTGCATGTTTTACCTGAAGGCAGAATCCCTTAAACCTGGAGAGTTGAGACCCGTGGAATGGGTACCATGCAATATGACTTCAAAGGGTCTTCATTTGCTCACCGAACCTCTCCAATCCTATCACTGCTGCGTTTATGCCCCTGTACACACGCTTGATTTTCTTTCAGAGACATAGCAATCCATAGGTTTTAAGATACTTACTAGTCAGGTACATTCTTAGGCGTTTAATATGGGGTGTTGAGTCCATTTCGTTGAGCAAGGAGTAGTTCTTGTCTATTCCATATTTGGCTTAAGGAACTTTATCTGTGCTCATTTCAATCTCTGGTTTGATGCAGCACCCCAACTCACCTTTCCCCTTAAGCAAGCATAAGTTGGTTTTCTAAATTTGAGACCCTGTTCTGTTTTGTAATCCAGTTCCTGTGTAGCCAAGTTTACATTCCGTGTATTAGTGATATCTTATGATGTTTCTTTTTCTGTGTGACTTATTTCAGTTAGAATCATCATACCTGAATCCACTCATTATGCTGCTATGGGCCTGATGACATAGATTTCATTGCTGAGTGATATTGCATTGTACGTAAGTACCACAACTTCTTTATCCATTTTTCACTTTCTGCGATATTGAACTTGTTCCGTAAACGAGGTTCTTGTAAACAGAGCCGTCCCAAACTTTGGGGTGGCTGTGTCTTTTTGATTTTAATTTCCCTAAGCTATAGGACCATAAGTGGAAGTGCCCTAGGCTCTGTTGCTTTGTTTTTTAGATGTTTCAGGAAACACCATACACCTCTCCCGAGTGGCTCTTGGCAATTTACATCCCGCCCATCAGCATAACAAGGCTCCCAGTTCTCCATGGCCTGTCCTGCCTTTCTGGATTTTACACTTTTTTCAGATGGCCCTTTTGACCGGGGGGAAGTGAGACTTCATTGTAGTGCAGATTTCCTTTGCAAGCTTGCTTGGTTGGCCAAAAAGGGCGTATGCGTTTTTTCCTGAATATATTCAGGAAAAAACGCATACGCCCTTTTTGGCCAAGTGCATCATTGTGGACGTTCTGCCTCTTTTCCTATGCTTTAAATGCAATTCCAGTCTACCTCCTGAAATCGGTTTCCTGCAATTCTGCCCCGCTTTCAAGTCCTCTTGGCAGCCTTACTTCAGTATATTTTTGGACGATAGCTGTCATTTATAACTCTGCAGGTTTGTGAATTACAGTGCCCCTGAGCTCCTTTCTTCAACTCGCTTTCTTGTGAGCTGGCCGCAACACCGCAGGATTGCTTCAGGCCCTAATCTGGTTCCGGCACGGCACGCTGAGCCTTTGGTTAATTCCTCTTCCTGGTGGGAAATGAGAGTTAAATTTGCCCGTCCAGACACCTCCAGCTAGTCTCTCATTGGTTCTCCCGATTCCTGTTCATCTTCCGCAGAAATTGCAAACTGGGCCAAACAGGAGGTTAAAGGCACTGACTCTCCAAGTCGGGAGAGTGTTAGTAAAGCGTCTGGAATGTTGCACCCGAGTACCAGGGGACGAGAACTGAGACATATTGGAACACGTCTCCCGATCACATGGTTGATCATACTCTGGGTTCCATGTGCATGTTTTAGCTGAAGGAAGAATCCCTTAAACCTGGAGAGTTGAGACCCGTGGAATGGGTACCATGCAATATGACTTCAAAGGGTCTTCATTTGCTCACCGAACCTCTCCAATCCTATCACTGCTGCGTTTGTGCCCCTGTACACACGCTTGATTTTCTTTCAGAGACATAGCAATCCATAGGTTTTAAGATACTTACTAGTCAGGTACATTCTTAGGCGTTTAATATGGGGTGTTGAGTCCATTTCGTTGAGCAAGGAGTAGTTCTTGTCTATTCTATATTTGGCTTAAGGAACTTTATCTGTGCTCATTTCAATCTCTGGTTTTATGCAGCACCCCAACTCACCTTTCCCCTTAAGCAAGCATAAGTTGGTTTTCTAAATTTGAGACCCTGTTCTGTTTTGTAATCCAGTTCCTGTGTAGCCAAGTTTACATCCCGTGTATTAGTGATATCTTATGATGTTTCTTTTTCTGTGTGACTTATTTCAGTTAGAATCATCATACCTGAATCCACTCATTATGCTGCTACGGGCCTGATGACATAGATTTCATTGCTGAGTGATATTGCATTGTACGTAAGTACCACAACTTCTTTATCCATTTTTCACTTTCTGCGATATTGAACTTGTACCGTAAACGAGGTTCTTGTAAACAGAGCCGTCCCAAACTTTGGGGTGGCTGTGTCTTTTTGATTTTAATTTCCCTAAGCTATAGGACCATAAGTGGAAGTGCCCTAGGCTCTGTTGCTTTGTTTTTTAGATGTTTCAGGAAACACCATACACCTCTCCCGAGTGGCTCTTGGCAATTTACATCCCGCCCATCAGCATAACAAGGCTCCCAGTTCTCCATGGCCTGTCCTGCCTTTCTGGATTTTACACTTTTTTCAGATGGCCCTTTTGACCGGGGGGAAGTGAGACTTCATTGTAGTGCAGGTTTCCTTTGCAAGCTTGCTTGGTTGGCCAAAAAGGGCGTATGCGTTTTTTCCTGAATATATTCAGGAAAAAACGCATACGCCCTTTTTGGCCAAGTGCATCATTGTGGACGTTCTGCCTCTTTTCCTATGCTTTACATGCAATTCCAGTCTACCTCCTGAAATCGGTTTCCTGCAATTCTGCCCCGCTTTCAAGTCCTCTTGGCAGCCTTACTTCAGTATATTTTTGGACGATAGCTGTCATTTATAACTCTGCAGGTTTGTGAATTACAGTGTCCCTGAGCTCCTTTCTTCAACTCGCTTTCTTGTGAGCTGGCCGCAACACCGCAGGATTGCTTCAGGCCCTAATCTGGTTCCGGCACGGCACGCTGAGCCTTTGGTTAATTCCTCTTCCTGGTGGGAAATGAGAGTTAAATTTGCCCGTCCAGACACCTCCAGCTAGTCTCTCATTGGTTCTCCCTATTCCTGTTCATCTTCCGCAGAAATTGCAAACTGGGCCAAACAGGAGGTTAAAGGCACTGACTCTCCAAGTCGGGAGAGTGTTAGTAAAGCGTGTGGAATGTTGCACCCGAGTACCAGGGGACGAGAACTGAGACATATTGGAACACGTCTCCCGATCACACGGTTGATCATACTCTGGGTTCCACGTGCATGTTTTACCTGAAGGCAGAATCCCTTAAACCTGGAGAGTTGAGACCCGTGGAATGGGTACCATGCAATATGACTTCAAAGGGTCTTCATTTGCTCACCGAACCTCTCCAATCCTATCACTGCTGCGTTTATGCCCCTGTACACACGCTTGATTTTCTTTCAGAGACATAGCAATCCATAGGTTTTAAGATACTTACTAGTCAGGTACATTCTTAGGCGTTTAATATGGGGTGTTGAGTCCATTTCGTTGAGCAAGGAGTAGTTCTTGTCTATTCCATATTTGGCTTAAGGAACTTTATCTGTGCTCATTTCAATCTCTGGTTTGATGCAGCACCCCAACTCACCTTTCCCCTTAAGCAAGCATAAGTTGGTTTTCTAAATTTGAGACCCTGTTCTGTTTTGTAATCCAGTTCCTGTGTAGCCAAGTTTACATTCCGTGTATTAGTGATATCTTATGATGTTTCTTTTTCTGTGTGACTTATTTCAGTTAGAATCATCATACCTGAATCCACTCATTATGCTGCTACGGGCCTGATGACATAGATTTCATTGCTGAGTGATATTGCATTGTACGTAAGTACCACAACTTCTTTATCCATTTTTCACTTTCTGCGATATTGAACTTGTTCCGTAAACGAGGTTCTTGTAAACAGAGCCGTCCCAAACTTTGGGGTGGCTGTGTCTTTTTGATTTGAATTTCCCTAAGCTATAGGACCATAAGTGGAAGTGCCCTAGGCTCTGTTGCTTTGTTTTTCAGATGTTTCAGGAAACACCATACACCTCTCCCGAGTGGCTGTTGGCAATTTACATCCCGCCCATCAGCATAACAAGGCTCCCAGTTCTCCATGGCCTGTCCTGCCTTTCTGGATTTTACACTTTTTTCAGATGGTCCTTTTGACCGGGGGGAAGTGAGACTTCATTGTAGTGCAGATTTCCTTTGCAAGCTTGCTTGGTTGGCCAAAAAGGGCGTATGCGTTTTTTCCTGAATATATTCAGGAAAAAACGCATACGCCCTTTATGGCCAAGTGCATCATTGTGGACGTTCTGCCTCTTTTCCTATGCTTTAAATGCAATTCCAGTCTACCTCCTGAAATCGGTTTCCTGCAATTCTGCCCCGCTTTCAAGTCCTCTTGGCAGCCTTACTTCAGTATATTTTTGGACGATAGCTGTCATTTATAACTCTGCAGGTTTGTGAATTACAGTGCCCCTGAGCTCCTTTCTTCAACTCGCTTTCTTGTGAGCTGGCCGCAACACCGCAGGATTGCTTCAGGCCCTAATCTGGTTCCGGCACGGCACGCTGAGCCTTTGGTTAATTCCTCTTCCTGGTGGGAAATGAGAGTTAAATTTGCCCGTCCAGACACCTCCACCTAGTCTCTCATTGGTTCTCCCTATTCCTGTTCATCTTCCGCAGAAATTGCAAACTGGGCCAAACAGGAGGTTAAAGGCACTGACTCTCCAAGTCGGGAGAGTGTTAGTAAAGCGTGTGGAATGTTGCACCCGAGTACCAGGGGACGAGAACTGAGACATATTGGAACACGTCTCCCGATCACACGGTTGATCATACTCTGGGTTCCACGTGCATGTTTTACCTGAAGGCAGAATCCCTTAAACCTGGAGAGTTGAGACCCGTGGAATGGGTACCATGCAATATGACTTCAAAGGGTCTTCATTTGCTCACCGAACCTCTCCAATCCTATCACTGCTGCGTTTATGCCCCTGTACACACGCTTGATTTTCTTTCACAGACATAGCAATCCATAGGTTTTAAGATACTTACTAGTCAGGTACATTCTTAGGCGTTTAATATGGGGTGTTGAGTCCATTTCGTTGAGCAAGGAGTAGTTCTTGTCTATTCCATATTTGGCTTAAGGAACTTTATCTGTGCTCATTTCAATCTCTGGTTTGATGCAGCACCCCAACTCACCTTTCCCCTTAAGCAAGCATAAGTTGGTTTTCTAAATTTGAGACCCTGTTCTGTTTTGTAATCCAGTTCCTGTGTAGCCAAGTTTACATTCCGTGTATTAGTGATATCTTATGATGTTTCTTTTTCTGTGTGACTTATTTCAGTTAGAATCATCATACCTGAATCCACTCATTATGCTGCTACGGGCCTGATGACATAGATTTCATTGCTGAGTGATATTGCATTGTACGTAAGTACCACAACTTCTTTATCCATTTTTCACTTTCTGCGATATTGAACTTGTTCCGTAAACGAGGTTCTTGTAAACAGAGCCGTCCCAAACTTTGGGGTGGCTGTGTCTTTTTGATTTTAATTTCCCTAAGCTATAGGACCATAAGTGGAAGTGCCCTAGGCTCTGTTGCTTTGTTTTTTAGATGTTTCAGGAAACACCATACACCTCTCCCGAGTGGCTGTTGGCAATTGACATCCCGCCCATCAGCATAACAAGGCTCCCAGTTCTCCATGGCCTGTCCTGCCTTTCTGGATTTTACACTTTTTTCAGATGGCCCTTTTGACCGGGGGGAAGTGAGACTTCATTGTAGTGCAGATTTCCTTTGCAAGCTTGCTTGGTTGGCCAAAAAGGGCGTATGCGTTTTTTCCTGAATATATTCAGGAAAAAACGCATACGCCCTTTTTGGCCAAGTGCATCATTGTGGACGTTCTGCCTCTTTTCCTATGCTTTAAATGCAATTCCAGTCTACCTCCTGAAATCGGTTTCCTGCAATTCTGCCCCGCTTTCAAGTCCTCTTGGCAGCCTTACTTCAGTATATTTTTGGACGATAGCTGTCATTTATAACTCTGCAGGTTTGTGAATTACAGTGCCCCTGAGCTCCTTTCTTCAACTCGCTTTCTTGTGAGCTGGCCGCAACACCGCAGGATTGCTTCAGGCCCTAATCTGGTTCCGGCACGGCACGCTGAGCCTTTGGTTAATTCCTCTTCCTGGTGGGAAATGAGAGTTAAATTTGCCCGTCCAGACACCTCCAGCTAGTCTCTCATTGGTTCTCCCGATTCCTGTTCATCTTCCGCAGAAATTGCAAACTGGGCCAAACAGGAGGTTAAAGGCACTGACTCTCCAAGTCGGGAGAGTGTTAGTAAAGCGTCTGGAATGTTGCACCCGAGTACCAGGGGACGAGAACTGAGACATATTGGAACACGTCTCCCGATCACATGGTTGATCATACTCTGGGTTCCATGTGCATGTTTTAGCTGAAGGAAGAATCCCTTAAACCTGGAGAGTTGAGACCCGTGGAATGGGTACCATGCAATATGACTTCAAAGGGTCTTCATTTGCTCACCGAACCTCTCCAATCCTATCACTGCTGCGTTTGTGCCCCTGTACACACGCTTGATTTTCTTTCAGAGACATAGCAATCCATAGGTTTTAAGATACTTACTAGTCAGGTACATTCTTAGGCGTTTAATATGGGGTGTTGAGTCCATTTCGTTGAGCAAGGAGTAGTTCTTGTCTATTCTATATTTGGCTTAAGGAACTTTATCTGTGCTCATTTCAATCTCTGGTTTTATGCAGCACCCCAACTCACCTTTCCCCTTAAGCAAGCATAAGTTGGTTTTCTAAATTTGAGACCCTGTTCTGTTTTGTAATCCAGTTCCTGTGTAGCCAAGTTTACATCCCGTGTATTAGTGATATCTTATGATGTTTCTTTTTCTGTGTGACTTATTTCAGTTAGAATCATCATACCTGAATCCACTCATTATGCTGCTACGGGCCTGATGACATAGATTTCATTGCTGAGTGATATTGCATTGTACGTAAGTACCACAACTTCTTTATCCATTTTTCACTTTCTGCGATATTGAACTTGTACCGTAAACGAGGTTCTTGTAAACAGAGCCGTCCCAAACTTTGGGGTGGCTGTGTCTTTTTGATTTTAATTTCCCTAAGCTATAGGACCATAAGTGGAAGTGCCCTAGGCTCTGTTGCTTTGTTTTTTAGATGTTTCAGGAAACACCATACACCTCTCCCGAGTGGCTCTTGGCAATTTACATCCCGCCCATCAGCATAACAAGGCTCCCAGTTCTCCATGGCCTGTCCTGCCTTTCTGGATTTTACACTTTTTTCAGATGGCCCTTTTGACCGGGGGGAAGTGAGACTTCATTGTAGTGCAGGTTTCCTTTGCAAGCTTGCTTGGTTGGCCAAAAAGGGCGTATGCGTTTTTTCCTGAATATATTCAGGAAAAAACGCATACGCCCTTTTTGGCCAAGTGCATCATTGTGGACGTTCTGCCTCTTTTCCTATGCTTTACATGCAATTCCAGTCTACCTCCTGAAATCGGTTTCCTGCAATTCTGCCCCGCTTTCAAGTCCTCTTGGCAGCCTTACTTCAGTATATTTTTGGACGATAGCTGTCATTTATAACTCTGCAGGTTTGTGAATTACAGTGTCCCTGAGCTCCTTTCTTCAACTCGCTTTCTTGTGAGCTGGCCGCAACACCGCAGGATTGCTTCAGGCCCTAATCTGGTTCCGGCACGGCACGCTGAGCCTTTGGTTAATTCCTCTTCCTGGTGGGAAATGAGAGTTAAATTTGCCCGTCCAGACACCTCCAGCTAGTCTCTCATTGGTTCTCCCTATTCCTGTTCATCTTCCGCAGAAATTGCAAACTGGGCCAAACAGGAGGTTAAAGGCACTGACTCTCCAAGTCGGGAGAGTGTTAGTAAAGCGTGTGGAATGTTGCACCCGAGTACCAGGGGACGAGAACTGAGACATATTGGAACACGTCTCCCGATCACACGGTTGATCATACTCTGGGTTCCACGTGCATGTTTTACCTGAAGGCAGAATCCCTTAAACCTGGAGAGTTGAGACCCGTGGAATGGGTACCATGCAATATGACTTCAAAGGGTCTTCATTTGCTCACCGAACCTCTCCAATCCTATCACTGCTGCGTTTATGCCCCTGTACACACGCTTGATTTTCTTTCAGAGACATAGCAATCCATAGGTTTTAAGATACTTACTAGTCAGGTACATTCTTAGGCGTTTAATATGGGGTGTTGAGTCCATTTCGTTGAGCAAGGAGTAGTTCTTGTCTATTCCATATTTGGCTTAAGGAACTTTATCTGTGCTCATTTCAATCTCTGGTTTGATGCAGCACCCCAACTCACCTTTCCCCTTAAGCAAGCATAAGTTGGTTTTCTAAATTTGAGACCCTGTTCTGTTTTGTAATCCAGTTCCTGTGTAGCCAAGTTTACATTCCGTGTATTAGTGATATCTTATGATGTTTCTTTTTCTGTGTGACTTATTTCAGTTAGAATCATCATACCTGAATCCACTCATTATGCTGCTACGGGCCTGATGACATAGATTTCATTGCTGAGTGATATTGCATTGTACGTAAGTACCACAACTTCTTTATCCATTTTTCACTTTCTGCGATATTGAACTTGTTCCGTAAACGAGGTTCTTGTAAACAGAGCCGTCCCAAACTTTGGGGTGGCTGTGTCTTTTTGATTTGAATTTCCCTAAGCTATAGGACCATAAGTGGAAGTGCCCTAGGCTCTGTTGCTTTGTTTTTCAGATGTTTCAGGAAACACCATACACCTCTCCCGAGTGGCTGTTGGCAATTTACATCCCGCCCATCAGCATAACAAGGCTCCCAGTTCTCCATGGCCTGTCCTGCCTTTCTGGATTTTACACTTTTTTCAGATGGTCCTTTTGACCGGGGGGAAGTGAGACTTCATTGTAGTGCAGATTTCCTTTGCAAGCTTGCTTGGTTGGCCAAAAAGGGCGTATGCGTTTTTTCCTGAATATATTCAGGAAAAAACGCATACGCCCTTTATGGCCAAGTGCATCATTGTGGACGTTCTGCCTCTTTTCCTATGCTTTAAATGCAATTCCAGTCTACCTCCTGAAATCGGTTTCCTGCAATTCTGCCCCGCTTTCAAGTCCTCTTGGCAGCCTTACTTCAGTATATTTTTGGACGATAGCTGTCATTTATAACTCTGCAGGTTTGTGAATTACAGTGCCCCTGAGCTCCTTTCTTCAACTCGCTTTCTTGTGAGCTGGCCGCAACACCGCAGGATTGCTTCAGGCCCTAATCTGGTTCCGGCACGGCACGCTGAGCCTTTGGTTAATTCCTCTTCCTGGTGGGAAATGAGAGTTAAATTTGCCCGTCCAGACACCTCCACCTAGTCTCTCATTGGTTCTCCCTATTCCTGTTCATCTTCCGCAGAAATTGCAAACTGGGCCAAACAGGAGGTTAAAGGCACTGACTCTCCAAGTCGGGAGAGTGTTAGTAAAGCGTGTGGAATGTTGCACCCGAGTACCAGGGGACGAGAACTGAGACATATTGGAACACGTCTCCCGATCACACGGTTGATCATACTCTGGGTTCCACGTGCATGTTTTACCTGAAGGCAGAATCCCTTAAACCTGGAGAGTTGAGACCCGTGGAATGGGTACCATGCAATATGACTTCAAAGGGTCTTCATTTGCTCACCGAACCTCTCCAATCCTATCACTGCTGCGTTTATGCCCCTGTACACACGCTTGATTTTCTTTCACAGACATAGCAATCCATAGGTTTTAAGATACTTACTAGTCAGGTACATTCTTAGGCGTTTAATATGGGGTGTTGAGTCCATTTCGTTGAGCAAGGAGTAGTTCTTGTCTATTCCATATTTGGCTTAAGGAACTTTATCTGTGCTCATTTCAATCTCTGGTTTGATGCAGCACCCCAACTCACCTTTCCCCTTAAGCAAGCATAAGTTGGTTTTCTAAATTTGAGACCCTGTTCTGTTTTGTAATCCAGTTCCTGTGTAGCCAAGTTTACATTCCGTGTATTAGTGATATCTTATGATGTTTCTTTTTCTGTGTGACTTATTTCAGTTAGAATCATCATACCTGAATCCACTCATTATGCTGCTACGGGCCTGATGACATAGATTTCATTGCTGAGTGATATTGCATTGTACGTAAGTACCACAACTTCTTTATCCATTTTTCACTTTCTGCGATATTGAACTTGTTCCGTAAACGAGGTTCTTGTAAACAGAGCCGTCCCAAACTTTGGGGTGGCTGTGTCTTTTTGATTTTAATTTCCCTAAGCTATAGGACCATAAGTGGAAGTGCCCTAGGCTCTGTTGCTTTGTTTTTTAGATGTTTCAGGAAACACCATACACCTCTCCCGAGTGGCTGTTGGCAATTGACATCCCGCCCATCAGCATAACAAGGCTCCCAGTTCTCCATGGCCTGTCCTGCCTTTCTGGATTTTACACTTTTTTCAGATGGCCCTTTTGACCGGGGGGAAGTGAGACTTCATTGTAGTGCAGATTTCCTTTGCAAGCTTGCTTGGTTGGCCAAAAAGGGCGTATGCGTTTTTTCCTGAATATATTCAGGAAAAAACGCATACGCCCTTTTTGGCCAAGTGCATCATTGTGGACGTTCTGCCTCTTTTCCTATGCTTTAAATGCAATTCCAGTCTACCTCCTGAAATCGGTTTCCTGCAATTCTGCCCCGCTTTCAAGTCCTCTTGGCAGCCTTACTTCAGTATATTTTTGGACGATAGCTGTCATTTATAACTCTGCAGGTTTGTGAATTACAGTGCCCCTGAGCTCCTTTCTTCAACTCGCTTTCTTGTGAGCTGGCCGCAACACCGCAGGATTGCTTCAGGCCCTAATCTGGTTCCGGCACGGCACGCTGAGCCTTTGGTTAATTCCTCTTCCTGGTGGGAAATGAGAGTTAAATTTGCCCGTCCAGACACCTCCAGCTAGTCTCTCATTGGTTCTCCCTATTCCTGTTCATCTTCCGCAGAAATTGCAAACTGGGCCAAACAGGAGGTTAAAGGCACTGACTCTCCAAGTCGGGAGAGTGTTAGTAAAGCGTGTGGAATGTTGCACCCGAGTACCAGGGGACGAGAACTGAGACATATTGGAACACGTCTCCCGATCACACGGTTGATCATACTCTGGGTTCCACGTGCATGTTTTACCTGAAGGCAGAATCCCTTAAACCTGGAGAGTTGAGACCCGTGGAATGGGTACCATGCAATATGACTTCAAAGGGTCTTCATTTGCTCACCGAACCTCTCCAATCCTATCACTGCTGCGTTTATGCCCCTGTACACACGCTTGATTTTCTTTCAGAGACATAGCAATCCATAGGTTTTAAGATACTTACTAGTCAGGTACATTCTTAGGCGTTTAATATGGGGTGTTGAGTCCATTTCGTTGAGCAAGGAGTAGTTCTTGTCTATTCCATATTTGGCTTAAGGAACTTTATCTGTGCTCATTTCAATCTCTGGTTTGATGCAGCACCCCAACTCACCTTTCCCCTTAAGCAAGCATAAGTTGGTTTTCTAAATTTGAGACCCTGTTCTGTTTTGTAATCCAGTTCCTGTGTAGCCAAGTTTACATTCCGTGTATTAGTGATATCTTATGATGTTTCTTTTTCTGTGTGACTTATTTCAGTTAGAATCATCATACCTGAATCCACTCATTATGCTGCTACGGGCCTGATGACATAGATTTCATTGCTGAGTGATATTGCATTGTACGTAAGTACCACAACTTCTTTATCCATTTTTCACTTTCTGCGATATTGAACTTGTTCCGTAAACGAGGTTCTTGTAAACAGAGCCGTCCCAAACTTTGGGGTGGCTGTGTCTTTTTGATTTGAATTTCCCTAAGCTATAGGACCATAAGTGGAAGTGCCCTAGGCTCTGTTGCTTTGTTTTTCAGATGTTTCAGGAAACACCATACACCTCTCCCGAGTGGCTGTTGGCAATTTACATCCCGCCCATCAGCATAACAAGGCTCCCAGTTCTCCATGGCCTGTCCTGCCTTTCTGGATTTTACACTTTTTTCAGATGGTCCTTTTGACCGGGGGGAAGTGAGACTTCATTGTAGTGCAGATTTCCTTTGCAAGCTTGCTTGGTTGGCCAAAAAGGGCGTATGCGTTTTTTCCTGAATATATTCAGGAAAAAACGCATACGCCCTTTATGGCCAAGTGCATCATTGTGGACGTTCTGCCTCTTTTCCTATGCTTTAAATGCAATTCCAGTCTACCTCCTGAAATCGGTTTCCTGCAATTCTGCCCCGCTTTCAAGTCCTCTTGGCAGCCTTACTTCAGTATATTTTTGGACGATAGCTGTCATTTATAACTCTGCAGGTTTGTGAATTACAGTGCCCCTGAGCTCCTTTCTTCAACTCGCTTTCTTGTGAGCTGGCCGCAACACCGCAGGATTGCTTCAGGCCCTAATCTGGTTCCGGCACGGCACGCTGAGCCTTTGGTTAATTCCTCTTCCTGGTGGGAAATGAGAGTTAAATTTGCCCGTCCAGACACCTCCACCTAGTCTCTCATTGGTTCTCCCTATTCCTGTTCATCTTCCGCAGAAATTGCAAACTGGGCCAAACAGGAGGTTAAAGGCACTGACTCTCCAAGTCGGGAGAGTGTTAGTAAAGCGTGTGGAATGTTGCACCCGAGTACCAGGGGACGAGAACTGAGACATATTGGAACACGTCTCCCGATCACACGGTTGATCATACTCTGGGTTCCACGTGCATGTTTTACCTGAAGGCAGAATCCCTTAAACCTGGAGAGTTGAGACCCGTGGAATGGGTACCATGCAATATGACTTCAAAGGGTCTTCATTTGCTCACCGAACCTCTCCAATCCTATCACTGCTGCGTTTATGCCCCTGTACACACGCTTGATTTTCTTTCAGAGACATAGCAATCCATAGGTTTTAAGATACTTACTAGTCAGGTACATTCTTAGGCGTTTAATATGGGGTGTTGAGTCCATTTCGTTGAGCAAGGAGTAGTTCTTGTCTATTCCATATTTGGCTTAAGGAACTTTATCTGTGCTCATTTCAATCTCTGGTTTGATGCAGCACCCCAACTCACCTTTCCCCTTAAGCAAGCATAAGTTGGTTTTCTAAATTTGAGACCCTGTTCTGTTTTGTAATCCAGTTCCTGTGTAGCCAAGTTTACATTCCGTGTATTAGTGATATCTTATGATGTTTCTTTTTCTGTGTGACTTATTTCAGTTAGAATCATCATACCTGAATCCACTCATTATGCTGCTACGGGCCTGATGACATAGATTTCATTGCTGAGTGATATTGCATTGTACGTAAGTACCACAACTTCTTTATCCATTTTTCACTTTCTGCGATATTGAACTTGTTCCGTAAACGAGGTTCTTGTAAACAGAGCCGTCCCAAACTTTGGGGTGGCTGTGTCTTTTTGATTTTAATTTCCCTAAGCTATAGGACCATAAGTGGAAGTGCCCTAGGCTCTGTTGCTTTGTTTTTTAGATGTTTCAGGAAACACCATACACCTCTCCCGAGTGGCTGTTGGCAATTGACATCCCGCCCATCAGCATAACAAGGCTCCCAGTTCTCCATGGCCTGTCCTGCCTTTCTGGATTTTACACTTTTTTCAGATGGCCCTTTTGACCGGGGGGAAGTGAGACTTCATTGTAGTGCAGATTTCCTTTGCAAGCTTGCTTGGTTGGCCAAAAAGGGCGTATGCGTTTTTTCCTGAATATATTCAGGAAAAAACGCATACGCCCTTTTTGGCCAAGTGCATCATTGTGGACGTTCTGCCTCTTTTCCTATGCTTTAAATGCAATTCCAGTCTACCTCCTGAAATCGGTTTCCTGCAATTCTGCCCCGCTTTCAAGTCCTCTTGGCAGCCTTACTTCAGTATATTTTTGGACGATAGCTGTCATTTATAACTCTGCAGGTTTGTGAATTACAGTGCCCCTGAGCTCCTTTCTTCAACTCGCTTTCTTGTGAGCTGGCCGCAACACCGCAGGATTGCTTCAGGCCCTAATCTGGTTCCGGCACGGCACGCTGAGCCTTTGGTTAATTCCTCTTCCTGGTGGGAAATGAGAGTTAAATTTGCCCGTCCAGACACCTCCAGCTAGTCTCTCATTGGTTCTCCCTATTCCTGTTCATCTTCCGCAGAAATTGCAAACTGGGCCAAACAGGAGGTTAAAGGCACTGACTCTCCAAGTCGGGAGAGTGTTAGTAAAGCGTCTGGAATGTTGCACCCGAGTACCAGGGGACGAGAACTGAGACATATTGGAACACGTCTCCCGATCACACGGTTGATCATACTCTGGGTTCCACGTGCATGTTTTACCTGAAGGCAGAATCCCTTAAACCTGGAGAGTTGAGACCCGTGGAATGGGTACCATGCAATATGACTTCAAAGGGTCTTCATTTGCTCACCGAACCTCTCCAATCCTATCACTGCTGCGTTTATGCCCCTGTACACACGCTTGATTTTCTTTCAGAGACATAGCAATCCATAGGTTTTAAGATACTTACTAGTCAGGTACATTCTTAGGCGTTTAATATGGGGTGTTGAGTCCATTTCGTTGAGCAAGGAGTAGTTCTTGTCTATTCCATATTTGGCTTAAGGAACTTTATCTGTGCTCATTTCAATCTCTGGTTTGATGCAGCACCCCAACTCACCTTTCCCCTTAAGCAAGCATAAGTTGGTTTTCTAAATTTGAGACCCTGTTCTGTTTTGTAATCCAGTTCCTGTGTAGCCAAGTTTACATTCCGTGTATTAGTGATATCTTATGATGTTTCTTTTTCTGTGTGACTTATTTCAGTTAGAATCATCATACCTGAATCCACTCATTATGCTGCTATGGGCCTGATGACATAGATTTCATTGCTGAGTGATATTGCATTGTACGTAAGTACCACAACTTCTTTATCCATTTTTCACTTTCTGCGATATTGAACTTGTTCCGTAAACGAGGTTCTTGTAAACAGAGCCGTCCCAAACTTTGGGGTGGCTGTGTCTTTTTGATTTTAATTTCCCTAAGCTATAGGACCATAAGTGGAAGTGCCCTAGGCTCTGTTGCTTTGTTTTTCAGATGTTTCAGGAAACACCATACACCTCTCCCGAGTGGCTCTTGGCAATTTACATCCCGCCCATCAGCATAACAAGGCTCCCAGTTCTCCATGGCCTGTCCTGCCTTTCTGGATTTTACACTTTTTTCAGATGGCCCTTTTGACCGGGGGGAAGTGAGACTTCATTGTAGTGCAGATTTCCTTTGCAAGCTTGCTTGGTTGGCCAAAAAGGGCGTATGCGTTTTTTCCTGAATATATTCAGGAAAAAACGCATACGCCCTTTTTGGCCAAGTGCATCATTGTGGACGTTCTGCCTCTTTTCCTATGCTTTAAATGCAATTCCAGTCTACCTCCTGAAATCGGTTTCCTGCAATTCTGCCCCGCTTTCAAGTCCTCTTGGCAGCCTTACTTCAGTATATTTTTGGACGATAGCTGTCATTTATAACTCTGCAGGTTTGTGAATTACAGTGCCCCTGAGCTCCTTTCTTCAACTCGCTTTCTTGTGAGCTGGCCGCAACACCGCAGGATTGCTTCAGGCCCTAATCTGGTTCCGGCACGGCACGCTGAGCCTTTGGTTAATTCCTCTTCCTGGTGGGAAATGAGAGTTAAATTTGCCCGTCCAGACACCTCCAGCTAGTCTCTCATTGGTTCTCCCGATTCCTGTTCATCTTCCGCAGAAATTGCAAACTGGGCCAAACAGGAGGTTAAAGGCACTGACTCTCCAAGTCGGGAGAGTGTTAGTAAAGCGTCTGGAATGTTGCACCCGAGTACCAGGGGACGAGAACTGAGACATATTGGAACACGTCTCCCGATCACACGGTTGATCATACTCTGGGTTCCATGTGCATGTTTTAGCTGAAGGAAGAATCCCTTAAACCTGGAGAGTTGAGACCCGTGGAATGGGTACCATGCAATATGACTTCAAAGGGTCTTCATTTGCTCACCGAACCTCTCCAATCCTATCACTGCTGCGTTTGTGCCCCTGTACACACGCTTGATTTTCTTTCAGAGACATAGCAATCCATAGGTTTTAAGATACTTACTAGTCAGGTACATTCTTAGGCGTTTAATATGGGGTGTTGAGTCCATTTCGTTGAGCAAGGAGTAGTTCTTGTCTATTCTATATTTGGCTTAAGGAACTTTATCTGTGCTCATTTCAATCTCTGGTTTTATGCAGCACCCCAATTCACCTTTCCCCTTAAGCAAGCATAAGTTGGTTTTCTAAATTTGAGACCCTGTTCTGTTTTGTAATCCAGTTCCTGTGTAGCCAAGTTTACATCCCGTGTATTAGTGATATCTTATGATGTTTCTTTTTCTGTGTGACTTATTTCAGTTAGAATCATCATACCTGAATCCACTCATTATGCTGCTACGGGCCTGATGACATAGATTTCATTGCTGAGTGATATTGCATTGTACGTAAGTACCACAACTTCTTTATCCATTTTTCACTTTCTGCGATATTGAACTTGTACCGTAAACGAGGTTCTTGTAAACAGAGCCGTCCCAAACTTTGGGGTGGCTGTGTCTTTTTGATTTTAATTTCCCTAAGCTATAGGACCATAAGTGGAAGTGCCCTAGGCTCTGTTGCTTTGTTTTTTAGATGTTTCAGGAAACACCATACACCTCTCCCGAGTGGCTCTTGGCAATTTACATCCCGCCCATCAGCATAACAAGGCTCCCAGTTCTCCATGGCCTGTCCTGCCTTTCTGGATTTTACACTTTTTTCAGATGGCCCTTTTGACCGGGGGGAAGTGAGACTTCATTGTAGTGCAGGTTTCCTTTGCAAGCTTGCTTGGTTGGCCAAAAAGGGCGTATGCGTTTTTTCCTGAATATATTCAGGAAAAAACGCATACGCCCTTTTTGGCCAAGTGCATCATTGTGGACGTTCTGCCTCTTTTCCTATGCTTTACATGCAATTCCAGTCTACCTCCTGAAATCGGTTTCCTGCAATTCTGCCCCGCTTTCAAGTCCTCTTGGCAGCCTTACTTCAGTATATTTTTGGACGATAGCTGTCATTTATAACTCTGCAGGTTTGTGAATTACAGTGTCCCTGAGCTCCTTTCTTCAACTCGCTTTCTTGTGAGCTGGCCGCAACACCGCAGGATTGCTTCAGGCCCTAATCTGGTTCCGGCACGGCACGCTGAGCCTTTGGTTAATTCCTCTTCCTGGTGGGAAATGAGAGTTAAATTTGCCCGTCCAGACACCTCCAGCTAGTCTCTCATTGGTTCTCCCTATTCCTGTTCATCTTCCGCAGAAATTGCAAACTGGGCCAAACAGGAGGTTAAAGGCACTGACTCTCCAAGTCGGGAGAGTGTTAGTAAAGCGTGTGGAATGTTGCACCCGAGTACCAGGGGACGAGAACTGAGACATATTGGAACACGTCTCCCGATCACACGGTTGATCATACTCTGGGTTCCACGTGCATGTTTTACCTGAAGGCAGAATCCCTTAAACCTGGAGAGTTGAGACCCGTGGAATGGGTACCATGCAATATGACTTCAAAGGGTCTTCATTTGCTCACCGAACCTCTCCAATCCTATCACTGCTGCGTTTATGCCCCTGTACACACGCTTGATTTTCTTTCAGAGACATAGCAATCCATAGGTTTTAAGATACTTACTAGTCAGGTACATTCTTAGGCGTTTAATATGGGGTGTTGAGTCCATTTCGTTGAGCAAGGAGTAGTTCTTGTCTATTCCATATTTGGCTTAAGGAACTTTATCTGTGCTCATTTCAATCTCTGGTTTGATGCAGCACCCCAACTCACCTTTCCCCTTAAGCAAGCATAAGTTGGTTTTCTAAATTTGAGACCCTGTTCTGTTTTGTAATCCAGTTCCTGTGTAGCCAAGTTTACATTCCGTGTATTAGTGATATCTTATGATGTTTCTTTTTCTGTGTGACTTATTTCAGTTAGAATCATCATACCTGAATCCACTCATTATGCTGCTATGGGCCTGATGACATAGATTTCATTGCTGAGTGATATTGCATTGTACGTAAGTACCACAACTTCTTTATCCATTTTTCACTTTCTGCGATATTGAACTTGTTCCGTAAACGAGGTTCTTGTAAACAGAGCCGTCCCAAACTTTGGGGTGGCTGTGTCTTTTTGATTTGAATTTCCCTAAGCTATAGGACCATAAGTGGAAGTGCCCTAGGCTCTGTTGCTTTGTTTTTCAGATGTTTCAGGAAACACCATACACCTCTCCCGAGTGGCTGTTGGCAATTTACATCCCGCCCATCAGCATAACAAGGCTCCCAGTTCTCCATGGCCTGTCCTGCCTTTCTGGATTTTACACTTTTTTCAGATGGTCCTTTTGACCGGGGGGAAGTGAGACTTCATTGTAGTGCAGATTTCCTTTGCAAGCTTGCTTGGTTGGCCAAAAAGGGCGTATGCGTTTTTTCCTGAATATATTCAGGAAAAAACGCATACGCCCTTTATGGCCAAGTGCATCATTGTGGACGTTCTGCCTCTTTTCCTATGCTTTAAATGCAATTCCAGTCTACCTCCTGAAATCGGTTTCCTGCAATTCTGCCCCGCTTTCAAGTCCTCTTGGCAGCCTTACTTCAGTATATTTTTGGACGATAGCTGTCATTTATAACTCTGCAGGTTTGTGAATTACAGTGCCCCTGAGCTCCTTTCTTCAACTCGCTTTCTTGTGAGCTGGCCGCAACACCGCAGGATTGCTTCAGGCCCTAATCTGGTTCCGGCACGGCACGCTGAGCCTTTGGTTAATTCCTCTTCCTGGTGGGAAATGAGAGTTAAATTTGCCCGTCCAGACACCTCCACCTAGTCTCTCATTGGTTCTCCCTATTCCTGTTCATCTTCCGCAGAAATTGCAAACTGGGCCAAACAGGAGGTTAAAGGCACTGACTCTCCAAGTCGGGAGAGTGTTAGTAAAGCGTGTGGAATGTTGCACCCGAGTTCCAGGGGACGAGAACTGAGACATATTGGAACACGTCTCCCGATCACACGGTTGATCATACTCTGGGTTCCACGTGCATGTTTTACCTGAAGGCAGAATCCCTTAAACCTGGAGAGTTGAGACCCGTGGAATGGGTACCATGCAATATGACTTCAAAGGGTCTTCATTTGCTCACCGAACCTCTCCAATCCTATCACTGCTGCGTTTATGCCCCTGTACACACGCTTGATTTTCTTTCAGAGACATAGCAATCCATAGGTTTTAAGATACTTACTAGTCAGGTACATTCTTAGGCGTTTAATATGGGGTGTTGAGTCCATTTCGTTGAGCAAGGAGTAGTTCTTGTCTATTCCATATTTGGCTTAAGGAACTTTATCTGTGCTCATTTCAATCTCTGGTTTGATGCAGCACCCCAACTCACCTTTCCCCTTAAGCAAGCATAAGTTGGTTTTCTAAATTTGAGACCCTGTTCTGTTTTGTAATCCAGTTCCTGTGTAGCCAAGTTTACATCCCGTGTATTAGTGATATCTTATGATGTTTCTTTTTCTGTGTGACTTATTTCAGTTAGAATCATCATACCTGAATCCACTCATTATGCTGCTACGGGCCTGATGACATAGATTTCATTGCTGAGTGATATTGCATTGTACGTAAGTACCACAACTTCTTTATCCATTTTTCACTTTCTGCGATATTGAACTTGTACCGTAAACGAGGTTCTTGTAAACAGAGCCGTCCCAAACTTTGGGGTGGCTGTGTCTTTTTGATTTTAATTTCCCTAAGCTATAGGACCATAAGTGGAAGTGCCCTAGGCTCTGTTGCTTTGTTTTTTAGATGTTTCAGGAAACACCATACACCTCTCCCGAGTGGCTCTTGGCAATTTACATCCCGCCCATCAGCATAACAAGGCTCCCAGTTCTCCATGGCCTGTCCTGCCTTTCTGGATTTTACACTTTTTTCAGATGGCCCTTTTGACCGGGGGGAAGTGAGACTTCATTGTAGTGCAGATTTCCTTTGCAAGCTTGCTTGGTTGGCCAAAAAGGGCGTATGCGTTTTTTCCTGAATATATTCAGGAAAAAACGCATACGCCCTTTTTGGCCAAGTGCATCATTGTGGACGTTCTGCCTCTTTTCCTATGCTTTACATGCAATTCCAGTCTACCTCCTGAAATCGGTTTCCTGCAATTCTGCCCCGCTTTCAAGTCCTCTTGGCAGCCTTACTTCAGTATATTTTTGGACGATAGCTGTCATTTATAACTCTGCAGGTTTGTGAATTACAGTGCCCCTGAGCTCCTTTCTTCAACTCGCTTTCTTGTGAGCTGGCCGCAACACCGCAGGATTGCTTCAGGCCCTAATCTGGTTCCGGCACGGCACGCTGAGCCTTTGGTTAATTCCTCTTCCTGGTGGGAAATGAGAGTTAAATTTGCCCGTCCAGACACCTCCAGCTAGTCTCTCATTGGTTCTCCCTATTCCTGTTCATCTTCCGCAGAAATTGCAAACTGGGCCAAACAGGAGGTTAAAGGCACTGACTCTCCAAGTCGGGAGAGTGTTAGTAAAGCGTGTGGAATGTTGCACCCGAGTACCAGGGGACGAGAACTGAGACATATTGGAACACGTCTCCCGATCACACGGTTGATCATACTCTGGGTTCCACGTGCATGTTTTACCTGAAGGCAGAATCCCTTAAACCTGGAGAGTTGAGACCCGTGGAATGGGTACCATGCAATATGACTTCAAAGGGTCTTCATTTGCTCACCGAACCTCTCCAATCCTATCACTGCTGCGTTTATGCCCCTGTACACACGCTTGATTTTCTTTCAGAGACATAGCAATCCATAGGTTTTAAGATACTTACTAGTCAGGTACATTCTTAGGCGTTTAATATGGGGTGTTGAGTCCATTTCGTTGAGCAAGGAGTAGTTCTTGTCTATTCCATATTTGGCTTAAGGAACTTTATCTGTGCTCATTTCAATCTCTGGTTTGATGCAGCACCCCAACTCACCTTTCCCCTTAAGCAAGCATAAGTTGGTTTTCTAAATTTGAGACCCTGTTCTGTTTTGTAATCCAGTTCCTGTGTAGCCAAGTTTACATTCCGTGTATTAGTGATATCTTATGATGTTTCTTTTTCTGTGTGACTTATTTCAGTTAGAATCATCATACCTGAATCCACTCATTATGCTGCTACGGGCCTGATGACATAGATTTCATTGCTGAGTGATATTGCATTGTACGTAAGTACCACAACTTCTTTATCCATTTTTCACTTTCTGCGATATTGAACTTGTTCCGTAAACGAGGTTCTTGTAAACAGAGCCGTCCCAAACTTTGGGGTGGCTGTGTCTTTTTGATTTTAATTTCCCTAAGCTATAGGACCATAAGTGGAAGTGCCCTAGGCTCTGTTGCTTTGTTTTTTAGATGTTTCAGGAAACACCATACACCTCTCCCGAGTGGCTCTTGGCAATTGACATCCCGCCCATCAGCATAACAAGGCTCCCAGTTCTCCATGGCCTGTCCTGCCTTTCTGGATTTTACACATTTTTCAGATGGCCCTTTTGACCGGGGGGAAGTGAGACTTCATTGTAGTGCAGATTTCCTTTGCAAGCTTGCTTGGTTGGCCAAAAAGGGCGTATGCGTTTTTTCCTGAATATATTCAGGAAAAAACGCATACGCCCTTTTTGGCCAAGTGCATCATTGTGGACGTTCTGCCTCTTTTCCTATGCTTTAAATGCAATTCCAGTCTACCTCCTGAAATCGGTTTCCTGCAATTCTGCCCCGCTTTCAAGTCCTCTTGGCAGCCTTACTTCAGTATATTTTTGGACGATAGCTGTCATTTATAACTCTGCAGGTTTGTGAATTACAGTGCCCCTGAGCTCCTTTCTTCAACTCGCTTTCTTGTGAGCTGGCCGCAACACCGCAGGATTGCTTCAGGCCCTAATCTGGTTCCGGCACGGCACGCTGAGCCTTTGGTTAATTCCTCTTCCTGGTGGGAAATGAGAGTTAAATTTGCCCGTCCAGACACCTCCACCTAGTCTCTCATTGGTTCTCCCTATTCCTGTTCATCTTCCGCAGAAATTGCAAACTGGGCCAAACAGGAGGTTAAAGGCACTGACTCTCCAAGTCGGGAGAGTGTTAGTAAAGCATGTGGAATGTTGCACCCGAGTACCAGGGGACGAGAACTGAGACATATTGGAACACGTCTCCCGATCACACGGTTGATCATACTCTGGGTTCCACGTGCATGTTTTACCTGAAGGCAGAATCCCTTAAACCTGGAGAGTTGAGACCCGTGGAATGGGTACCATGCAATATGACTTCAAAGGGTCTTCATTTGCTCACCGAACCTCTCCAATCCTATCACTGCTGCGTTTATGCCCCTGTACACACGCTTGATTTTCTTTCAGAGACATAGCAATCCATAGGTTTTAAGATACTTACTAGTCAGGTACATTCTTAGGCGTTTAATATGGGGTGTTGAGTCCATTTCGTTGAGCAAGGAGTAGTTCTTGTCTATTCCATATTTGGCTTAAGGAACTTTATCTGTGCTCATTTCAATCTCTGGTTTGATGCAGCACCCCAACTCACCTTTCCCCTTAAGCAAGCATAAGTTGGTTTTCTAAATTTGAGACCCTGTTCTGTTTTGTAATCCAGTTCCTGTGTAGCCAAGTTTACATTCCGTGTATTAGTGATATCTTATGATGTTTCTTTTTCTGTGTGACTTATTTCAGTTAGAATCATCATACCTGAATCCACTCATTATGCTGCTACGGGCCTGATGACATAGATTTCATTGCTGAGTGATATTGCATTGTACGTAAGTACCACAACTTCTTTATCCATTTTTCACTTTCTGCGATATTGAACTTGTTCCGTAAACGAGGTTCTTGTAAACAGAGCCGTCCCAAACTTTGGGGTGGCTGTGTCTTTTTGATTTGAATTTCCCTAAGCTATAGGACCATAAGTGGAAGTGCCCTAGGCTCTGTTGCTTTGTTTTTCAGATGTTTCAGGAAACACCATACACCTCTCCCGAGTGGCTCTTGGCAATTTACATCCCGCCCATCAGCATAACAAGGCTCCCAGTTCTCCATGGCCTGTCCTGCCTTTCTGGATTTTACACTTTTTTCAGATGGTCCTTTTGACCGGGGGGAAGTGAGACTTCATTGTAGTGCAGATTTCCTTTGCAAGCTTGCTTGGTTGGCCAAAAAGGGCGTATGCGTTTTTTCCTGAATATATTCAGGAAAAAACGCATACGCCCTTTTTGGCCAAGTGCATCATTGTGGACGTTCTGCCTCTTTTCCTATGCTTTAAATGCAATTCCAGTCTACCTCCTGAAATCGGTTTCCTGCAATTCTGCCCCGCTTTCAAGTCCTCTTGGCAGCCTTACTTCAATATATTTTTGGACGATAGCTGTCATTTATAACTCTGCAGGTTTGTGAATTACAGTGCCCCTGAGCTCCTTTCTTCAACTCGCTTTCTTGTGAGCTGGCCGCAACACCGCAGGATTGCTTCAGGCCCTAATCTGGTTCCGGCACGGCACGCTGAGCCTTTGGTTAATTCCTCTTCCTGGTGGGAAATGAGAGTTAAATTTGCCCGTCCAGACACCTCCACCTAGTCTCTCATTGGTTCTCCCTATTCCTGTTCATCTTCCGCAGAAATTGCAAACTGGGCCAAACAGGAGGTTAAAGGCACTGACTCTCCAAGTCGGGAGAGTGTTAGTAAAGCGTCTGGAATGTTGCACCCGAGTACCAGGGGACGAGAACTGAGACATATTGGAACACGTCTCCCGATCACACGGTTGATCATACTCTGGGTTCCATGTGCATGTTTTAGCTGAAGGAAGAATCCCTTAAACCTGGAGAGTTGAGACCCGTGGAATGGGTACCATGCAATATGACTTCAAAGGGTCTTCATTTGCTCACCGAACCTCTCCAATCCTATCACTGCTGCGTTTATGCCCCTGTACACACGCTTGATTTTCTTTCAGACACATAGCAATCCATAGGTTTTAAGATACTTACTAGTCAGGTACATTCTTAGGCGTTTAATATGGGGTGTTGAGTCCATTTCGTTGAGCAAGGAGTAGTTCTTGTCTATTCCATATTTGGCTTAAGGAACTTTATCTGTGCTCATTTCAATCTCTGGTTTGATGCAGCACCCCAACTCACCTTTCCCCTTAAGCAAGCATAAGTTGGTTTTCTAAATTTGAGACCCTGTTCTGTTTTGTAATCCAGTTCCTGTGTAGCCAAGTTTACATCCCGTGTATTAGTGATATCTTATGATGTTTCTTTTTCTGTGTGACTTATTTCAGTTAGAATCATCATACCTGAATCCACTCATTATGCTGCTACGGGCCTGATGACATAGATTTCATTGCTGAGTGATATTGCATTGTACGTAAGTACCACAACTTCTTTATCCATTTTTCACTTTCTGCGATATTGAACTTGTACCGTAAACGAGGTTCTTGTAAACAGAGCCGTCCCAAACTTTGGGGTGGCTGTGTCTTTTTGATTTTAATTTCCCTAAGCTATAGGACCATAAGTGGAAGTGCCCTAGGCTCTGTTGCTTTGTTTTTTAGAAGTTTCAGGAAACACCATACACCTCTCCGGAGTGGCTGTTGGCAATTTACATCCCGCCCATCGGCATAACAAGGCTCCCAGTTCTCCATGGCCTGTCCTGCCTTTCTGGATTTTACACTTTTTTCAGATGGCCCTTTTGACCGGGGGGAAGTGAGACTTCATTGTAGTGCAGATTTCCTTTGCAAGCTTGCTTGGTTGGCCAAAAAGGGCGTATGCGTTTTTTCCTGAATATATTCAGGAAAAAACGCATACGCCCTTTTTGGCCAAGTGCATCATTGTGGACGTTCTGCCTCTTTTCCTATGCTTTAAATGCAATTCCAGTCTACCTCCTGAAATCGGTTTCCTGCAATTCTGCCCCGCTTTCAAGTCCTCTTGGCAGCCTTACTTCAGTATATTTTTGGACGATAGCTGTCATTTATAACTCTGCAGGTTTGTGAATTACAGTGCCCCTGAGCTCCTTTCTTCAACTCGCTTTCTTGTGAGCTGGCCGCAACACCGCAGGATTGCTTCAGGCCCTAATCTGGTTCCGGCACGGCACGCTGAGCCTTTGGTTAATTCCTCTTCCTGGTGGGAAATGAGAGTTAAATTTGCCCGTCCAGACACCTCCACCTAGTCTCTCATTGGTTCTCCCTATTCCTGTTCATCTTCCGCAGAAATTGCAAACTGGGCCAAACAGGAGGTTAAAGGCACTGACTCTCCAAGTCGGGAGAGTGTTAGTAAAGCGTGTGGAATGTTGCACCCGAGTACCAGGGGACGAGAACTGAGACATATTGGAACACGTCTCCCGATCACACGGTTGATCATACTCTGGGTTCCACGTGCATGTTTTACCTGAAGGCAGAATCCCTTAAACCTGGAGAGTTGAGTCCCGTGGAATGGGTACCATGCAATATGACTTCAAAGGGTCTTCATTTGCTCACCGAACCTCTCCAATCCTATCACTGCTGCGTTTATGCCCCTGTACACACGCTTGATTTTCTTTCAGACACATAGCAATCCATAGGTTTTAAGATACTTACTAGTCAGGTACATTCTTAGGCGTTTAATATGGGGTGTTGAGTCCATTTCGTTGAGCAAGGAGTAGTTCTTGTCTATTCCATATTTGGCTTAAGGAACTTTATCTGTGCTCATTTCAATCTCTGGTTTTATGCAGCACCCCAACTCACCTTTCCCCTTAAGCAAGCATAAGTTGGTTTTCTAAATTTGAGACCCTGTTCTGTTTTGTAATCCAGTTCCTGTGTAGCCAAGTTTACATTCCGTGTATTAGTGATATCTTATGATGTTTCTTTTTCTGTGTGACTTATTTCAGTTAGAATCATCATACCTGAATCCACTCATTATGCTGCTACGGGCCTGATGACATAGATTTCATTGCTGAGTGATATTGCATTGTACGTAAGTACCACAACTTCTTTATCCATTTTTCACTTTCTGCGATATTGAACTTGTACCGTAAACGAGGTTCTTGTAAACAGAGCCGTCCCAAACTTTGGGGTGGCTGTGTCTTTTTGATTTTAATTTCCCTAAGCTATAGGACCATAAGTGGAAGTGCCCTAGGCTCTGTTGCTTTGTTTTTTAGATGTTTCAGGAAACACCATACACCTCTCCCCAGTGGCTGTTGGCAATTTACATCCCGCCCATCAGCATAACAAGGCTCCCAGTTCTCCATGGCCTGTCCTGCCTTTCTGGATTTTACACATTTTTCAGATGGCCCTTTTGACCGGGGGGAAGTGAGACTTCATTGTAGTGCAGATTTCCTTTGCAAGCTTGCTTGGTTGGCCAAAAAGGGCGTATGCGTTTTTTCCTGAATATATTCAGGAAAAAACGCATACGCCCTTTTTGGCCAAGTGCATCATTGTGGACGTTCTGCCTCTTTTCCTATGCTTTAAATGCAATTCCAGTCTACCTCCTGAAATCGGTTTCCTGCAATTCTGCCCCGCTTTCAAGTCCTCTTGGCAGCCTTACTTCAGTATATTTTTGGACGATAGCTGTCATTTATAACTCTGCAGGTTTGTGAATTACAGTGCCCCTGAGCTCCTTTCTTCAACTCGCTTTCTTGTGAGCTGGCCGCAACACCGCAGGATTGCTTCAGGCCCTAATCTGGTTCCGGCACGGCACGCTGAGCCTTTGGTTAATTCCTCTTCCTGGTGGGAAATGAGAGTTAAATTTGCCCGTCCAGACACCTCCAGCTAGTCTCTCATTGGTTCTCCCTATTCCTGTTCATCTTCCGCAGAAATTGCAAACTGGGCCAAACAGGAGGTTAAAGGCACTGACTCTCCAAGTCGGGAGAGTGTTAGTAAAGCGTCTGGAATGTTGCACCCGAGTACCAGGGGACGAGAACTGAGACATATTGGAACACGTCTCCCGATCACACGGTTGATCATACTCTGGGTTCCACGTGCATGTTTTAGCTGAAGGAAGAATCCCTTAAACCTGGAGAGTTGAGACCCGTGGAATGGGTACCATGCAATATGACTTCAAAGGGTCTTCATTTGCTCACCGAACCTCTCCAATCCTATCACTGCTGCGTTTATGCCCCTGAACACACGCTTGATTTTCTTTCAGACACATAGCAATCCATAGGTTTTAAGATACTTACTAGTCAGGTACATTCTTAGGCGTTTAATATGGGGTGTTGAGTCCATTTCATTGAGCAAGGAGTAGTTCTTGTCTATTCCATATTTGGCTTAAGGAACTTTATCTGTGTTCATTTAAATCTCTGGTTTGATGCAGCACCCCAACTCACCTTTCCCCTTAAGCAAGCATAAGTTGGTTTTCTAAATTTGAGACCCTGTTCTGTTTTGTAATCCAGTTCCTGTGTAGCCAAGTTTACATCCCGTGTATTAGTGATATCTTATGATGTTTCTTTTTCTGTGTGACTTATTTCAGTTAGAATCATCATACCTGAATCCACTCATTATGCTGCTACGGGCCTGATGACATAGATTTCATTGCTGAGTGATATTGCATTGTACGTAAGTACCACAACTTCTTTATCCATTTTTCACTTTCTGCGATATTGAACTTGTACCGTAAACGAGGTTCTTGTAAACAGAGCCGTCCCAAACTTTGGGGTGGCTGTGTCTTTTTGATTTTAATTTCCCTAAGCTATAGGACCATAAGTGGAAGTGCCCTAGGCTCTGTTGCTTTGTTTTTTAGATGTTTCAGGAAACACCATACACCTCTCCCGAGTGGCTCTTGGCAATTTACATCCCGCCCATCAGCATAACAAGGCTCCCAGTTCTCCATGGCCTGTCCTGCCTTTCTGGATTTTACACTTTTTTCAGATGGCCCTTTTGACCTGGGGGAAGTGAGACTTCATTGTAGTGCAGATTTCCTTTGCAAGCTTGCTTGGTTGGCCAAAAAGGGCGTATGCATTTTTTCCTGAATATATTCAGGAAAAAACGCATACGCCCTTTTTGGCCAAGTGCATCATTGTGGACGTTCTGCCTCTTTTCCTATGCTTTAAATGCAATTCCAGTCTACCTCCTGAAATCGGTTTCCTGCAATTCTGCCCCGCTTTCAAGTCCTCTTGGCAGCCTTACTTCAGTATATTTTTGGACGATAGCTGTCATTTATAACTCTGCAGGTTTGTGAATTACAGTGCCCCTGAGCTCCTTTCTTCAACTCGCTTTCTTGTGAGCTGGCCGCAACACCGCAGGATTGCTTCAGGCCCTAATCTGGTTCCGGCACGGCACGCTGAGCCTTTGGTTAATTCCTCTTCCTGGTGGGAAATGAGAGTTAAATTTGCCCGTCCAGACACCTCCAGCTAGTCTCTCATTGGTTCTCCCTATTCCTGTTCATCTTCCGCAGAAATTGCAAACTGGGCCAAACAGGAGGTTAAAGGCACTGACTCTCCAAGTCGGGAGAGTGTTAGTAAAGCGTCTGGAATGTTGCACCCGAGTACCAGGGGACGAGAACTGAGACATATTGGAACACGTCTCCCGATCACACGGTTGATCATACTCTGGGTTCCATGTGCATGTTTTAGCTGAAGGAAGAATCCCTTAAACCTGGAGAGTTGAGACCCGTGGAATGGGTACCATGCAATATGACTTCAAAGGGTCTTCATTTGCTCACCGAACCTCTCCAATCCTATCACTGCTGCGTTTGTGCCCCTGTACACACGCTTGATTTTCTTTCAGAGACATAGCAATCCATAGGTTTTAAGATACTTACTAGTCAGGTACATTCTTAGGCGTTTAATATGGGGTGTTGAGTCCATTTCGTTGAGCAAGGAGTAGTTCTTGTCTATTCTATATTTGGCTTAAGGAACTTTATCTGTGCTCATTTCAATCTCTGGTTTTATGCAGCACCCCAACTCACCTTTCCCCTTAAGCAAGCATAAGTTGGTTTTCTAAATTTGAGACCCTGTTCTGTTTTGTAATCCAGTTCCTGTGTAGCCAAGTTTACATTCCGTGTATTAGTGATATCTTATGATGTTTCTTTTTCTGTGTGACTTATTTCAGTTAGAATCATCATACCTGAATCCACTCATTATGCTGCTACGGGCCTGATGACATAGATTTCATTGCTGAGTGATATTGCATTGTACGTAAGTACCAGAACTTCTTTATCCATTTTTCACTTTCTGGGATATTGAACTTGTACCGTAAACGAGGTTCTTGTAAACAGAGCCGTCCCAAACTTTGGGGTGGCTGTGTCTTTTTGATTTTAATTTCCCTAAGCTATAGGACCATAAGTGGAAGTGCCCTAGGCTCTGTTGCTTTGTTTTTTAGATGTTTCAGGAAACACCATACACCTCTCCCGAGTGGCTCTTGGCAATTTACATCCCGCCCATCAGCATAACAAGGCTCCCAGTTCTCCATGGCCTGTCCTGCCTTTCTGGATTTTACACTTTTTTCAGATGGCCCTTTTGACCGGTGGGAAGTGAGACTTCATTGTAGTGCAGATTTCCTTTGCAAGCTTGCTTGGTTGGCCAAAAAGGGCGTATGCGTTTTTTCCTGAATATATTCAGGAAAAAACGCATACGCCCTTTTTGGCCAAGTGCATCATTGTGGACGTTCTGCCTCTTTTCCTATGCTTTAAATGCAATTCCAGTCTACCTCCTGAAATCGGTTTCCTGCAATTCTGCCCCGTTTTCATGTCCTCTTGGCAGCCTTACTTCAGTATATTTTTGGACGATAGCTGTCATTTATAACTCTGCAGGTTTGTGAATTACAGTGCCCATGAGCTCCTTTCTTCAACTCGCTTTCTTGTGAGCTGGCCGCAACACCGCAGGATTGCTTCAGGCCCTAATCTGGTTCCGGCACGGCACGCTGAGCCTTTGGTTAATTCCTCTTCCTGGTGGGAAATAAGAGTTAAATTTGCCCGTCCAGACACCTCCAGCTAGTCTCTCATTGGTTCTCCCTATTCCTGTTCATCTTCCGCAGAAATTGCAAACTGGGCCAAACAGGAGGTTAAAGGCACTGACTCTCCAAGTCGGGAGAGTGTTAGTAAAGCGTCTGGAATGTTGCACCCGAGTACCAGGGGACGAGAACTGAGACATATTGGAACATGTCTCCCGATCACACGGGTGATCATACTCTGGGTTCCACGTGCATGTTTTACCTGAAGGCAGAATCCCTTAAACCTGGAGAGTTGAGACCCGTGGAATGGGTACCATGCAATATGACTTCAAAGGGTCTTCATTTGCTCACCGAACCTCTCCAATCCTATCACTGCTGCGTTTATGCCCCTGTACACACGCTTGATTTTCTTTCACAGACATAGCAATCCATAGGTTTTAAGATACTTACTAGTCAGGTACATTCTTAGGCGTTTAATATGGGGTGTTGAGTCCATTTCGTTGAGCAAGGAGTAGTTCTTGTCTATTCCATATTTGGCTTAAGGAACTTTATCTGTGCTCATTTCAATCTCTGGTTTTATGCAGCACCCCAACTCACCTTTCCCCTTAAGCAAGCATAAGTTGGTTTTCTAAATTTGAGACCCTGTTCTGTTTTGTAATCCAGTTCCTGTGTAGCCAAGTTTACATCCCGTGTATTAGTGATATCTTATGATGTTTCTTTTTCTGTGTGACTTATTTCAGTTAGAATCATCATACCTGAATCCACTCATTATGCTGCTACGGGCCTGATGACATAGATTTCATTGCTGAGTGATATGGCATTGTACGTAAGTACCACAACTTCTTTATCCATTTTTCACTTTCTGTGATATTGAACTTGTACCGTAAATGAGGTTCTTGTAAACAGAGCCGTCCCAAACTTTGGGGTAGCTGTGTCTTTTTGATTTTAATTTCCCTAAGCTATAGGACCATAAGTGGAAGTGCCCTAGGCTCTGTTGCTTTGTTTTTTAGATGTTTCAGGAAACACCATACACCTCTCCGGAGTGGCTCTTGGCAATTTACATCCGGCCCATCAGCATAACAAGGCTCCCAGTTCTCCATGGCCTGTCCTGCCTTTCTGGATTTTACACTTTTTTCAGATGGCCCTTTTGACCGGGGGGAAGTGAGACTTCATTGTAGTGCAGATTTCCTTTGCAAGCTTGCTTGGTTGGCCAAAAAGGGCGTATGCGTTTTTTCCTGAATATATTCAGGAAAAAACGCATACGCCCTTTTTGGCCAAGTGCATCATTGTGGACGTTCTGCCTCTTTTCCTATGCTTTAAATGCAATTCCAGTCTACCTCCTGAAATCGGTTTCCTGCAATTCTGCCCCGCTTTCAAGTCCTCTTGGCAGCCTTACTTCAGTATATTTTTGGACGATAGCTGTCATTTATAACTCTGCAGGTTTGTGAATTACAGTGCCCCTGAGCTCCTTTCTTCAACTCGCTTTCTTGTGAGCTGGCCGCAACACCACAGGATTGCTTCAGGCCCTAATCTGGTTCCGGCACGGCACGCTGAGCCTTTGGTTAATTCCTCTTCCTGGTGGGAAATGAGAGTTAAATTTGCCCGTCCAGACACCTCCAGCTAGTCTCTCATTGCTTCTCCCTATTCCTGTTCATCTTCCGCAGAAATTGCAAACTGGGCCAAACAGGAGGTTAAAGGCACTGACTCTCCAAGTCGGGAGAGTGTTAGTAAAGCGTGTGGAATGTTGCACCCGAGTACCAGGGGACGAGAACTGAGACATATTGGAACACGTCTCCCGATCACACGGTTGATCATACTCTGGGTTCCACGTGCATGTTTTAGCTGAAGGAAGAATCCCTTAAACCTGGAGAGTTGAGACCCGTGGAATGGGTACCATGCAATATGACTTCAAAGGGTCTTCATTTGCTCACCGAACCTCTCCAATCCTATCACTGCTGCGTTTATGCCCCTGTACACACGCTTGATTTTCTTTCAGAGACATAGCAATCCATAGGTTTTAAGATACTTACTAGTCAGGTACATTCTTAGGCGTTTAATATGGGGTGTTGAGTCCATTTCGTTGAGCAAGGGGTAGTTCTTGTCTATTCCATATTTGGCTTAAGGAACTTTATCTGTGCTCATTTCAATCTCTGGTTTTATGCAGCACCCCAACTCACCTTTCCCCTTAAGCAAGCATAAGTTGGTTTTCTAAATTTGAGACCCTGTTCTGTTTTGTAATCCAGTTCCTGTGTAGCCAAGTTTACATTCCGTGTATTAGTGATATCTTATGATGTTTCTTTTTCTGTGTGACTTATTTCAGTTAGAATCATCATACCTGAATCCACTCATTATGCTGCTACGGGCCTGATGACATAGATTTCATTGCTGAGTGATATTGCATTGTACGTAAGTACCACAACTTCTTTATCCATTTTTCACTTTCTGCGATATTGAACTTGTACCGTAAACGAGGTTCTTGTAAACAGAGCCGTCCCAAACTTTGGGGTGGCTGTGTCTTTTTGATTTTAATTTCCCTAAGCTATAGGACCATAAGTGGAAGTGCCCTAGGCTCTGTTGCTTTGTTTTTTAGATGTTTCAGGAAACACCATACACCTCTCCCCAGTGGCTGTTGGCAATTTACATCCCGCCCATCAGCATAACAAGGCTCCCAGTTCTCCATGGCCTGTCCTGCCTTTCTGGATTTTACACATTTTTCAGATGGCCCTTTTGACCGGGGGGAAGTGAGACTTCATTGTAGTGCAGATTTCCTTTGCAAGCTTGCTTGGTTGGCCAAAAAGGGCGTATGCGTTTTTTCCTGAATATATTCAGGAAAAAACGCATACGCCCTTTTTGGCCAAGTGCATCATTGTGGACGTTCTGCCTCTTTTCCTATGCTTTAAATGCAATTCCAGTCTACCTCCTGAAATCGGTTTCCTGCAATTCTGCCCCGCTTTCAAGTCCTCTTGGCAGCCTTACTTCAGTATATTTTTGGACGATAGCTGTCATTTATAACTCTGCAGGTTTGTGAATTACAGTGCCCCTGAGCTCCTTTCTTCAACTCGCTTTCTTGTGAGCTGGCCGCAACACCGCAGGATTGCTTCAGGCCCTAATCTGGTTCCGGCACGGCACGCTGAGCCTTTGGTTAATTCCTCTTCCTGGTGGGAAATGAGAGTTAAATTTGCCCGTCCAGACACCTCCAGCTAGTCTCTCATTGGTTCTCCCTATTCCTGTTCATCTTCCGCAGAAATTGCAAACTGGGCCAAACAGGAGGTTAAAGGCACTGACTCTCCAAGTCGGGAGAGTGTTAGTAAAGCGTCTGGAATGTTGCACCCGAGTACCAGGGGACGAGAACTGAGACATATTGGAACACGTCTCCCGATCACACGGTTGATCATACTCTGGGTTCCATGTGCATGTTTTAGCTGAAGGAAGAATCCCTTAAACCTGGAGAGTTGAGACCCGTGGAATGGGTACCATGCAATATGACTTCAAAGGGTCTTCATTTGCTCACCGAACCTCTCCAATCCTATCACTGCTGCGTTTGTGCCCCTGTACACACGCTTGATTTTCTTTCAGAGACATAGCAATCCATAGGTTTTAAGATACTTACTAGTCAGGTACATTCTTAGGCGTTTAATATGGGGTGTTGAGTCCATTTCGTTGAGCAAGGAGTAGTTCTTGTCTATTCTATATTTGGCTTAAGGAACTTTATCTGTGCTCATTTCAATCTCTGGTTTTATGCAGCACCCCAACTCACCTTTCCCCTTAAGCAAGCATAAGTTGGTTTTCTAAATTTGAGACCCTGTTCTGTTTTGTAATCCAGTTCCTGTGTAGCCAAGTTTACATTCCGTGTATTAGTGATATCTTATGATGTTTCTTTTTCTGTGTGACTTATTTCAGTTAGAATCATCATACCTGAATCCACTCATTATGCTGCTACGGGCCTGATGACATAGATTTCATTGCTGAGTGATATTGCATTGTACGTAAGTACCAGAACTTCTTTATCCATTTTTCACTTTCTGGGATATTGAACTTGTACCGTAAACGAGGTTCTTGTAAACAGAGCCGTCCCAAACTTTGGGGTGGCTGTGTCTTTTTGATTTTAATTTCCCTAAGCTATAGGACCATAAGTGGAAGTGCCCTAGGCTCTGTTGCTTTGTTTTTTAGATGTTTCAGGAAACACCATACACCTCTCCTGAGTGGCTGTTGGCAATTTACATCCCGCCCATCAGCATAACAAGGCTCCCAGTTCTCCATGGCCTGTCCTGCCTTTCTGGATTTTACACTTTTTTCAGATGGCCCTTTTGACCGGTGGGAAGTGAGACTTCATTGTAGTGCAGATTTCCTTTGCAAGCTTGCTTGGTTGGCCAAAAAGGGCGTATGCGTTTTTTCCTGAATATATTCAGGAAAAAACGCATACGCCCTTTTTGGCCAAGTGCATCATTGTGGACGTTCTGCCTCTTTTCCTATGCTTTAAATGCAATTCCAGTCTACCTCCTGAAATCGGTTTCCTGCAATTCTGCCCCGTTTTCATGTCCTCTTGGCAGCCTTACTTCAGTATATTTTTGGACGATAGCTGTCATTTATAACTCTGCAGGTTTGTGAATTACAGTGCCCATGAGCTCCTTTCTTCAACTCGCTTTCTTGTGAGCTGGCCGCAACACCGCAGGATTGCTTCAGGCCCTAATCTGGTTCCGGCACTGCACGCTGAGCCTTTGGTTAATTCCTCTTCCTGGTGGGAAATAAGAGTTAAATTTGCCCGTCCAGACACCTCCAGCTAGTCTCTCATTGGTTCTCCCTATTCCTGTTCATCTTCCGCAGAAATTGCAAACTGGGCCAAACAGGAGGTTAAAGGCACTGACTCTCCAAGTCGGGAGAGTGTTAGTAAAGCGTCTGGAATGTTGCACCCGAGTACCAGGGGACGAGAACTGAGACATATTGGAACATGTCTCCCGATCACACGGGTGATCATACTCTGGGTTCCACGTGCATGTTTTACCTGAAGGCAGAATCCCTTAAACCTGGAGAGTTGAGACCCGTGGAATGGGTACCATGCAATATGACTTCAAAGGGTCTTCATTTGCTCACCGAACCTCTCCAATCCTATCACTGCTGCGTTTATGCCCCTGTACACACGCTTGATTTTCTTTCAGAGACATAGCAATCCATAGGTTTTAAGATACTTACTAGTCAGGTACATTCTTAGGCGTTTAATATGGGGTGTTGAGTCCATTTCGTTGAGCAAGGAGTAGTTCTTGTCTATTCCATATTTGGCTTAAGGAACTTTATCTGTGCTCATTTCAATCTCTGGTTTAATGCAGCACCCCAACTCACCTTTCCCCTTAAGCAAGCATAAGTTGGTTTTCTAAATTTGAGACCCTGTTCTGTTTTGTAATCCAGTTCCTGTGTAGCCAAGTTTACATCCCGTGTATTAGTGATATCTTATGATGTTTCTTTTTCTGTGTGACTTATTTCAGTTAGAATCATCATACCTGAATCCACTCATTATGCTGCTACGGGCCTGATGACATAGATTTCATTGCTGAGTGATATGGCATTGTACGTAAGTACCACAACTTCTTTATCCATTTTTCACTTTCTGTGATATTGAACTTGTACCGTAAATGAGGTTCTTGTAAACAGAGCCGTCCCAAACTTTGGGGTGGCTGTGTCTTTTTGATTTTAATTTCCCTAAGCTATAGGACCATAAGTGGAAGTGCCCTAGGCTCTGTTGCTTTGTTTTTTAGATGTTTCAGGAAACACCATACACCTCTCCGGAGTGGCTCTTGGCAATTTACATCCGGCCCATCAGCATAACAAGGCTCCCAGTTCTCCATGGCCTGTCCTGCCTTTCTGGATTTTACACTTTTTTCAGATGGCCCTTTTGACCGGGGGGAAGTGAGACTTCATTGTAGTGCAGATTTCCTTTGCAAGCTTGCTTGGTTGGCCAAAAAGGGCGTATGCGTTTTTTCCTGAATATATTCAGGAAAAAACGCATACGCCCTTTTTGGCCAAGTGCATCATTGTGGACGTTCTGCCTCTTTTCCTATGCTTTAAATGCAATTCCAGTCTACCTCCTGAAATCGGTTTCCTGCAATTCTGCCCCGCTTTCAAGTCCTCTTGGCAGCCTTACTTCAGTATATTTTTGGACGATAGCTGTCATTTATAACTCTGCAGGTTTGTGAATTACAGTGCCCCTGAGCTCCTTTCTTCAACTCGCTTTCTTGTGAGCTGGCCGCAACACCACAGGATTGCTTCAGGCCCTAATCTGGTTCCGGCACGGCACGCTGAGCCTTTGGTTAATTCCTCTTCCTGGTGGGAAATGAGAGTTAAATTTGCCCGTCCAGACACCTCCAGCTAGTCTCTCATTGCTTCTCCCTATTCCTGTTCATCTTCCGCAGAAATTGCAAACTGGGCCAAACAGGAGGTTAAAGGCACTGACTCTCCAAGTCGGGAGAGTGTTAGTAAAGCGTCTGGAATGTTGCACCCGAGTACCAGGGGACGAGAACTGAGACATATTGGAACACGTCTCCCGATCACACGGTTGATCATACTCTGGGTTCCACGTGCATGTTTTAGCTGAAGGAAGAATCCCTTAAACCTGGAGAGTTGAGACCCGTGGAATGGGTACCATGCAATATGACTTCAAAGGGTCTTCATTTGCTCACCGAACCTCTCCAATCCTATCACTGCTGCGTTTATGCCCCTGTACACACGCTTGATTTTCTTTCAGAGACATAGCAATCCATAGGTTTTAAGATACTTACTAGTCAGGTACATTCTTAGGCGTTTAATATGGGGTGTTGAGTCCATTTCGTTGAGCAAGGGGTAGTTCTTGTCTATTCCATATTTGGCTTAAGGAACTTTATCTGTGCTCATTTCAATCTCTGGTTTTATGCAGCACCCCAACTCACCTTTCCCCTTAAGCAAGCATAAGTTGGTTTTCTAAATTTGAGACCCTGTTCTGTTTTGTAATCCAGTTCCTGTGTAGCCAAGTTTACATTCCGTGTATTAGTGATATCTTATGATGTTTCTTTTTCTGTGTGACTTATTTCAGTTAGAATCATCATACCTGAATCCACTCATTATGCTGCTACGGGCCTGATGACATAGATTTCATTGCTGAGTGATATTGCATTGTACGTAAGTACCACAACTTCTTTATCCATTTTTCACTTTCTGCGATATTGAACTTGTACCGTAAACGAGGTTCTTGTAAACAGAGCCGTCCCAAACTTTGGGGTGGCTGTGTCTTTTTGATTTTAATTTCCCTAAGCTATAGGACCATAAGTGGAAGTGCCCTAGGCTCTGTTGCTTTGTTTTTTAGATGTTTCAGGAAACACCATACACCTCTCCCCAGTGGCTGTTGGCAATTTACATCCCGCCCATCAGCATAACAAGGCTCCCAGTTCTCCATGGCCTGTCCTGCCTTTCTGGATTTTACACATTTTTCAGATGGCCCTTTTGACCGGGGGGAAGTGAGACTTCATTGTAGTGCAGATTTCCTTTGCAAGCTTGCTTGGTTGGCCAAAAAGGGCGTATGCGTTTTTTCCTGAATATATTCAGGAAAAAACGCATACGCCCTTTTTGGCCAAGTGCATCATTGTGGACGTTCTGCCTCTTTTCCTATGCTTTAAATGCAATTCCAGTCTACCTCCTGAAATCGGTTTCCTGCAATTCTGCCCCGCTTTCAAGTCCTCTTGGCAGCCTTACTTCAGTATATTTTTGGACGATAGCTGTCATTTATAACTCTGCAGGTTTGTGAATTACAGTGCCCCTGAGCTCCTTTCTTCAACTCGCTTTCTTGTGAGCTGGCCGCAACACCGCAGGATTGCTTCAGGCCCTAATCTGGTTCCGGCACGGCACGCTGAGCCTTTGGTTAATTCCTCTTCCTGGTGGGAAATGAGAGTTAAATTTGCCCGTCCAGACACCTCCAGCTAGTCTCTCATTGGTTCTCCCTATTCCTGTTCATCTTCCGCAGAAATTGCAAACTGGGCCAAACAGGAGGTTAAAGGCACTGACTCTCCAAGTCGGGAGAGTGTTAGTAAAGCGTCTGGAATGTTGCACCCGAGTACCAGGGGACGAGAACTGAGACATATTGGAACATGTCTCCCGATCACACGGGTGATCATACTCTGGGTTCCACGTGCATGTTTTACCTGAAGGCAGAATCCCTTAAACCTGGAGAGTTGAGACCCGTGGAATGGGTACCATGCAATATGACTTCAAAGGGTCTTCATTTGCTCACCGAACCTCTCCAATCCTATCACTGCTGCGTTTATGCCCCTGTACACACGCTTGATTTTCTTTCAGAGACATAGCAATCCATAGGTTTTAAGATACTTACTAGTCAGGTACATTCTTAGGCGTTTAATATGGGGTGTTGAGTCCATTTCGTTGAGCAAGGAGTAGTTCTTGTCTATTCCATATTTGGCTTAAGGAACTTTATCTGTGCTCATTTCAATCTCTGGTTTTATGCAGCACCCCAACTCACCTTTCCCCTTAAGCAAGCATAAGTTGGTTTTCTAAATTTGAGACCCTGTTCTGTTTTGTAATCCAGTTCCTGTGTAGCCAAGTTTACATCCCGTGTATTAGTGATATCTTATGATGTTTCTTTTTCTGTGTGACTTATTTCAGTTAGAATCATCATACCTGAATCCACTCATTATGCTGCTACGGGCCTGATGACATAGATTTCATTGCTGAGTGATATGGCATTGTACGTAAGTACCACAACTTCTTTATCCATTTTTCACTTTCTGTGATATTGAACTTGTACCGTAAATGAGGTTCTTGTAAACAGAGCCGTCCCAAACTTTGGGGTGGCTGTGTCTTTTTGATTTTAATTTCCCTAAGCTATAGGACCATAAGTGGAAGTGCCCTAGGCTCTGTTGCTTTGTTTTTTAGATGTTTCAGGAAACACCATACACCTCTCCGGAGTGGCTCTTGGCAATTTACATCCGGCCCATCAGCATAACAAGGCTCCCAGTTCTCCATGGCCTGTCCTGCCTTTCTGGATTTTACACTTTTTTCAGATGGCCCTTTTGACCGGGGGGAAGTGAGACTTCATTGTAGTGCAGATTTCCTTTGCAAGCTTGCTTGGTTGGCCAAAAAGGGCGTATGCGTTTTTTCCTGAATATATTCAGGAAAAAACGCATACGCCCTTTTTGGCCAAGTGCATCATTGTGGACGTTCTGCCTCTTTTCCTATGCTTTAAATGCAATTCCAGTCTACCTCCTGAAATCGGTTTCCTGCAATTCTGCCCCGCTTTCAAGTCCTCTTGGCAGCCTTACTTCAGTATATTTTTGGACGATAGCTGTCATTTATAACTCTGCAGGTTTGTGAATTACAGTGCCCCTGAGCTCCTTTCTTCAACTCGCTTTCTTGTGAGCTGGCCGCAACACCACAGGATTGCTTCAGGCCCTAATCTGGTTCCGGCACGGCACGCTGAGCCTTTGGTTAATTCCTCTTCCTGGTGGGAAATGAGAGTTAAATTTGCCCGTCCAGACACCTCCAGCTAGTCTCTCATTGCTTCTCCCTATTCCTGTTCATCTTCCGCAGAAATTGCAAACTGGGCCAAACAGGAGGTTAAAGGCACTGACTCTCCAAGTCGGGAGAGTGTTAGTAAAGCGTCTGGAATGTTGCACCCGAGTTCCAGGGGACGAGAACTGAGACATATTGGAACACGTCTCCCGATCACACGGTTGATCATACTCTGGGTTCCACGTGCATGTTTTAGCTGAAGGAAGAATCCCTTAAACCTGGAGAGTTGAGACCCGTGGAATGGGTACCATGCAATATGACTTCAAAGGGTCTTCATTTGCTCACCGAACCTCTCCAATCCTATCACTGCTGCGTTTATGCCCCTGTACACACGCTTGATTTTCTTTCAGAGACATAGCAATCCATAGGTTTTAAGATACTTACTAGTCAGGTACATTCTTAGGCGTTTAATATGGGGTGTTGAGTCCATTTCGTTGAGCAAGGAGTAGTTCTTGTCTATTCCATATTTGGCTTAAGGAACTTTATCTGTGCTCATTTCAATCTCTGGTTTTATGCAGCACCCCAACTCACCTTTCCCCTTAAGCAAGCATAAGTTGGTTTTCTAAATTTGAGACCCTGTTCTGTTTTGTAATCCAGTTCCTGTGTAGCCAAGTTTACATTCCGTGTATTAGTGATATCTTATGATGTTTCTTTTTCTGTGTGACTTATTTCAGTTAGAATCATCATACCTGAATCCACTCATTATGCTGCTACGGGCCTGATGACATAGATTTCATTGCTGAGTGATATTGCATTGTACGTAAGTACCACAACTTCTTTATCCATTTTTCACTTTCTGCGATATTGAACTTGTACCGTAAACGAGGTTCTTGTAAACAGAGCCGTCCCAAACTTTGGGGTGGCTGTGTCTTTTTGATTTTAATTTCCCTAAGCTATAGGACCATAAGTGGAAGTGCCCTAGGCTCTGTTGCTTTGTTTTTTAGATGTTTCAGGAAACACCATACACCTCTCCCCAGTGGCTGTTGGCAATTTACATCCCGCCCATCAGCATAACAAGGCTCCCAGTTCTCCATGGCCTGTCCTGCCTTTCTGGATTTTACACATTTTTCAGATGGCCCTTTTGACCGGGGGGAAGTGAGACTTCATTGTAGTGCAGATTTCCTTTGCAAGCTTGCTTGGTTGGCCAAAAAGGGCGTATGCGTTTTTTCCTGAATATATTCAGGAAAAAACGCATACGCCCTTTTTGGCCAAGTGCATCATTGTGGACGTTCTGCCTCTTTTCCTATGCTTTAAATGCAATTCCAGTCTACCTCCTGAAATCGGTTTCCTGCAATTCTGCCCCGCTTTCAAGTCCTCTTGGCAGCCTTACTTCAGTATATTTTTGGACGATAGCTGTCATTTATAACTCTGCAGGTTTGTGAATTACAGTGCCCCTGAGCTCCTTTCTTCAACTCGCTTTCTTGTGAGCTGGCCGCAACACCGCAGGATTGCTTCAGGCCCTAATCTGGTTCCGGCACGGCACGCTGAGCCTTTGGTTAATTCCTCTTCCTGGTGGGAAATGAGAGTTAAATTTGCCCGTCCAGACACCTCCAGCTAGTCTCTCATTGGTTCTCCCTATTCCTGTTCATCTTCCGCAGAAATTGCAAACTGGGCCAAACAGGAGGTTAAAGGCACTGACTCTCCAAGTCGGGAGAGTGTTAGTAAAGCGTCTGGAATGTTGCACCCGAGTACCAGGGGACGAGAACTGAGACATATTGGAACACGTCTCCCGATCACACGGTTGATCATACTCTGGGTTCCACGTGCATGTTTTAGCTGAAGGAAGAATCCCTTAAACCTGGAGAGTTGAGACCCGTGGAATGGGTACCATGCAATATGACTTCAAAGGGTCTTCATTTGCTCACCGAACCTCTCCAATCCTATCACTGCTGCGTTTATGCCCCTGTACACACGCTTGATTTTCTTTCAGACACATAGCAATCCATAGGTTTTAAGATACTTACTAGTCAGGTACATTCTTAGGCGTTTAATATGGGGTGTTGAGTCCATTTCATTGAGCAAGGAGTAGTTCTTGTCTATTCCATATTTGGCTTAAGGAACTTTATCTGTGTTCATTTAAATCTCTGGTTTGATGCAGCACCCCAACTCACCTTTCCCCTTAAGCAAGCATAAGTTGGTTTTCTAAATTTGAGACCCTGTTCTGTTTTGTAATCCAGTTCCTGTGTAGCCAAGTTTACATCCCGTGTATTAGTGATATCTTATGATGTTTCTTTTTCTGTGTGACTTATTTCAGTTAGAATCATCATACCTGAATCCACTCATTATGCTGCTACGGGCCTGATGACATAGATTTCATTGCTGAGTGATATTGCATTGTACGTAAGTACCACAACTTCTTTATCCATTTTTCACTTTCTGCGATATTGAACTTGTACCGTAAACGAGGTTCTTGTAAACAGAGCCGTCCCAAACTTTGGGGTGGCTGTGTCTTTTTGATTTTAATTTCCCTAAGCTATAGGACCATAAGTGGAAGTGCCCTAGGCTCTGTTGCTTTGTTTTTTAGATGTTTCAGGAAACACCATACACCTCTCCCGAGTGGCTGTTGGCAATTTACATCCCGCCCATCAGCATAACAAGGCTCCCAGTTCTCCATGGCCTGTCCTGCCTTTCTGGATTTTACACTTTTTTCAGATGGCCCTTTTGACCTGGGGGAAGTGAGACTTCATTGTAGTGCAGATTTCCTTTGCAAGCTTGCTTGGTTGGCCAAAAAGGGCGTATGCGTTTTTTCCTGAATATATTCAGGAAAAAACGCATACGCCCTTTTTGGCCAAGTGCATCATTGTGGACGTTCTGCCTCTTTTCCTATGCTTTAAATGCAATTCCAGTCTACCTCCTGAAATCGGTTTCCTGCAATTCTGCCCCGCTTTCAAGTCCTCTTGGCAGCCTTACTTCAGTATATTTTTGGACGATAGCTGTCATTTATAACTCTGCAGGTTTGTGAATTACAGTGCCCCTGAGCTCCTTTCTTCAACTCGCTTTCTTGTGAGCTGGCCGCAACACCGCAGGATTGCTTCAGGCCCTAATCTGGTTCCGGCACGGCACGCTGAGCCTTTGGTTAATTCCTCTTCCTGGTGGGAAATGAGAGTTAAATTTGCCCGTCCAGACACCTCCAGCTAGTCTCTCATTGGTTCTCCCTATTCCTGTTCATCTTCCGCAGAAATTGCAAACTGGGCCAAACAGGAGGTTAAAGGCACTGACTCTCCAAGTCGGGAGAGTGTTAGTAAAGCGTCTGGAATGTTGCACCCGAGTACCAGGGGACGAGAACTGAGACATATTGGAACACGTCTCCCGATCACACGGTTGATCATACTCTGGGTTCCATGTGCATGTTTTAGCTGAAGGAAGAATCCCTTAAACCTGGAGAGTTGAGACCCGTGGAATGGGTACCATGCAATATGACTTCAAAGGGTCTTCATTTGCTCACCGAACCTCTCCAATCCTATCACTGCTGCGTTTGTGCCCCTGTACACACGCTTGATTTTCTTTCAGAGACATAGCAATCCATAGGTTTTAAGATACTTACTAGTCAGGTACATTCTTAGGCGTTTAATATGGGGTGTTGAGTCCATTTCGTTGAGCAAGGAGTAGTTCTTGTCTATTCTATATTTGGCTTAAGGAACTTTATCTGTGCTCATTTCAATCTCTGGTTTTATGCAGCACCCCAACTCACCTTTCCCCTTAAGCAAGCATAAGTTGGTTTTCTAAATTTGAGACCCTGTTCTGTTTTGTAATCCAGTTCCTGTGTAGCCAAGTTTACATTCCGTGTATTAGTGATATCTTATGATGTTTCTTTTTCTGTGTGACTTATTTCAGTTAGAATCATCATACCTGAATCCACTCATTATGCTGCTACGGGCCTGATGACATAGATTTCATTGCTGAGTGATATTGCATTGTACGTAAGTACCAGAACTTCTTTATCCATTTTTCACTTTCTGGGATATTGAACTTGTACCGTAAACGAGGTTCTTGTAAACAGAGCCGTCCCAAACTTTGGGGTGGCTGTGTCTTTTTGATTTTAATTTCCCTAAGCTATAGGACCATAAGTGGAAGTGCCCTAGGCTCTGTTGCTTTGTTTTTTAGATGTTTCAGGAAACACCATACACCTCTCCCGAGTGGCTGTTGGCAATTTACATCCCGCCCATCAGCATAACAAGGCTCCCAGTTCTCCATGGCCTGTCCTGCCTTTCTGGATTTTACACTTTTTTCAGATGGCCCTTTTGACCGGTGGGAAGTGAGACTTCATTGTAGTGCAGATTTCCTTTGCAAGCTTGCTTGGTTGGCCAAAAAGGGCGTATGCGTTTTTTCCTGAATATATTCAGGAAAAAACGCATACGCCCTTTTTGGCCAAGTGCATCATTGTGGACGTTCTGCCTCTTTTCCTATGCTTTAAATGCAATTCCAGTCTACCTCCTGAAATCGGTTTCCTGCAATTCTGCCCCGTTTTCATGTCCTCTTGGCAGCCTTACTTCAGTATATTTTTGGACGATAGCTGTCATTTATAACTCTGCAGGTTTGTGAATTACAGTGCCCATGAGCTCCTTTCTTCAACTCGCTTTCTTGTGAGCTGGCCGCAACACCGCAGGATTGCTTCAGGCCCTAATCTGGTTCCGGCACTGCACGCTGAGCCTTTGGTTAATTCCTCTTCCTGGTGGGAAATAAGAGTTAAATTTGCCCGTCCAGACACCTCCAGCTAGTCTCTCATTGGTTCTCCCTATTCCTGTTCATCTTCCGCAGAAATTGCAAACTGGGCCAAACAGGAGGTTAAAGGCACTGACTCTCCAAGTCGGGAGAGTGTTAGTAAAGCGTCTGGAATGTTGCACCCGAGTACCAGGGGACGAGAACTGAGACATATTGGAACATGTCTCCCGATCACACGGGTGATCATACTCTGGGTTCCACGTGCATGTTTTACCTGAAGGCAGAATCCCTTAAACCTGGAGAGTTGAGACCCGTGGAATGGGTACCATGCAATATGACTTCAAAGGGTCTTCATTTGCTCACCGAACCTCTCCAATCCTATCACTGCTGCGTTTATGCCCCTGTACACACGCTTGATTTTCTTTCAGAGACATAGCAATCCATAGGTTTTAAGATACTTACTAGTCAGGTACATTCTTAGGCGTTTAATATGGGGTGTTGAGTCCATTTCGTTGAGCAAGGAGTAGTTCTTGTCTATTCCATATTTGGCTTAAGGAACTTTATCTGTGCTCATTTCAATCTCTGGTTTTATGCAGCACCCCAACTCACCTTTCCCCTTAAGCAAGCATAAGTTGGTTTTCTAAATTTGAGACCCTGTTCTGTTTTGTAATCCAGTTCCTGTGTAGCCAAGTTTACATCCCGTGTATTAGTGATATCTTATGATGTTTCTTTTTCTGTGTGACTTATTTCAGTTAGAATCATCATACCTGAATCCACTCATTATGCTGCTACGGGCCTGATGACATAGATTTCATTGCTGAGTGATATGGCATTGTACGTAAGTACCACAACTTCTTTATCCATTTTTCACTTTCTGTGATATTGAACTTGTACCGTAAATGAGGTTCTTGTAAACAGAGCCGTCCCAAACTTTGGGGTGGCTGTGTCTTTTTGATTTTAATTTCCCTAAGCTATAGGACCATAAGTGGAAGTGCCCTAGGCTCTGTTGCTTTGTTTTTTAGATGTTTCAGGAAACACCATACACCTCTCCGGAGTGGCTCTTGGCAATTTACATCCGGCCCATCAGCATAACAAGGCTCCCAGTTCTCCATGGCCTGTCCTGCCTTTCTGGATTTTACACTTTTTTCAGATGGCCCTTTTGACCGGGGGGAAGTGAGACTTCATTGTAGTGCAGATTTCCTTTGCAAGCTTGCTTGGTTGGCCAAAAAGGGCGTATGCGTTTTTTCCTGAATATATTCAGGAAAAAACGCATACGCCCTTTTTGGCCAAGTGCATCATTGTGGACGTTCTGCCTCTTTTCCTATGCTTTAAATGCAATTCCAGTCTACCTCCTGAAATCGGTTTCCTGCAATTCTGCCCCGCTTTCAAGTCCTCTTGGCAGCCTTACTTCAGTATATTTTTGGACGATAGCTGTCATTTATAACTCTGCAGGTTTGTGAATTACAGTGCCCCTGAGCTCCTTTCTTCAACTCGCTTTCTTGTGAGCTGGCCGCAACACCACAGGATTGCTTCAGGCCCTAATCTGGTTCCGGCACGGCACGCTGAGCCTTTGGTTAATTCCTCTTCCTGGTGGGAAATGAGAGTTAAATTTGCCCGTCCAGACACCTCCAGCTAGTCTCTCATTGCTTCTCCCTATTCCTGTTCATCTTCCGCAGAAATTGCAAACTGGGCCAAACAGGAGGTTAAAGGCACTGACTCTCCAAGTCGGGAGAGTGTTAGTAAAGCGTCTGGAATGTTGCACCCGAGTACCAGGGGACGAGAACTGAGACATATTGGAACACGTCTCCCGATCACACGGTTGATCATACTCTGGGTTCCACGTGCATGTTTTAGCTGAAGGAAGAATCCCTTAAACCTGGAGAGTTGAGACCCGTGGAATGGGTACCATGCAATATGACTTCAAAGGGTCTTCATTTGCTCACCGAACCTCTCCAATCCTATCACTGCTGCGTTTATGCCCCTGTACACACGCTTGATTTTCTTTCAGAGACATAGCAATCCATAGGTTTTAAGATACTTACTAGTCAGGTACATTCTTAGGCGTTTAATATGGGGTGTTGAGTCCATTTCGTTGAGCAAGGGGTAGTTCTTGTCTATTCCATATTTGACTTAAGGAACTTTATCTGTGCTCATTTCAATCTCTGGTTTTATGCAGCACCCCAACTCACCTTTCCCCTTAAGCAAGCATAAGTTGGTTTTCTAAATTTGAGACCCTGTTCTGTTTTGTAATCCAGTTCCTGTGTAGCCAAGTTTACATTCCGTGTATTAGTGATATCTTATGATGTTTCTTTTTCTGTGTGACTTATTTCAGTTAGAATCATCATACCTGAATCCACTCATTATGCTGCTACGGGCCTGATGACATAGATTTCATTGCTGAGTGATATTGCATTGTACGTAAGTACCACAACTTCTTTATCCATTTTTCACTTTCTGCGATATTGAACTTGTACCGTAAACGAGGTTCTTGTAAACAGAGCCGTCCCAAACTTTGGGGTGGCTGTGTCTTTTTGATTTTAATTTCCCTAAGCTATAGGACCATAAGTGGAAGTGCCCTAGGCTCTGTTGCTTTGTTTTTTAGATGTTTCAGGAAACACCATACACCTCTCCCCAGTGGCTGTTGGCAATTTACATCCCGCCCATCAGCATAACAAGGCTCCCAGTTCTCCATGGCCTGTCCTGCCTTTCTGGATTTTACACATTTTTCAGATGGCCCTTTTGACCGGGGGGAAGTGAGACTTCATTGTAGTGCAGATTTCCTTTGCAAGCTTGCTTGGTTGGCCAAAAAGGGCGTATGCGTTTTTTCCTGAATATATTCAGGAAAAAACGCATATGCCCTTTTTGGCCAAGTGCATCATTGTGGACGTTCTGCCTCTTTTCCTATGCTTTAAATGCAATTCCAGTCTACCTCCTGAAATCGGTTTCCTGCAATTCTGCCCCGCTTTCAAGTCCTCTTGGCAGCCTTACTTCAGTATATTTTTGGACGATAGCTGTCATTTATAACTCTGCAGGTTTGTGAATTACAGTGCCCCTGAGCTCCTTTCTTCAACTCGCTTTCTTGTGAGCTGGCCGCAACACCGCAGGATTGCTTCAGGCCCTAATCTGGTTCCGGCACGGCACGCTGAGCCTTTGGTTAATTCCTCTTCCTGGTGGGAAATGAGAGTTAAATTTGCCCGTCCAGACACCTCCAGCTAGTCTCTCATTGGTTCTCCCTATTCCTGTTCATCTTCCGCAGAAATTGCAAACTGGGCCAAACAGGAGGTTAAAGGCACTGACTCTCCAAGTCGGGAGAGTGTTAGTAAAGCGTCTGGAATGTTGCACCCGAGTACCAGGGGACGAGAACTGAGACATATTGGAACATGTCTCCCGATCACACGGGTGATCATACTCTGGGTTCCACGTGCATGTTTTACCTGAAGGCAGAATCCCTTAAACCTGGAGAGTTGAGACCCGTGGAATGGGTACCATGCAATATGACTTCAAAGGGTCTTCATTTGCTCACCGAACCTCTCCAATCCTATCACTGCTGCGTTTATGCCCCTGTACACACGCTTGATTTTCTTTCAGAGACATAGCAATCCATAGGTTTTAAGATACTTACTAGTCAGGTACATTCTTAGGCGTTTAATATGGGGTGTTGAGTCCATTTCGTTGAGCAAGGAGTAGTTCTTGTCTATTCCATATTTGGCTTAAGGAACTTTATCTGTGCTCATTTCAATCTCTGGTTTTATGCAGCACCCCAACTCACCTTTCCCCTTAAGCAAGCATAAGTTGGTTTTCTAAATTTGAGACCCTGTTCTGTTTTGTAATCCAGTTCCTGTGTAGCCAAGTTTACATCCCGTGTATTAGTGATATCTTATGATGTTTCTTTTTCTGTGTGACTTATTTCAGTTAGAATCATCATACCTGAATCCACTCATTATGCTGCTACGGGCCTGATGACATAGATTTCATTGCTGAGTGATATGGCATTGTACGTAAGTACCACAACTTCTTTATCCATTTTTCACTTTCTGTGATATTGAACTTGTACCGTAAATGAGGTTCTTGTAAACAGAGCCGTCCCAAACTTTGGGGTGGCTGTGTCTTTTTGATTTTAATTTCCCTAAGCTATAGGACCATAAGTGGAAGTGCCCTAGGCTCTGTTGCTTTGTTTTTTAGATGTTTCAGGAAACACCATACACCTCTCCGGAGTGGCTCTTGGCAATTTACATCCGGCCCATCAGCATAACAAGGCTCCCAGTTCTCCATGGCCTGTCCTGCCTTTCTGGATTTTACACTTTTTTCAGATGGCCCTTTTGACCGGGGGGAAGTGAGACTTCATTGTAGTGCAGATTTCCTTTGCAAGCTTGCTTGGTTGGCCAAAAAGGGCGTATGCGTTTTTTCCTGAATATATTCAGGAAAAAACGCATACGCCCTTTTTGGCCAAGTGCATCATTGTGGACGTTCTGCCTCTTTTCCTATGCTTTAAATGCAATTCCAGTCTACCTCCTGAAATCGGTTTCCTGCAATTCTGCCCCGCTTTCAAGTCCTCTTGGCAGCCTTACTTCAGTATATTTTTGGACGATAGCTGTCATTTATAACTCTGCAGGTTTGTGAATTACAGTGCCCCTGAGCTCCTTTCTTCAACTCGCTTTCTTGTGAGCTGGCCGCAACACCACAGGATTGCTTCAGGCCCTAATCTGGTTCCGGCACGGCACGCTGAGCCTTTGGTTAATTCCTCTTCCTGGTGGGAAATGAGAGTTAAATTTGCCCGTCCAGACACCTCCAGCTAGTCTCTCATTGCTTCTCCCTATTCCTGTTCATCTTCCGCAGAAATTGCAAACTGGGCCAAACAGGAGGTTAAAGGCACTGACTCTCCAAGTCGGGAGAGTGTTAGTAAAGCGTGTGGAATGTTGCACCCGAGTACCAGGGGACGAGAACTGAGACATATTGGAACACGTCTCCCGATCACACGGTTGATCATACTCTGGGTTCCACGTGCATGTTTTAGCTGAAGGAAGAATCCCTTAAACCTGGAGAGTTGAGACCCGTGGAATGGGTACCATGCAATATGACTTCAAAGGGTCTTCATTTGCTCACCGAACCTCTCCAATCCTATCACTGCTGCGTTTATGCCCCTGTACACACGCTTGATTTTCTTTCAGCGACATAGCAATCCATAGGTTTTAAGATACTTACTAGTCAGGTACATTCTTAGGCGTTTAATATGGGGTGTTGAGTCCATTTCGTTGAGCAAGGAGTAGTTCTTGTCTATTCCATATTTGGCTTAAGGAACTTTATCTGTGCTCATTTCAATCTCTGGTTTTATGCAGCACCCCAACTCACCTTTCCCCTTAAGCAAGCATAAGTTGGTTTTCTAAATTTGAGACCCTGTTCTGTTTTGTAATCCAGTTCCTGTGTAGCCAAGTTTACATTCCGTGTATTAGTGATATCTTATGATGTTTCTTTTTCTGTGTGACTTATTTCAGTTAGAATCATCATACCTGAATCCACTCATTATGCTGCTACGGGCCTGATGACATAGATTTCATTGCTGAGTGATATTGCATTGTACGTAAGTACCAGAACTTCTTTATCCATTTTTCACTTTCTGCGATATTGAACTTGTACCGTAAACGAGGTTCTTGTAAACAGAGCCGTCCCAAACTTTGGGGTGGCTGTGTCTTTTTGATTTTAATTTCCCTAAGCTATAGGACCATAAGTGGAAGTGCCCTAGGCTCTGTTGCTTTGTTTTTTAGATGTTTCAGGAAACACCATACACCTCTCCCCAGTGGCTGTTGGCAATTTACATCCCGCCCATCAGCATAAAAAGGCTCCCAGTTCTCCATGGCCTGTCCTGCCTTTCTGGATTTTACACATTTTTCAGATGGCCCTTTTGACCGGGGGGAAGTGAGACTTCATTGTAGTGCAGATTTCCTTTGCAAGCTTGCTTGGTTGGCCAAAAAGGGCGTATGCGTTTTTTCCTGAATATATTCAGGAAAAAACGCATACGCCCTTTTTGGCCAAGTGCATCATTGTGGACGTTCTGCCTCTTTTCCTATGCTTTAAATGCAATTCCAGTCTACCTCCTGAAATCGGTTTCCTGCAATTCTGCCCCGCTTTCAAGTCCTCTTGGCAGCCTTACTTCAGTATATTTTTGGACGATAGCTGTCATTTATAACTCTGCAGGTTTGTGAATTACAGTGCCCCTGAGCTCCTTTCTTCAACTCGCTTTCTTGTGAGCTGGCCGCAACACCGCAGGATTGCTTCAGGCCCTAATCTGGTTCCGGCACGGCACGCTGAGCCTTTGGTTAATTCCTCTTCCTGGTGGGAAATGAGAGTTAAATTTGCCCGTCCAGACACCTCCAGCTAGTCTCTCATTGCTTCTCCCTATTCCTGTTCATCTTCCGCAGAAATTGCAAACTGGGCCAAACAGGAGGTTAAAGGCACTGACTCTCCAAGTCGGGAGAGTGTTAGTAAAGCGTCTGGAATGTTGCACCCGAGTACCAGGGGACGAGAACTGAGACATATTGGAACACGTCTCCCGATCACACGGTTGATCATACTCTGGGTTCCACGTGCATGTTTTAGCTGAAGGAAGAATCCCTTAAACCTGGAGAGTTGAGACCCGTGGAATGGGTACCATGCAATATGACTTCAAAGGGTCTTCATTTGCTCACCGAACCTCTCCAATCCTATCACTGCTGCGTTTATGCCCCTGTACACACGCTTGATTTTCTTTCAGAGACATAGCAATCCATAGGTTTTAAGATACTTACTAGTCAGGTACATTCTTAGGCGTTTAATATGGGGTGTTGAGTCCATTTCGTTGAGCAAGGGGTAGTTCTTGTCTATTCCATATTTGACTTAAGGAACTTTATCTGTGCTCATTTCAATCTCTGGTTTTATGCAGCACCCCAACTCACCTTTCCCCTTAAGCAAGCATAAGTTGGTTTTCTAAATTTGAGACCCTGTTCTGTTTTGTAATCCAGTTCCTGTGTAGCCAAGTTTACATTCCGTGTATTAGTGATATCTTATGATGTTTCTTTTTCTGTGTGACTTATTTCAGTTAGAATCATCATACCTGAATCCACTCATTATGCTGCTACGGGCCTGATGACATAGATTTCATTGCTGAGTGATATTGCATTGTACGTAAGTACCACAACTTCTTTATCCATTTTTCACTTTCTGCGATATTGAACTTGTACCGTAAACGAGGTTCTTGTAAACAGAGCCGTCCCAAACTTTGGGGTGGCTGTGTCTTTTTGATTTTAATTTCCCTAAGCTATAGGACCATAAGTGGAAGTGCCCTAGGCTCTGTTGCTTTGTTTTTTAGATGTTTCAGGAAACACCATACACCTCTCCCCAGTGGCTGTTGGCAATTTACATCCCGCCCATCAGCATAACAAGGCTCCCAGTTCTCCATGGCCTGTCCTGCCTTTCTGGATTTTACACATTTTTCAGATGGCCCTTTTGACCGGGGGGAAGTGAGACTTCATTGTAGTGCAGATTTCCTTTGCAAGCTTGCTTGGTTGGCCAAAAAGGGCGTATGCGTTTTTTCCTGAATATATTCAGGAAAAAACGCATATGCCCTTTTTGGCCAAGTGCATCATTGTGGACGTTCTGCCTCTTTTCCTATGCTTTAAATGCAATTCCAGTCTACCTCCTGAAATCGGTTTCCTGCAATTCTGCCCCGCTTTCAAGTCCTCTTGGCAGCCTTACTTCAGTATATTTTTGGACGATAGCTGTCATTTATAACTCTGCAGGTTTGTGAATTACAGTGCCCCTGAGCTCCTTTCTTCAACTCGCTTTCTTGTGAGCTGGCCGCAACACCGCAGGATTGCTTCAGGCCCTAATCTGGTTCCGGCACGGCACGCTGAGCCTTTGGTTAATTCCTCTTCCTGGTGGGAAATGAGAGTTAAATTTGCCCGTCCAGACACCTCCAGCTAGTCTCTCATTGGTTCTCCCTATTCCTGTTCATCTTCCGCAGAAATTGCAAACTGGGCCAAACAGGAGGTTAAAGGCACTGACTCTCCAAGTCGGGAGAGTGTTAGTAAAGCGTCTGGAATGTTGCACCCGAGTACCAGGGGACGAGAACTGAGACATATTGGAACATGTCTCCCGATCACACGGGTGATCATACTCTGGGTTCCACGTGCATGTTTTACCTGAAGGCAGAATCCCTTAAACCTGGAGAGTTGAGACCCGTGGAATGGGTACCATGCAATATGACTTCAAAGGGTCTTCATTTGCTCACCGAACCTCTCCAATCCTATCACTGCTGCGTTTATGCCCCTGTACACACGCTTGATTTTCTTTCAGAGACATAGCAATCCATAGGTTTTAAGATACTTACTAGTCAGGTACATTCTTAGGCGTTTAATATGGGGTGTTGAGTCCATTTCGTTGAGCAAGGAGTAGTTCTTGTCTATTCCATATTTGGCTTAAGGAACTTTATCTGTGCTCATTTCAATCTCTGGTTTTATGCAGCACCCCAACTCACCTTTCCCCTTAAGCAAGCATAAGTTGGTTTTCTAAATTTGAGACCCTGTTCTGTTTTGTAATCCAGTTCCTGTGTAGCCAAGTTTACATCCCGTGTATTAGTGATATCTTATGATGTTTCTTTTTCTGTGTGACTTATTTCAGTTAGAATCATCATACCTGAATCCACTCATTATGCTGCTACGGGCCTGATGACATAGATTTCATTGCTGAGTGATATGGCATTGTACGTAAGTACCACAACTTCTTTATCCATTTTTCACTTTCTGTGATATTGAACTTGTACCGTAAATGAGGTTCTTGTAAACAGAGCCGTCCCAAACTTTGGGGTGGCTGTGTCTTTTTGATTTTAATTTCCCTAAGCTATAGGACCATAAGTGGAAGTGCCCTAGGCTCTGTTGCTTTGTTTTTTAGATGTTTCAGGAAACACCATACACCTCTCCGGAGTGGCTCTTGGCAATTTACATCCGGCCCATCAGCATAACAAGGCTCCCAGTTCTCCATGGCCTGTCCTGCCTTTCTGGATTTTACACTTTTTTCAGATGGCCCTTTTGACCGGGGGGAAGTGAGACTTCATTGTAGTGCAGATTTCCTTTGCAAGCTTGCTTGGTTGGCCAAAAAGGGCGTATGCGTTTTTTCCTGAATATATTCAGGAAAAAACGCATACGCCCTTTTTGGCCAAGTGCATCATTGTGGACGTTCTGCCTCTTTTCCTATGCTTTAAATGCAATTCCAGTCTACCTCCTGAAATCGGTTTCCTGCAATTCTGCCCCGCTTTCAAGTCCTCTTGGCAGCCTTACTTCAGTATATTTTTGGACGATAGCTGTCATTTATAACTCTGCAGGTTTGTGAATTACAGTGCCCCTGAGCTCCTTTCTTCAACTCGCTTTCTTGTGAGCTGGCCGCAACACCACAGGATTGCTTCAGGCCCTAATCTGGTTCCGGCACGGCACGCTGAGCCTTTGGTTAATTCCTCTTCCTGGTGGGAAATGAGAGTTAAATTTGCCCGTCCAGACACCTCCAGCTAGTCTCTCATTGCTTCTCCCTATTCCTGTTCATCTTCCGCAGAAATTGCAAACTGGGCCAAACAGGAGGTTAAAGGCACTGACTCTCCAAGTCGGGAGAGTGTTAGTAAAGCGTCTGGAATGTTGCACCCGAGTACCAGGGGACGAGAACTGAGACATATTGGAACACGTCTCCCGATCACACGGTTGATCATACTCTGGGTTCCACGTGCATGTTTTAGCTGAAGGAAGAATCCCTTAAACCTGGAGAGTTGAGACCCGTGGAATGGGTACCATGCAATATGACTTCAAAGGGTCTTCATTTGCTCACCGAACCTCTCCAATCCTATCACTGCTGCGTTTATGCCCCTGTACACACGCTTGATTTTCTTTCAGCGACATAGCAATCCATAGGTTTTAAGATACTTACTAGTCAGGTACATTCTTAGGCGTTTAATATGGGGTGTTGAGTCCATTTCGTTGAGCAAGGAGTAGTTCTTGTCTATTCCATATTTGGCTTAAGGAACTTTATCTGTGCTCATTTCAATCTCTGGTTTTATGCAGCACCCCAACTCACCTTTCCCCTTAAGCAAGCATAAGTTGGTTTTCTAAATTTGAGACCCTGTTCTGTTTTGTAATCCAGTTCCTGTGTAGCCAAGTTTACATTCCGTGTATTAGTGATATCTTATGATGTTTCTTTTTCTGTGTGACTTATTTCAGTTAGAATCATCATACCTGAATCCACTCATTATGCTGCTACGGGCCTGATGACATAGATTTCATTGCTGAGTGATATTGCATTGTACGTAAGTACCAGAACTTCTTTATCCATTTTTCACTTTCTGCGATATTGAACTTGTACCGTAAACGAGGTTCTTGTAAACAGAGCCGTCCCAAACTTTGGGGTGGCTGTGTCTTTTTGATTTTAATTTCCCTAAGCTATAGGACCATAAGTGGAAGTGCCCTAGGCTCTGTTGCTTTGTTTTTTAGATGTTTCAGGAAACACCATACACCTCTCCCCAGTGGCTGTTGGCAATTTACATCCCGCCCATCAGCATAAAAAGGCTCCCAGTTCTCCATGGCCTGTCCTGCCTTTCTGGATTTTACACATTTTTCAGATGGCCCTTTTGACCGGGGGGAAGTGAGACTTCATTGTAGTGCAGATTTCCTTTGCAAGCTTGCTTGGTTGGCCAAAAAGGGCGTATGCGTTTTTTCCTGAATATATTCAGGAAAAAACGCATACGCCCTTTTTGGCCAAGTGCATCATTGTGGACGTTCTGCCTCTTTTCCTATGCTTTAAATGCAATTCCAGTCTACCTCCTGAAATCGGTTTCCTGCAATTCTGCCCCGCTTTCAAGTCCTCTTGGCAGCCTTACTTCAGTATATTTTTGGACGATAGCTGTCATTTATAACTCTGCAGGTTTGTGAATTACAGTGCCCCTGAGCTCCTTTCTTCAACTCGCTTTCTTGTGAGCTGGCCGCAACACCGCAGGATTGCTTCAGGCCCTAATCTGGTTCCGGCACGGCACGCTGAGCCTTTGGTTAATTCCTCTTCCTGGTGGGAAATGAGAGTTAAATTTGCCCGTCCAGACACCTCCAGCTAGTCTCTCATTGGTTCTCCCTATTCCTGTTCATCTTCCGCAGAAATTGCAAACTGGGCCAAACAGGAGGTTAAAGGCACTGACTCTCCAAGTCGGGAGAGTGTTAGTAAAGCGTCTGGAATGTTGCACCCGAGTACCAGGGGACGAGAACTGAGACATATTGGAACACGTCTCCCGATCACACGGTTGATCATACTCTGGGTTCCACGTGCATGTTTTAGCTGAAGGAAGAATCCCTTAAACCTGGAGAGTTGAGACCCGTGGAATGGGTACCATGCAATATGACTTCAAAGGGTCTTCATTTGCTCACCGAACCTCTCCAATCCTATCACTGCTGCGTTTATGCCCCTGTACACACGCTTGATTTTCTTTCAGAGACATAGCAATCCATAGGTTTTAAGATACTTACTAGTCAGGTACATTCTTAGGCGTTTAATATGGGGTGTTGAGTCCATTTCATTGAGCAAGGAGTAGTTCTTGTCTATTCCATATTTGGCTTAAGGAACTTTATCTGTGTTCATTTAAATCTCTGGTTTGATGCAGCACCCCAACTCACCTTTCCCCTTAAGCAAGCATAAGTTGGTTTTCTAAATTTGAGACCCTGTTCTGTTTTGTAATCCAGTTCCTGTGTAGCCAAGTTTACATCCCGTGTATTAGTGATATCTTATGATGTTTCTTTTTCTGTGTGACTTATTTCAGTTAGAATCATCATACCTGAATCCACTCATTATGCTGCTACGGGCCTGATGACATAGATTTCATTGCTGAGTGATATTGCATTGTACGTAAGTACCACAACTTCTTTATCCATTTTTCACTTTCTGCGATATTGAACTTGTACCGTAAACGAGGTTCTTGTAAACAGAGCCGTCCCAAACTTTGGGGTGGCTGTGTCTTTTTGATTTTAATTTCCCTAAGCTATAGGACCATAAGTGGAAGTGCCCTAGGCTCTGTTGCTTTGTTTTTTAGATGTTTCAGGAAACACCATACACCTCTCCCGAGTGGCTCTTGGCAATTTACATCCCGCCCATCAGCATAACAAGGCTCCCAGTTCTCCATGGCCTGTCCTGCCTTTCTGGATTTTACACTTTTTTCAGATGGCCCTTTTGACCTGGGGGAAGTGAGACTTCATTGTAGTGCAGATTTCCTTTGCAAGCTTGCTTGGTTGGCCAAAAAGGGCGTATGCGTTTTTTCCTGAATATATTCAGGAAAAAACGCATACGCCCTTTTTGGCCAAGTGCATCATTGTGGACGTTCTGCCTCTTTTCCTATGCTTTAAATGCAATTCCAGTCTACCTCCTGAAATCGGTTTCCTGCAATTCTGCCCCGCTTTCAAGTCCTCTTGGCAGCCTTACTTCAGTATATTTTTGGACGATAGCTGTCATTTATAACTCTGCAGGTTTGTGAATTACAGTGCCCCTGAGCTCCTTTCTTCAACTCGCTTTCTTGTGAGCTGGCCGCAACACCGCAGGATTGCTTCAGGCCCTAATCTGGTTCCGGCACGGCACGCTGAGCCTTTGGTTAATTCCTCTTCCTGGTGGGAAATGAGAGTTAAATTTGCCCGTCCAGACACCTCCAGCTAGTCTCTCATTGGTTCTCCCTATTCCTGTTCATCTTCCGCAGAAATTGCAAACTGGGCCAAACAGGAGGTTAAAGGCACTGATTCTCCAGTCGGGAGAGTGTTAGTAAAGCGTCTGGAATGTTGCACCTGAGTACCAGGGGACGAGAACTGAGACATATTGGAACACGTCTCCCGATCACACGGTTGATCATACTCTGGGTTCCACGTGCATGTTTTAGCTGAAGGAAGAATCCCTTAAACCTGGAGAGTTGAGACCCGTGGAATGGGTACCATGCAATATGACTTCAAAGGGTCTTCATTTGCTCACCGAAACTCTCCAATCCTATCACTGCTGCGTTTATGCCCCTGTACACACGCTTGATTTTCTTTCAGAGACATAGCAATCCATAGGTTTTAAGATACTTACTAGTCAGGTACATTCTTAGGCATTTAATATGGGGTGTTGAGTCCATTTCGTTGAGCAAGGAGTAGTTCTTGTCTATTCCATATTTGGCTTAAGGAACTTTATCTGTGTTCATTTAAATCTCTGGTTTTATGCAGCACCCCAACTCACCTTTCCCCTTAAGCAAGCATAAGTTGGTTTTCTAAATTTGAGACCCTGTTCTGTTTTGTAATCCAGTTCCTGTGTAGCCAAGTTTACATCCCGTGTATTAGTGATATCTTATGATGTTTCTTTTTCTGTGTGACTTATTTCAGTTAGAATCATCATACCTGAATCCACTCATTATGCTGCTACGGGCCTGATGACATAGATTTCATTGCTGAGTGATATTGCATTGTACGTAAGTACCAGAACTTCTTTATCCATTTTTCACTTTCTGCGATATTGAACTTGTACCGTAAACGAGGTTCTTGTAAACAGAGCCGTCCCAAACTTTGGGGTGGCTGTGTCTTTTTGATTTTAATTTCCCTAAGCTATAGGACCATAAGTGGAAGTGCCCTAGGCTCTGTTGCTTTGTTTTTTAGATGTTTCAGGAAACACCATACACCTCTCCCCAGTGGCTGTTGGCAATTTACATCCCGCCCATCAGCATAACAAGGCTCCCAGTTCTCCATGGCCTGTCCTGCCTTTCTGGATTTTACACTTTTTTCAGATGGCCCTTTTGACCGGGGGGAAGTGAGACTTCATTGTAGTGCAGATTTCCTTTGCAAGCTTGCTTGGTTGGCCAAAAAGGGCGTATGCGTTTTTTCCTGAATATATTCAGGAAAAAACGCATACGCCCTTTTTGGCCAAGTGCATCATTGTGGACGTTCTGCCTCTTTTCCTATGCTTTAAATGCAATTCCAGTCTACCTCCTGAAATCGGTTTCCTGCAATTCTGCCCCGCTTTCAAGTCCTCTTGGCAGCCTTACTTCAGTATATTTTTGGACGATAGCTGTCATTTATAACTCTGCAGGTTTGTGAATTACAGTTCCCCTGAGCTCCTTTCTTCAACTCGCTTTCTTGTGAGCTGGCCGCAACACCGCAGGATTGCTTCAGGCCCTAATCTGGTTCCGGCACGGCACGCTGAGCCTTTGGTTAATTCCTCTTCCTGGTGGGAAATGAGAGTTAAATTTGCCCGTCCAGACACCTCCAGCTAGTCTCTCATTGGTTCTCCCTATTCCTGTTCATCTTCCGCAGAAATTGCAAACTGGGCCAAACAGGAGGTTAAAGGCACTGACTCTCCAGTCGGGAGAGTGTTAGTAAAGCGTCTGGAATGTTGCACCTGAGTACCAGGGGACGAGAACTGAGACATATTGGAACACGTCTCCCAATCACACGGTTGTTCATACTCTGGGTTCCACGTGCATGTTTTAGCTGAAGGAAGAATCCCTTAAACCTGGAGAGTTGAGACCCGTGGAATGGGTACCATGCAATATGACTTCAAAGGGTCTTCATTTGCTCACCGAACCTCTCCAATCCTATCACTGCTGCGTTTATGCCCCTGTACACACGCTTGATTTTCTTTCAGAGACATAGCAATCCATAGGTTTTAAGATACTTACTAGTCAGGTACATTCTTAGGCGTTTAATATGGGGTGTTGAGTCCATTTCGTTGAGCAAGGAGTAGTTCTTGTCTATTCCATATTTGGCTTAAGGAACTTTATCTGTGCTCATTTCAATCTCTGGTTTTATGCAGCACCCCAACTCACCTTTCCCCTTAAGCAAGCATAAGTTGGTTTTCTAAATTTGAGACCCTGTTCTGTTTTGTAATCCAGTTCCTGTGTAGCCAAGTTTACATCCCGTGTATTAGTGATATCTTATGATGTTTCTTTTTCTGTGTGACTTATTTCAGTTAGAATCATCATACCTGAATCCACTCATTATGCTGCTACGGGCCTGATGACATAGATTTCATTGCTGAGTGATATTGCATTGTACGTAAGTACCACAACTTCTTTATCCATTTTTCACTTTCTGCGATATTGAACTTGTACCGTAAACGAGGTTCTTGTAAACAGAGCCGTCCCAAACTTTGGGGTGGCTGTGTCTTTTTGATTTTAATTTCCCTAAGCTATAGGACCATAAGTGGAAGTGCCCTAGGCTCTGTTGCTTTGTTTTTTAGATGTTTCAGGAAACACCATACACCTCTCCCGAGTGGCTCTTGGCAATTTACATCCCGCCCATCAGCATAACAAGGCTCCCAGTTCTCCATGGCCTGTCCTGCCTTTCTGGATTTTACACTTTTTTCAGATGGCCCTTTTGACCGGGGGGAAGTGAGGCTTCATTGTAGTGCAGATTTCCTTTGCAAGCTCGCTTGGTTGGCCAAAAAGGGCGTATGCGTTTTTTCCTGAATATATTCAGGAAAAAACGCATACGCCCTTTTTGGCCAAGTGCATCATTGTGGACGTTCTGCCTCTTTTCCTATGCTTTAAATGCAATTCCAGTCTACCTCCTGAAATCTGTTTCCTGCAATTCTGCCTTGCTTTCAATGCCTCTTCATAGCCTTACCTCAATATATTTTTTGAAAATAGTTGGCCTTTATAACTCTGCAGGTTTTGAATTGCAGTGGCCCTTAGCTCCATTTTTCAGCTCTTATTTTTCTGATCTTGCCTCATAACCACAGGATTCCTTCAGACCCTATTGTTCTTCTGGGGCACCTTGCTGTGCCTTTGGTTAATTCTGCTTACTGATGTTAAATTAGAGTGACATGTGCCCATTGAAACCGCTACAGCTAGTTTCTCACTGGTTCCCCCTATTCCCATTCATCCTCCGCACTTACTGCAGACTGTGCGGTACAGGAACTTAAAGGCATTGACTCTCCATGTGGGGTTTTTGTTAGTAAAGCGGCATGAATGTCAATCCGGAGCCCCAGGAGAGGAACAATGAGGTGCGTTTTAGAAACCTTTCCCGATCATATGGTATACCTGTCGCTGGGTTTCCCAAGCATGGTTTAGCTGTAGGAATATTCCCTTCAACCTGGAGTGTTGGGACCCTTGGAATGAGTAGCATGAAGTATTGCATTAAACTTTCGGCAGTTGCTCACCAAAGCTCACCAATCCTCTCAGCCCCAAGTGTCCAGCCTTATGTCTTATCTAGCTGTGGGTTTATATGTGGTCAATCCAGGTTGCATCACAGCCCCTGAGCGAATATTGTAAGAATTTTTCTCTCTTTGATTGTTTATGCGTTTTGTTTTTAAAATTTATTTCTATAATGGGGTTTAGCTCATTTTCACTGCTGTGTTTGTGCTGCTCTGCACACACTTGATTCCCTTATGAAGATATGTCAATACATGGGTCTTAAGATTCTTATTACTCAGATTTATTTCTGTGCAGTGTATTGGGTGTGTTGAGGCCAGTTCATTGAGCAAGGTGTAGATCTTGTCTAATACTTATTTGGTTTATTGAACGGTATCTGTGCTAATTTCAAACTCTGGTTTTATGCATCACCCCACCTCTCCTTTCCCCTTAAGCTGACATAAGTGTGTTTTCTAAATGTGAGACACTGTTCTGTTATGTAATTCATTTTTTGTGCAGCCATATTTACCCTCCCTCTATAAGTGATATCTTATGATATGTTTCTTTTTCTGTTTGACTAATTTCAAGTAGTATTATCGGACCTAAATCCACTCTTTATCCTTCTACTAGCCTTATTACATTGATTTCATGGTGAAGAGATATTCAATTGTACATAAGTGCCACATCTTCTTTATCCATTGTTCTCTTTCCTGGGATATTTAAGGTGTACTGAAGTTGAGGTTCTTGTAAACAGAGTAGCCCTAAACTGTGGTGTGCTTGTGTCTTGTTGATTTTTAGACTTCCCTAGATATATTCCCATGATTGGAAGTGTCCTATGCTCTGTAGCTCTGTTTTTTAGATGATTTAGGAACCACCATACACTTCTCCAGAGTGGCTCTCGGCAGTTCACACACTGCCCATCAGCGTATAAAGGCTCCCTGTTCTCCATGGCCTGTCCTGCATTTCTGGTTTTTACAATTGTTTAGGATGGCCCTTTTGACTGGTGGGAAATGAGACTTCTTTGTTGTGCACATTTGCATTGCTTGCTTGCTTCATTGCCCATAAATTGTGTATGCATTTTTTCCTGGATATAATCAGGAAAAAACGCATACGCCCTTTTGGGCCAACTGCATCATTGTCGAAATTCTGCTGCTTTTCATGTGCTTTAAAGACGAGTCCAATCTATCTCTTGAAATCTGTTTCTTGCAATTCTGTCTTGCATTCAGATCCTCTTCTTTGCCTTACCTCAACATATTTTTGGACGTTAGTTTTCATTTATAACTCTGCAGGTTTGTGAATTGCAGTGACCCTGAGCTCCATTTTTTAAGTTGCTCTTTTGTGAGCTGGCCTCAAACCCGCAGGATTGCTTCAGGCCCTATTTTGGCTCGGGTGAGGCGGGCTGAGCCTTTTTTCAATTCTCATTCTTAATGGGAAATTAGAGTGATATGTGCCCGTACAAACCCCTACAACTATTCTCTCATTGGTTCCCCCTCTTCCCGTTCATCCTCCTCACAATTTGCAAAATGTGTGAAACAGAAGTTGAAATGTGCTGATTCTCCAAGTGGGGAGATTCTAAGTAACGTGGCTGGAATGGTGAACAGGAGCACCAGGAGAGGATAAATGAGCTGCATTTTAGACACATCTCCCGATCACATGGTGTACAGTCCTCTGGGTTTTCCATGCATGTTTTAGCTGTAGGAAGATCCCTTGAACCTGCAGATTTGGGACCCATTGAATGGGTACCAGGTAGTGTTACTTTAAAGGGTGTGCATTTCCTCACCCAACCTCACATTTCTCTTAGTGCAAACAGTTTCCAGCCTTATGTCTCATCCTGCTGTGGGTCTAGACGTGTTCAATCCATGTTGCATCACCGTCCCTGAGGAAAAGTTGTAAGAGGTTTTCTCTGTCTCTCTGTCGTTTATTTTTTTCAATTTATTACTATATTGGTTACAGCTTATTTTCAAAGCTCTGTTTCTTGCTGCTGTACATCCACTTGATTCACGTACAGAGAGACATCAGTAAATTCTTTTTCAGATTCTTACCAGTCGTATATATTCTTTTCCGGTGACTTGAGTGTGCTGAGTGCAGTTCTTTTAGCTACCGTGTAGGCCTTGTTGATTATCAGTTTGGTATTTGGAATGGTATCTTTGCTAATTTCAACCTCTTGGATGATGCCTCACCCCTCCCCACCTTTCCCGTTTAGCAGCCTTATGCGTGTTTTCTACATATTTGACTATGTTTTTGTTTTGTAAGTTATTTCATGTGTAGCTATTTTGGATTCCACCTTTAAGTGATATCTTATGATATGTGTCTTTTTCTTTTTGAATTATGTCACTTAGAATGATCATACGTAACTCCCTAGGAGTTGTTACAACTGGCCATATTTCATTGATTTCCAGGCTGAGTAATATTCCACTCTACATAAGTACCACATCTATCCATGTTTTCCCTCCAGAGACATTTAAGTTATATCCTAGTCGAGGATCTTTTAAACAGAGAGGCGGTAAACATTGGGGTGCCTGTGTCCTCTCCATTTTTGTTTTTCCCAAGATATACGCCCATGAGTGCAAGTGCCCTATGCTCTGTAGCTCATTTTTTAGATGCTTTAGTAAACACAATACACTTCTCCAGAATGGACGTTGGCAATATATATTTTCCACTATAAGTCTCACAGGGCTCCCTCTTCTCCTTGCCCTGTCCTGCATTTCTGTTGTTTACGCTTTATGAGGATGGCTCTTCTGACTGATCCGAAGTGATATCTTTTGTAGTATTGATTTCCAGTGCCCACCTGTTTGGTTGGCTAAAAAAGTGTATGCCCTTTTCTTGAATATATACAGAAAAAAACGCATACACCCTTTTTGGCCAACTGCAATGTTGGCAATGTTCAGCCCCTTTTCTTGTGCTTAATGGCGAGTCCTTTCTACCTCCTCAAATCCCTTTCCTGCCATTCTCCCTTGCTTACAAGTCCTTTTCTCTGACTTTCCTCAAGACATTTTTCAGTGATAGATATTTTCAACTCTGCAGTTTCGTGAATTTTACTGCCCCTGAGTTCCATTGTTCAACTTGTGTTTATGGGAACTGGCCACAAAGCAGTGGGATTTCCTCAAGCCCTATACTGTTTCCATGGGCAACCCTAGCCTTTGGTCAATTCGTCTTCCTGATTGGAAATTAGAGTGACATGTGCCTGTCTGAACACCTAGGACTTGTCTCTCATTGTTCCTCATCCTTCCGCTTCATCCTCTGGACAAATTCCAAACTGTACGTAACAGGATGTTGACAGTGCTGCCATCTCCAAGTGGGGAGACTGTTAGTAAAGACGCTGGAGGGGTGAACCCGAGCACCAGGAGATGAGGAGATGAGATGCCTTTTCCAAACTCTTCCCGATCAGACGGTATACCATCCTCTGGGTGTGACAGACATGTTTTAGCAGTAGGAAGAGTCCCATTCATGTAAGGAAAACACCAGGGCTTTTTCAAAATCAGTGTCTCCCCGAAACCCAAACTGGGGAATTTTTTAAGCTACGGCTACACATATGTTCATTAAGGGCCTTGGGAAGTAGGCAGAGTCCAAACTTTAGATGATTGAAGTCTTCAGGTTCAGAATCACTCACCACCAGCTTCCCTTAGGTTACACTTTAACTGTCATTGATAGATGATGTCAATAAAAATATCTATTCTTTTTCAGATTATTTCCCCTTATAGGTTATTGCAAAATGTTGAGTGTAGTTCCCTGTGCTATACAGTAGTTCCTTGTTGATGATCTATTTTATACATAGCAGTGTGTATGTGTTAATCCCAAACTGTTAATTTATCCCTCCTCCCACCTTTCCCCTTTGGTAATAATAAATTATAAGATTTTATACTTCTCAGAAATGGGAGAGCTGAAAGAGAGGTATCATTTTCAATGGAAAAGCATTTAAAACAAGATTGAAGCTTTAACCAAGATTATTAGATGTACATCCTTGGAAAGAAATCACTTCGTTTCTCTAATATTGACCTGACAAATAAGACAAACCTTTTCACTGAACTTGCTTATAATAAAGTGATGGAAATAGCCAATGGAAGCGTTAGAAACATCTTATTTTACCCGAGCCTTATACACTGTTCTATGTTAACTACAGTTTGGCTCACACATCTGTTCATTGAAGTTACAATAGTCTCAATTTCTGTTACTGATCCTCCAGAGTGGACCCCAACAAGTGTCCCCCTGCGCAGTGTCATTGGGGCCAACAGATCGAGACTGAGTTTGGTTCACAAGCAAAGGAAACTTTATATTTTGATCAGAGAATGGAGAGGTGAGAGCATGCACTACCCCGTGGGCTGTGGGCTGGGCTGCTGTGTAGAGATCCTGTCAGAGTCAGTGGGAGGGAGGGGGCGGAGCTCTCGAGGGCCAGGTTGGCTGCAGTTCAGGCTCTATATCGCGGAGTCTGCACTGGGCCCCAGGAGCTGAGGTGTCGACCCAGCCATTCTGCACTAGGAAATCTGGTCTGAAGTGCCGGGTGTGGAACCTCTGCATGCGGGACCCTAGGAGCACATGAAATTAGACAAAGCACAAAGGATAAAAAAGGTTAGACTTGACTTTATTGCACAGATTCTATTTTTATCTCCCAGGGATTTTTAATGGGCTTTGCTGGGGACAAACACCTCCTCTGTCTTTTGTCCCGTTCCTCATTCTTGGAGTTCTGAGGGTGCAGACCCTTCTTCTGTAACTGCTGAGTGCTGAGTTGGGAGCCCTCAAACCCAGGGACGAGGGTCAGAACTTCTCCCCAGCAGCCTCCAGGTGACGTTGATTGTCCCCAGGACCCCTGCATCCTTGCTTGTCCGCCTGAGCACCAGCATTGGAAGTGTTATAGATTCTAATGACCTTTAAGGGTCCAGGAAAGAGATGTGCAGAGACGCTGTGGGGGCCGGTTTCACCCCGCCCCACATTTGCTCGGCCACCTTAGGCTGACCGTTTCTGCCAGCCTAGATGCTCTGACCAGTAGTCTGCGCTTTCTTCAATTAGGCCCCTGAATTAACGTACAAACAGCACCAGGTGTCAGAGCCCTGCCCGCTCAACTCCCAGACAGTCCAGGGTCAGTGGTGATCAAGGACCATGATGGCCACTGAGTCAACAGCCTTTTGAAGTAAACAGGAGTCCAGCCAGTCTTATTGGCCACCATCAGCACGGTGTCTGTAGGCTTTTCTATGGTGACAGTGTGATATACGGTTCCCCCGCCAAGATTATTAGCTCCCCTCTGGGTGCAGTAAGTCCTGCAAGCAGTAGTCTACTCTTTTGGGACACACTCTTGTTGTTTTATGAGAGAAACTCCAGGTCAAGTGATGTTCACACGAGTCGTCATGGTGCCCTGTTGCCCCCGGTTATCTCTCTGGATGTTGGAGTTGGAGGGCCTCCTCACTCGAGGTTGGTGTGCCCACGGAGCGAACCCTGCAACTTCAGGGCATGGTTGGTGGTTAGGATCACCACGTGGAGTCCTTTTCCCTTAGGAGGGAGGTGGCCTTTTGGGCTGCTGATTTCCAGGTTTTTAGATACCGCCAGTATCTTGGCCAGATGTGGCAGTAGGCCAAGCCCCTTGGTGACCGTAGTTTATCCTACCTGGATGGCATTCTTGCATTGTTCCATTTCAAGTGGTCCCAGTTTTTGCACTAATTCTCCAATGGCGATTCACCTTTCACCAGGAATGTAAAGATCAAAGGGTTTAGCTAAATTAGGGAGTTCCAGGGCAAGGGTCTGAATTGACTGCTCTTTCCATTCTTGAAAGGCCACTTCTGGATTCTATTCAAAAGGATCATCATCTTTTCCTTTCAGTGTTTCATATAGAGGCCCAGCTAGTAGAGTGTAGTTAGGGATCCAGAAGCAGCAAACCCTGGCCTCCCCAGGAACCCTTAAGCTGTCTTCTAGTTTTAGAAAGGGGTAAGGCTGAAAATGGTTTCTTCCCTTTCCTGGGATGGGCTTCTCCGACCTTCTGTGAGAATGAAGCCCAGGCAGGTCACCGCAGTCTGTGATATTTGAGCTTTTTCTTGGACAACTTCTATCCTTTATTGGCTTGGTAGTTCAGAGGCCTCCTTAGTAGGGCTGGCGATCAGAATGTCGTCTGCGTACTGAAGGAGGGTTTCCTTTTCCAGAGGTAGAACTTTTAGGTCTTTAGCTAAGGTTTCCCCAAAGATGGTGTGGGAATTTTTGCACCCTTGGGGCAAGACGGCCCGGAAGTATTGTTTTAGTTGTATGTTGAGTCCTGCCACTCACAAGCCAAAATTTCTTGTGACTCTGGGACTAATGGAATACAAAAGAAGGCATCATTGAAGACTAATACAGAATACCATGTCCTGGTGGTTGGTAGAATGACCAGCAGGGTGTAGGAATTAGGAGCAACTGGAGGTATATCCTCGGTGGCTTCACTGACTGTCCTGACATCCTTTACCAGGTCCCCAGCAGCCCATGGGGCTCTCGTGGTCAGGCCAATCCCAGGATATGGAGCTCACCTGGGCAGGTACCCCACCCCCACCCCAGCCCACGGGGCTCTCGTGGTCAGGCCCCTCCCAGGATACAGAGCTACCCTTGCAGGTACCGTGGCAGGCCTGCACACAGGAACCGTGCACATAGCCCTCATTGCAGAGCACCCCCAGCTCACCTGTCGCTCAGAGCTGACACAGAGCACCTCAGAGCAGGACTTGAACTAACAAACAGTAGCTGCGACAGGTCTGTGACCCTGGGCATCACTCTGTGCGGCCTCCCTCCACCTGGTCTTCCAGAGACTTCCACTGCACCCGGGGCACCAGGCCTCTGTCTCCAACCACCACTCACCCCTCCTCTCCCTGACTCCTGGGTTCCTCTCATTAGGAGAGGGTTTTCTTGAAGTTGTCTCCCACTCATGGGCCAGATAAAATGATTAGAAAACAACCCAAAGCTGCAGCCCCTTGTCTATCCTGACTCTCAGGAGCCCACACCTGTTCCTTGGACCTGGCCGGTTCAGCAAGTTCCATTTTCTGCAACTGTGAGCCCCTGAAGGGTGATGATTGGCTGAGCTGGGCAGCCTTACCGTGCCAGCCTGCCCTTCCCAGGTGTGCCTGGGTTGAGATCAATATAAATACCACTCCAGGCAGCAAGAGCCCCTGCAGCCATGCCTGAGCCATTTTCTCTGCCCTGTCAGCAGTCTCGGGGCTGGGCTGGTGGGAGGGAGTGAGAGGCCACGGCTTTGTGGGTGGCCCAGTGTGAGTGGGGCTCTGCTGGACTTTCTGCAGCAGTTGCCAGGCTGCCACCTGCTAAAGAAGAGGATGTGTCACCCATACCTGCTGCTGGAATTTCTCCCTGGGCAGAGGTGAGGAAGGAAAAAAGCAGTGGGGGCAGGGACAGGACGGGTATCTCAGGCAGGGAAATGGAAATCTTCCAGAAGAGCACCCAGGGCCAGGACCATCCTGGCTGGCCTGCAGGCACCAAGTTGGCCGGCATGCTGTCACTCGTGTGGCTCTATGGCCCTTCCTCTAGGCTTTCAAGTCCTTGTATATATTCAGGTGTTTTACCTGGGACGGGTGGGAACAGTTCAGCAGCAGCTGGCCTGGGGCTCATCTCACGTTTACTCACAGATGCCTCGGCACGGTCCCCCAGGCTTGTAATGAGGACACTCCTTGCGGGGTGGCTGCTGGCTGCATGCAAGCGGAATCCCCACCTCTGACCAACTTCAGAATTGTCTATCACTGGAGCAAGTGCCCTGATTGGGTTTTCATCTGTATAACTGGTGGGTTCTGTTTTGTTTTTTGTTTCAAGGTAGGTTTTATTCCTCTTTTTTGTACTTATGGATGTAAGCATGGAAATAATTCATTCATATAAATACATGTATGTGAAGGGAATAACATTTTTCCGTTTTTTTAAAAATTTTATTTTTCATTTTATTTTATTTATTTTTTATACAGCAGGTTCTTATTGGTTATCTATTTTATACATATAAATGTATACATGTCAATCCCGATCTCCCAACTCCTCCCACCGCCACCCCCCCATGGCTTTCCCCTCTTTGTGTCCATACATTTGTTCTCTACATCTGTGTCTCTATTTCTTCCCTTCAAACCGGTTAATCTGTACAGTTTTTCTAGGTTCCACATATATGCGTTAATATACAATATTTGTTTTTCTCTTTCTGACTTACTTCACTCTGTATGACAGTCTCTAGATCCATCGACGTCTCTACAAATGACCCAATTTCATTCCTTTTTATGGCTAATAGTCCATTTTATATATGTACCACATCTTTATCCATTTGTCTGTCTGTGGGCATTTAGGTTGCTTCCATTACCTGGCTATTGTAAATAGTGCTGCAATGAACATTGTGGTGAATGTGTCTTTTTGATTTATGGTTTTCTCTGGGTATATGCCCAGTAGTGGGTTGCTGGATCATATGGTAATTCTATTTTTAGTTTTTTAAGGAACCTCCATACTGTTCTCCATAGTGACTATCAATTTACATTCCCACCAATCGTGGAAGAGGGTTCCTTTTCTCCACACCCTCTCCAGCATTTGTTGTTTGTAGATTTTCTGATGATGCCCATTCTAACAGGTGTGAGGTGATACCTCATTGTAGTTTTGATTTGCATTTCTCTAATAATTAGTGATGTAGAGCAGCTTTTCATGTGCTCCTTGGCCATCTCTACGTCTTTTTGGAAGAAATGTCTATTTAGATCTTCTGCCCATTTTTGTATTGGGTTGTTTGTTTTTTTAATATTGAGCTGCATCAGCTGTTTATATATATTGGAGATTAATCCTTTGTCCATTGATTCAGTTGCAAATATATTCTCCCATTCTGAGAGTTGTCTTTTTGTGTTTGTAGTTTCCATTGCTTTGCAAAAGCTTTTACGTTTCATTAGGTCCCATTTGTTTAGTTTTCTTTTTTATGTCATTACTCTAGGAGGTGGATCAAAAAAGATCTTGCTGTGATTTATGTTAGAGTATTCTTCCTATGTTTTCCTCTAAGAGTTTTATACTGTCCGGTCTTACATTGAGGTCTCTAATCCATTTTGAATTTATTTTTGTGTATGGTGTTAGGGGGTGTTCTAATTTCATTCTTTTACATGTAGCTGTCCATTTTTCCCAGCACCACTGATTGAAGACACTGTCTTTTCTCCATTGTATAGTCTTGCCTACTTTGTCATAGATTAGTTGACCATACGTGTGTAGGTTTATCTCTGGGCTTCTTTCTTTTTTATTTTCCTTTTACACCTTTATTGGAGTATAATTGCTTTACAATGGAGTGTCAGTTTCTGCTGTATAACAAAGTGAATCAATTATACATATACATATATCACCATATCCCCTCCCTCTTACATCTCCCTCCCACCCTCCACATCCCACCCCTTTAGGTGGTCGCAAAGCACCGAATTGATCTCCCTGTGCTATGTGGCTGCTTCCCAGTAGCTATCGATGTTACATTTGGTAATGTATATATGTCCATGGCACTCTCTCACTTCGTCCCAGCTTACCCTTCCCCCTCCCCGTGTCCTCAAGTCCTTTCTCTATGTCTGTGTCCTTAATCCTGTCCTGCCCCTAGGTTCTTCATAAACATTTTTCTTTAGATTCCATATATCTCTGTTAGCACACGGTATTTATTTTTCTCTTTCTGACTCACTTCACTGTGTAGGACAGACTCTAAGTCCATCCCCCTCACTACAAATAACTCAGTTTTGTTTCTTTTTATGGCTGAGTAATATTCCATTTATATATGTGCCAGATATTCTTTATCCATTCATCTGTCGATGGACACTTAGGTTGCTTCCATGTCCTGGCTATTGTAAGTAGAACTGCAACGAACATTGTTGTATATAACTCTTTTTGAATTATGGTTTTCTCAGGGCAAATGCCCAGTAGCTGGATTGCTGGGTCGTATGGTACTTCTATTTTTAGTTTTTTAAGGAACCTCTATACTGTTATCCCTAGTGGGTATAACAATTTACATTCCCAGCAACAGTGCAAGAACGTTCCCTTTTCTCCAGTAAATGCCTCTCCAGCATTTATTGTTTGTAGATTTTTTGATGATTGCCATTCTGACTGCTGGGAGGTGATAACTCACTGTAGTTTTGATTTGCATTTCTCTAATGATTAGTGATGTTCAGCATCCTTTCATGTGTTTATTGGCAATCTGTATATCTCCTTTGGAGAAATGTCTATTTAGGTCTTCTGCCCATTTTTGGATTGTGTTGTTTGTTTTTGTGATATTGAGCTACACGAGCTGCTTGTAAATTTTGGAGATTAATCTTTTGTCATTTGCTTCATTTGAAAACATTTTCTCCCATTCTGAGGGTTGTATTTTCGTCTTGTTTATGTTTTCCTTTGCTGTGCAAAAGCTTTGAAGTTTCATTAGGTCCCATTTGTTTATTTTTGTTTTTATTTCCACTTCTCTAGGAGGTGGGTCAAAAAGGATCTTGCTGTGATTTATGTCATAGAGTGTTCTGCCTATGTTTTCCTCTAATAATTTTATAGTGTCTGGTCTAACATTTAGATCTCTAATTAATTTTGAGTTTATTTTTGTGTATGGTGTTATGGAGCGTTCTAATTTCATTCTTTCACGTGTGGTTGTCCAGTTTTCCCAGCACCACTTACTGAAGAGACTGTCTTTTCTTCATTGTATATCTTTGCCTCCTTTGTCATAGATGAGTTAGCCATAAGTACGTAGGTTTATCTCTGGGCTTTCTATCTTGTTCAATTGATCTATATTTCTGTTTTTGTGCCAGTACCATATAGTCTTGATTAATGTAGCTTTGTAGTATAGTCTGAAGTTAGGAAGTCTGATTCCTCCAGCTCTTTTAATTTCCCTCAAGATTGCTTTGGCTATTCGGGGTCTTTTGTGTCTCCATACAAATTTTAAGATTTTTTTGTTCTAGTTCTGTAGAAAATGCCAGTGGTATTTGATAGGGATTGCATTGAATCTGTAGCTTGCTTTGGGTACTATAGTCATTTACACAATATTGATTCTTCTAATCCAAGAACATGGTTTATACCTCCATATGTTTATATCATCTTTGATTTCTTTCAGCAGTGTCTTATAGTTTTCTGAGTACAGGTCTTTTACCTCCTTATGTAGGTTCATTCCTCCGTATTTTATTCTTTTTGTTGCAATGGTGAATGAGATTGTTTCCTTAATTTCTCTTTCTGATCTTTCATTATTAGTGTATAGGAATGCAAGAGATTTCTGTGCATTAATTTTGTATCCTGCAACTTTACCAAATTCATTGATTAGCTCTAGTAGTTTTCTGGTGGCATCTTTAGGATTCACTATGTGTAGTATCGTGTCATTTGCAAACAGTGACAATTTTACTTCTTCTTTTCCAATTTGTATTCCTTTTATTTCTTTTTCTTCTCTGATTACTGTGTCTAGGACTTCCAAAACTATGTTGAGTAATAGTGGTGAGAGTGGACATCCTTGTCTTGTTCCTGATCTTAGAGGAAATGCTTTTAGTTTTTCACTATTGAGAATGATGTTTGCTGTGGGTTTGTCATATACTGCCTTTATTATGTTGAGGTAGATTCCCTCTATGCCCACTTTTTGGAGACTTTTAATCATAAATTGGTGTTGAATTTTGTCGAAAGCTTTTCCTGCATCTATTGGGATGATCATATTTTTATTCTACAATTTGTTAATGTGGTGTATCACATTGATTGATTTGTGTATATTGAAGAATTCTTGCATCCCTGGGATAAACCCCACCTGATCATGGTGCATGATCCTTTTAATGTGTTGTTCAATTCTGTTTCCTAGTATTTTGTTGAGGATTTTTACATCTATATTAATCAGTGATATTGGTCTCTAATTTTCTTTTTCTGTAGTATCTTTGTCTGGTTTTGGTATCAGGGTGATGGTGGCCTCATATAATGAGTTTGGGACTGTTCCTTCCCCTGAAAAGTTCTGAAGAGTTTGAGAAGATTGGGTGTTAGCTCTTGTCTAAATGTTTGATAGAATTCACCTCTGATGCCATCTAGTTCTGGACTTTTGTTTGTTGGAAGATTTTTAATCACACTTTCAATTTCATTACTTGTGATAGGTCTGTTCATATTTTCTATTTCTTCCCGGTTCAGTCTTGGAAGGTTATACCTTTCTAAGAATTTGTCCATTTCTTCCAGGTTGTCCATTTTATTGGCATAGAGTTGTTTGTAGAGGTCTCTTAGGATGCTTTGTATTTCTGTGGTGTCTGTTACAACTTCTCCTTTTTCATTTCTAATTTTATTGATTTGAGTCCTCTCCCTCTTTTACTTGAGTCTGGCTACAGGTTTATCATTTTTGTTTATCTTCTCAAAGAACCAGCTTTTAGTTTTATTGATCTTTGCTATTGTTTTTATTTCATTTATTTCTGCTCTGATCTTTATGATTTCTTTCCTTCTATTAACTTTGGGTTTTGTTCTTCGTTCTCTAGTTCCTTTAGGTGTAGGGTTAGATTGTTTATTTGAGATTTTTCTGGTTTCTTGAGGTAGGCTTTTATTGCTATAAACTTCCCTCTTAGAACTGTTTTTGCTGCATCCCATAGGTTTTCAATCATCGTGTTTTTGTTGTCATTTGTCTCTAGGTAGTTTTTGATTTCCTCTTTTATTTCTTCAGTGATCTCTTGGTTATTTAGAAACGTATTGTTTAGCCTCCATGTGTTTGTTTTTTACGTTATTTTCCCTGTAATTGAGTTCTAATCTCATAGCATTGTGGTCGGAACAGCTGCTTGATATGATTTCAGTTTTGTTAAATTTACTGAGGCTTTATTTGTGACCCAAGATGTGATCTATCCCGGAGAATGTTCCGTGTACCATTGAGAAGAACTTGTAGTCTGCTGTTTTTGGATGGAATGTCCTATAAATATCCATTAAATCTATCTGGTCTATTGTGTCATTTAAAGCTTGTGTTTCCTTATTAATTTTCTGTCTGGATGATCTCCATTGGTGTAAGTGAGGTGTTAAAGTCCCTTGCTATTATTATGTTACTGTTGATTTCCTCTTTTATAGCTGTTAGCAGTTGCCTTATATATTGAGGTGTTCCTGTGCTGGGTACATATATATTTATAATTGTTATATCTTGGATTGATCCCTTGATCATTATGTAGTGTCCTTCCTTGTCTCTTGTAACATTCTTTATTTTAAAATCTATTTTATCTGATATGAGTATTGCTACTCCAGCTTTCTTTTGATTTTCATTTGCATGGAATATATTTTCCATCCCCTCACTTTCAGTCTGTATGTGTCCCTAGGTTTGAAATGGGTCTCTTGTAGACAGCATATATATGGATCTTGTTTTTCTATCCATTCAGTAAGCCTGTGTCATTTGGTTGGAGCATTTAATCCATTCATGTTTAAGGTAATTATCAATATGTATGTTCCTATTACTATTTTCTTAATTGTTATGGGTTTGTCTTAGTGGGTCCTTTTCTTCTCTTGTGTTTCCCACTTAGAGAAGTTCCTTTAGCATTTGTTGTAGAGCTGGTTTCATGGTGCTGAATTCTCTTAGCTTTTGCTTGTCTGTAAAGCTTTTGATTTCTCCATCAAATCTGAATGAGATACTTGCTGGGTGGAGTACTCTTGGTGGTAGGTTCTTCCTTTTCATCACGTTAAATTTATCATGCCACTCCCTTCTGGCTTGTAGATTTTCTGCTGAGAAATCAGCTGTTAACCTTATGGGAGTTCCGTTGTATGTTGTCATTTTTCCCTTGTTGCTTTCAATAATTTTTCTTTGTCTTTAATTTTTTCAATTTGATTACTGTGTGTCTCGGCATTTTTCTCCTTTGGTTTATCCTGCCTGGGACTCTCTGCGCTTCGTGGACTTCGGTGGCTATTTCTTTTCCCATGTTAGGGAAGTTTTCAACTATAATCTCTTCAGATATTTTCTCGAGTCCTTTCTCTCTCTGTTCTCCATCTGGGACCCCTATAATGCGAATGTTGTTGCATTTAATGTTGTCCCAGAAGTCTCTTAGGTTGTCTTCATTTATTTTCATTCTTTTTCTTTATTCTGTTCCATGGCAGTGATTTCCACCTTTCTGTCTTCCAGGTCACTTATCCGTTCTTCTGTCACAGTTATTCTGCTACTGATTCCTTCTAGTGTATTTTTCATTTCAGTTATTGTATTGTTCATCTCTGTTTGTTTGTTCTTTAATTCTTCTAGGTGTTTGTTCCTTAATTCTTCTAGGTCTTTGTTAAGCATTTCTTGCATCTTCTCGATCTTTGCCTCCATTATTTTTCTAAGGTCTTGGATCATCTTCACTATCATTATTCTGAATTCTTTTACTGGAAGGTTACCTATCCCCACTTCATTTCATTGTTTTTCTGAGGATTTATCTTGTTCCTTGATCTGGTATAAAGTCCTCTGCCTTTTCATTTTCTCTATCTTTCTGTGAATGTGGTTTTCCTTCCACAGGCTGCAGAATTGTAGTTCTTCTTGCTTCTGCTGTCTGCTCTCCAGTGATTGAGTCTATCTGAGAGGCTTGTGCAAGCTTCCTTATGCGAGGGACTGGTGGTGGGTAGAGCTGGGTGTTGCTCTGGTGGGCAGAGCTTTAATCTGCTTGTCTGTGGATTAAATAAAAGTTTAATAAAAAGTTTAATCCGCTTGTCTGCTGAGGCATGGGGCTGGGTTCTCTCCCTGTTGGTTGTTTGGACTGAGGCGACCCAGCACTGGAGCCTACCTTGCTCTTGGTGAGGCTAATGGTGGACTCTGGGAGAGTTCACGCCAAGGAGTATTTCCCAGAACTTCTGCTGTCAGTGTCATTGTCCCCATGGTGAGCTGCAGCCACACCCCACCTCTGCAGGAGACCCTCTAAAACTAGCAGCTAGGTATGATCATTCACCTATGGGGTGACTGCTCCTTCCCCTGGGTCCTGATGTGCACACTACTTTGTGTGTGTCCTCCAAGAGGGGAGTCTCTGTTGAGACTCTGAGTCTCTGAGTGCAGTTGAGACTCTGAGTGGAGTCGCACAGACTCTGGGTCCTGTGGAGCTTCGATGTTTTGTGGTTCTAGAAATCCTATAGGAGACGGTCCACAGCAGGTGAAGCTAATGCTGTCATAGAGGTGGTGAAACCAAAGATCTGCAGTTCCGACTAGAGGTGCTGATGTACAAACAGGACAAAATCATCTCATGTGAATGTAGTTCAGGCATGTTTAAAATGAATGCAGTCATGTTAATGCCTAACATCTTCTATCTTGTGCCTCTCCTCAAGGACCCCCTCCTCAGTTCCTGAGTCTCCTGTAAGTCATGTACAGGGGAATGGAGAGTGGGCTCTGTCCAGTCTGAGCCCTGAGTTACCCTGTGTGTATCTTAGGATACTTTGTATTTCTGTGGTGGCTCTTGTAACATCATCTCTTTCAGTTCTGATTTATTTGGGCCCTCTCTTTTAAAAAAAGTACTACTGTTGTCTTTTATTCTTTACAGAAGTTTAATAAGTGTTTGATCTACTACCCTTACTCTATGTATACTTTTTGCCGTGAGATTTTTACTTTTGTTTGTTTTCTTGTTACTGTCAATAATTAGTGAGAATTCTTTTAAGCTACCTTCAACATTGCTTATAAAGCTGCTTTATTAGTGATGACAGAGCTTTATTGGAAGTCGTGCAATGTGCCAGCAAAAAGTCCCTTAAGTGTATGTCTCATTACTTCTTGTTCTTTTTTTTCCTTTTTTCTCTCTTTTTTTTCTTGTTCTTTTTTTAATTTTTATTTTTTATCAGAGCAAATTTGATTAAAATGTTTTGTTTGTTCTAGGTGTGTAAGATGTGGTTCTTTTACATGTATCTATACTTCTTCAGATCGTTTTCTCATGTAGCTTGTGACACAATGTTGAGTAGTCTTCTCTTGGTATTCCGTAGGTCTTTGATGATTATATATTTCACATGTGTTTCTATACCTATGTTAACCCCAATATCCTAATATATCCAGTCCTCACACCTTTCCATTTGGTGAACCTTAACTTTGTTTAATGAATCTGTGATTGCCTTTCTCTGTGGAAATATCTTCATTGGTATCAATTTTTAGCTAACACCTATAAGTGATATTATAGGATATGTGTCTTTTGCTGTCTGACTTAGTACAATTTGCCTGATTACCTCTAGAATCATCTACGGTGCTGCAAATGGCATTGTTTCATTTTTTTCCCTAGATAATATTCCATCTGTACATGTACCAGTTCTTCTTTGTCCACTCACCTCTTGATGGACTTTCTGGTTGCCTCCATGTCTTGGCTATTGTAATACTGCTGCACTGCACATTTGCCTGCCTGTGTCTTTCCAATTCTGTCTTCTTATGTTATAGGCCCAAGAGTGGGCCTCCTGTATCATATAGTATCTCAGGGTTTACCGTTTAAATGCACCATGATTCTGTGCTCATTAGTGGCTCTTTCCAGGTTACATCTCACTTAAAGTTGAGGGTATGCATTTCTCCACAACACCTTCAGCATTTATTTATTTATTTATTTTTAACATCTTTATTGAAGTATAATTGCTTTACAATGGTGTGCTAGCTTGTGCTTTACAACAAAATGAATCAGTTATACATATACATATGTTCCCATATCACTTCCCTCTTGCGTCTCCCTCCCTCCCACCCTCCCTCCCCTCCAGGCGGTCACAAGCACCGAGCTGATCTCCCTGTGCCATGCTGCTGCTTCCCACTAGCTATCTACCTTACGTTTGGTAGTGTATATATGTCCATGCCTCTCTCTCCCTTTGTCACAGCTTACCCTTCCCCCTCCCCATATCCTCAAGTCCATTCTCTAGTAGGTCTCTGTCTTTACTCCTGTTTTACCCCTAGGTTCTTCATGACATTTTTTTTTCTTAAATTCCAGGTATATGTGTTAGCATACGGTATTTGTCTCTCTCTTTCTGACTTACTTCACTGTGTATGACAGACTCTAGGTCTATCCACCTCATTACAAATAGCTCAATTTTGTTTCTTTTTATGGCTTCAGCATTTATTGTTTGTAGTTTTCTTGCTGATGGATATTCTGACTGGTGTGAGCTGATACCTCTTTGTGGTTGAATTTACATATGACTCATAATCCTTTGAAATTGAGCTTTAAGACATGTCCTTTTTATTTTTCAAACTGTGATTACAGCTTAGCCCTTCAAAGTGTTTTCTAAAGTATGTGTTACATTTTGAAATTTATTGGCCATTACCTCCCTCAAAACATTTTGAGGGCAGGTTTCATTTACAGCCCTGCAGTACTTGTTCACATGAAGTGACCATTAGCACAGGCTTTAAAGCTGCTTTTGCAGATAACGGCCAGATTGCGGCAGCCTTTCTTTGTTCCCCATGCTGGTACTAGGGAAACAGAGCTTCCAGCCAGTGGTCTTCCTCGGTTATAAATTAGAGTGGAATGTGCCCGGATAAACCCCCAAAGGCTGATGTCTCCTTATTTTTGTTTCTTTTTTAAATTTAATTTATATTTTTATCGGAGTAATATTCCATCGTGTATATGGACCACTTCTTGGTGCATAGCTCTGTTGAGGGACATTTTCGTTGCTTCCAAGTGTTGGCTATATTAAATATTGCTGGAGTGCAAGATTGCCAGCCTGTGACTTTTTGATTCTCATTTTCTCAGGTGATAGGCCCAGCAGTGGGTGTGACTGATTGACTAGTAGCTCAATGTTTACCTTTTCAAAGCACCTCCATTGTGTTTTCATTAGTGGCTCTTACCATGTCTCCCTTAGAACCGAGGGTACGAACTTCTCCACAATCCCTTCAGCATTTATAGTTTGCAGCATTTTTGCTAATGGCCAGTCTGACTGCTGTGACCTGATAGGTTTTTGTAATTTGGGTTTGCATGACTTTAAAAATTCCTAAAATTCATCATTTTCCACGCCTTTTTCCTTTCTGTTAAAAATCAAGTGTGAGTACAATATATCTCTTGAAGCTCTCTTCTTGGAAGTTTGCCCTCTTTTGAATTTTTGGTGGATATTCGACCCCAGGATTTTTTTGGAGGGCAGATGTCATTACAGAACTGCAAGTTTGGTGAATATTTAGTGACAATTAGCACTGGGTTTAAAGCTGCTGTTGTGGGAAACGGCCACAAGGAGGCAGCATTTGTCCTTTCCCAAATCTGAGTACTAGGGCAGCAGAGCCTTTCTGGAAGTCGTGGTCCTAGGTTTTAAGTTAGAATGGAATGTGCCAGGAGGAACGCCCATAAGTTTATGTCTCATTACATCTTGGTTTTTAAAATTTATTTAATCGGGGTAATGATTAGATATTGTTTGTCCAGATGTACACAATCTGGTTCATTTGTACAATATATATGTCTATTCATGTTCAGATCCTCTTCCCATGTAAAATATTACAGTGTTCCGTAGACCTCCCTTGCTATATGGTCCGTCTTTTCGATATATGTTTATTATATGTATTTGTATACGTATGGTAAGGTTAATCTTAATTTATCCATTCTGCCCACCTTTCCTTTTAGATAAGCATACTTAATTTCTAAGTCTGTGAGTGTCTTTCTCTGTGGAAATATGTTCATTTGTGTTAGTTATTAGATAACGCCTATAAGTGATATCATAGGATATAGGTCTTTTGCTTTCTGACTTACCTCATATTCTGTGATTATCTCCAAGCTCATCTATGGCACCTCAAATAGCAGTGTTTCATTGTTTTCTATGGCTAATATTCTATTGTGAACGTGGACCACTTCTTCTTCATCCATACATCTGTTGATGGACATTTTGGTGGCTTCACTGTCTTGGCTATTGTGAATAAGGCTGCAGTGTAGCTTTTGCAGCCCGAGTCTTCTCGATTCTGGTCTTCTCAGGTGAGAGGCCCAGTGGTGTGACTGCTACATCGAATGGTATCTCAACTTTTACTTTTAATCGTAGTTCCTTTCTGTTCTCATTATTGGCTCTTACCACGTTACATCTCACCAGCAGCTAGAGGGTACACAGTTCTCTAAAACCCCTTCAGAATTTATTGTTTGTAGATCTTTTGCTGATGGTCAGTCGACTGGTGTGAGTTGAAACCTTTTTGTACATTAGATTTGCATGAGTCTAATAATTCCTGAGGTTGAGCTTTCACCCATTTTCCTTTTTTTAAACAAGAGAGTGAGTCAAACTTACCTCTTCATACTATCGTCTTGAAAAATTTGTCAGTTTTGAATTTTATTGTCCATTCCCTACCTCAGCACAGTTGTTTAGGGCAGGTGTCCTTTGCAGCCCTGAGTCCTTGTGAATGTTAAGAGAACATTAGCTGTGGGCTTAACGCCACTCTTGCGGAAAACGGCCACAAGGCAGCAGAATTTCTACATTGCCAACTCTGGGTTTTTGGGCAGCAGAGCCTTCCTGGAAATCGTGTTAGTAGGCTGCAAATTAGAGTGGAATGTGCCAGAGCACATCCCCAAGAGCTTATATCTCCTTACTTCTTGTTTGTTTTATAAATTTAATTTTTATTAATTATCAGAGCAAACTTGATAAAAATATTTTGTTTCTCCTAGGTGTACAGAATCTGGTTCATTATATCAATGTATCTGTCATTTATCTTTGCATTCTTTACTGTGTAGGTTATTACAGAGTGTTGCCTAGACCTCTCTTGGTATTCCATAGGTATTTTGTGATTATATATTTCATATGTATTAGCACATGTCTGTTAACTCTCATATCCTAATTCACACATTCCTTACACTTTTCCATTTGGTTAAACATAATTTTTTTTTCTTAATCCATGCTTTTCCTTCTCTTGGAAATAAGTTCGTGAGTATCAACTTTTAGGTAACACCTAGAAGTGATGTCATAGGATATCTGTCTTTCACTTTCTTTCTTTAATTTGAGTGATTATCTCTAGGTCCTTATATGGTGGTGCAAACGGCACTGTTTCATTGTTTTCCATGGCTAATATTCCATTGTTTATATGGACCACTTCCTCTTTGTGCATTTTTCTGTTGATGGACATTTTGGTTTCTTCCAAGTCTTGGCTATGTTAAATATTCCTGCAGTACAGGATTGCCAGCCTGTGTCTTTTCCATTCTGCTCTGCTCAGGTGATAGGCACATCAAAGGACCTACCAGATCACATGGTAGCTCAATTTTTACCCTTAAACGCACCTCCATTATGTTCTCGCTACTGGCTGTTACCAGTTTACATCCCCCCAGCAGCTGGAGGGTACACAGTTCTCTGAAACCCCTTCAGCATTTATTCTTTGTAGACTTTTTGCTGAAGAACATTCTGACGGCTGTGAGGTGAACATTTCTGTAATTGGATTTGCATGGCTTTATTCATTGCTGATGTTGCGCATTTTTCAATTTCCTTTTATTTTAAAGAGAAAAAAAGAAAAGACAAAATGTGCGTAAAATATGCCTCTTGACATTGTCTTCTTGAAATGTTGACGTCTTTTGAATTTTCTGGTCGATTACGACCCCAGGACATCTTTTGAGGCCCGGTGTCCTTTACAGTGCTGCACATATTTTGAATATTAAGTGAACATTACCTCTTGGTTTAAAGCTGCTGTTGTGTGAAACAGCCACAAGGCGGCAGCATTTCTCCTTTACCAAATCTGGTTACCAGGGCAACAGAGCCTTAATGGAAGTCCTGTTCTAGGTTGAAAATTAGAATGGGATGTGCCAGGAAAAATTCCTTTCAGTTTATGTCTCATTATTTCTTGTTCATATTTTTAATTTAATTTTTATTTTTTATCGCAGCAAATTTGATTACAATGGTTTTTTTTTTTTGTTCTAGGTGTGCAAGATGTGGTTCTTTCACACACATACATATATCTATTCTTCTTTGGAACCTTTTCCCAGGTAGGTTATGACACAATGTTGAGTAGTCTTCTCTTGGTATTCCATAGGTCTTTGGTGATTATATATTTCACATGTGTTTCTATATCTATGTTAACCCCAATATCGTAATGTATCCAATCCTCACACCTTTTGATTTGGGGAACCATAAGTTTGTTCAATGAATCTGTGATTGCCTTTCTCTGTGGAAATATCTTCATTGTTATCAATTTTCAGGTAACACCTATAAGTGATATACGTTAGGTGTCTTTCGCTTTCTCACTTACTACAAGTTGCATGGTTACCTCTAGACTCATCTATGGTGCTGCAAATGGCATGGTTTCATTTTTTTCCCGAGCTAATATTCCATCTCTATATGTAACAGTTCCTCTTTGTCCACTCATCTGTTGATGGACTTTTGGTTGCTTCCATGTCTTGGCTATTGTAATACTGCTGCAGTGCAGATTTGCCTGCCTGTGTCTTTCCAATTATGTCTTCTTATGTTATAGGCCCAGGAGTGGGCCTGCTGGATCATATAGTAGCTCAATGTTTACCTTTTAAAGGCACCTCCACCCTGTTCCCATTAGTGACTCTTACCAGGTTACGTCCCACTTCAAATTAAGGGTATGCATTTCTCCACAACCTCTTCAGCATTGATCATTTGTAGTTTCTTTCCTGATGGTTATTCTGAATGGTGTGAGCTGATACCTCTGTGTGGTTGGATTTGCATGTGTCTCATAATCCTTTGAAATTGAGCTTTCAGGCATGTCGTTTTATTTTTCAAATGGTTATTACAGCTTAGTTCTTCAAATGGTTTTCTTGAAATATGTGCCACATTTTGAAATACTTTGATCTTTACCTCCTGCAAAACATGATGAAGGCAGGTTTCCTTTACAGCCCTGCAGGACTTGTTCATATGAAGTGAAAATTAGCATAGGTTTTAAAGCTGCTTTTGCAGGTAATGGCCAGAGGGTGGAGCATTTCATAATTCTATGAAACATAACTGAACACACAATATATATTTTTTCTTTTAAATTTCCATTGTTACTTTTTTAAAGTACAATTATAATTGAAGTTCTTTGTAACAAGTGAAATTTAAAAAATTAAAGGAAAAGATAATATTTTACCACTTGCCATCCTTTCCCATTTACTGAAACGACCAGCATAATGTGTAGAGTTCTCATTTTATCCAGGTGTTCTATACATCTGGAATATCATGCTTCTCACTGTAGAAAAACAGATTTAGCTCTCACACTTTTTATAGGCTACATAACAGTCCATAGAACAGAAGTACCAACTATTTCAGACTTAGCTTTTTGAGGGACACTCAGGTTACTTTCTGTTTTATTTTGTTGTTCTTTTTCTGGGGGCGGGTAGGAGTTTATTATTTAATTATTTATTTTTGTTGTGTTGGGTCTGAGTTTCCGTGTGAGGGCTTTCTCTAGTTGTGGCAAGTGGGGGGCCACTCTTGATCTCGGTGCGCGGGCCTCTCACTATTGCAGCCTCTCTTGTTGCAGAGCACAGGCTCCAGATGCGAGGGCTCACTGGTTGTGGCTTATGGGCCTAGTTGCTCCATGGCATGTGGGATCCTCCCAGACCAGGGCTCGAACCTGTGTCCCCTGCATTAGCAGGCAGATTCTAACCACCGCACCACCAGCGAAGCCCCCTATTTTGTTGTTCTGCTAGTTTGTTTTAACCCAAGAAAATATTTTTTTAAATACAAAAAAACTAAATTAAGCTAAGGGTAAGGATTAGGGTTTAGGGTAAGGTTTAAGGTTAGGATACGGGTTAGGATTATTGTACGGCTTAGAGTATGGTTTAGGGTTATGGTTGTGGTATGGGTTAGTGTTAGGGTACAGTTTAGGGTATGGCTATGGTTTAGTGTTAGGGTACGGGTTAAGGTATGGGTTAGTGTTAGGGTATGGGTTAGGATTAGGGTATGGTTTACATTCAGGGTTATGGTTAGGTTTAGTGTATGGGTTAGTGTTAGGTATGGGTTAGGGTAAGGGTTAGGGTTAGGTTTAGTGTTAAGGAAGGGGTACAGTTTAGGGTACAGTATAGGGAACAACAAAGGGTTAGGGTTAGGGTACGTGTTAGGGTACAGTTTAGTGTTAGTGTACGGGTTAGGATTAAGGTATGGTTTAGGGTAAGGGTTAGGGTTAGGGTTAGGGAACGGGTATGGTTTGGGGTACAGTTTAGGGTATGACCACGGGTTAGGAGTAGGGTAAGTGTTAAGGTATAGTTTAGTGTTAGTGTACAGGTTAGGATTATGGTACGGGATAGTGTAAGGGTTAGGGTTAGGGTTAGGGAATGGGTACAGATTAGGTTACAGGTTAGGGTATGACAACGGGTTAGGGTTAGGGTACGTGTGAGTGTATGGGTTAGGATTAGGGTACGGGTTAGGTTATGGGTTAATGTTAGGGGATGGGTTAGGATTAGGGTACGGGTTATGGTACGGTTTAGGGAAAGGGTTAGGATATGGGGTAGGGTAAGGATAAAGTTTAGTGTATGGCTATGTGTTACTGTTAGGGTACATGTTAGCATACGGGTTAGTGTTTGTGTACAGCTTACGGTAAGGGTTAGGGTTAGGGAATGGGTACGGTCTCAGGTACAGGTTAGGGTACGGTAGCGGGATAGGGTTAGGGTACGTGTTAGGATGAGACTTCTTTGTAGTGTAGATTTGAATTTCCCGCTTGCTTGGTTGGCCAAAAAGGGCGTATGCGTTTTATCCTGAATATATTCAGGAAAAAACGCATACGCCCTTTTTGGCCAAGTGCATCGTTGCCGAAGATCTGCCGCTTTTCATATGCTTTAAATGCAATTCCAATCTACCTCCTGAAATCTGTTTCCTGCAATTGTGCCTTGTTTCAAGTCCTCTTCACAGCCATACCTCAATACATTTTTGGACAATAGTTGTCCTT